>NC_060121.1:26774091-27082558 GCF_021461395.2 Schistocerca americana | reverse complement strand
AATCTGTAACTAGCGTCACAGGAATGGTTCAAAACATAGACACTAAGAAGAGTCAGTCTGCTTGTACTTAAGATGGCATATTGCCTTTTCTATTTATGTCCGATGCAATTTCTGTGTTTCATCTTTAATAAGGTCAAAGGGATACAGTGAACCTGAGGTGAAGCATCGGAATCTGTAACTAGCGTCACAGGAATGGTTCAAAACATAGACAGTAAGAAGAGTCAGTCTTTTTGTACTTAAGTCGGCATTGTGCCATTTTCAATTTAAATCCGATTTAATTAGTGTGTTTCATCGTCAATAAGAAGGTCAGAGGGATACTGTTAACCTGAAGTGAAGCATCGGAATCTCTATCTAGTGTCACAGGAATGGTTCAAATCATAGTCGGTAAGAAGAGTCAGTCTTCTTGTACTGAAGTCAGCATTGTGCCTTTTGTATTTAATTCCGATGCAATTTCTGTGTTTCATCGTCAATAAGAAGGTCCAAGGGATACAGTAAACCTGAAGTGAAGCATCGGAATTTATATCTAGTGTCACAGGAATGGTTCAAATCATAGACAGTAGGATGAGTCAGTCTTCTTTTACTTAAGTCGGCATCGTGCCTTTTCTATTTAATTCCGATGCAATTTCTGTGTTTCGTCGCCAATAAGAACGTCCAAAGGATACAGTAAACCTGAAGTGAAGCACCGGAATCCATAATCTAATGTCACAGGAATCGTTCAAAACATAGACAGTAGGAAGAGTCAGTCTTCTTGAACTTTAGTCGGCATTGTGCCTTTTGTATTTAGTTCCGATGCAATTTCTGTGTATCATCGTCAATAAGAAGGTCCTAGGGATACAGTAAACCTGAAGTGAAGCATCGGAATCTAAAACTAGTGTCACAGGAATGGTTCAAAACATAGACAGTAGGGAGAGTCAGCCTTCTTGTACATAAGTCGGCATTGTGCCTCTTCTATTTATTTCCGATGCACTATCTGTGTTCCATCGTCAATAAGAAGATCCAAGGGATACAGTAAACCTGAAATGTAGCATCGGAATCTATAACTAGTGTCACAGGAATGGTTCAAAACATTGACAGTAGGAAGATTCACTCTACATGCACTTAAGTTGGCATTGTGCCATTTCTATTTAATTCCGATGCAATTTCTGTGTTACATCGTCAAAAATAAGGTCAGAGGGATACAGTAAACCTGAAGTGAAGCATCGGAATCTATAACTAGTGTCACAGGAATGGTTCAAAACATAGACATTAGGACGAGTCAGTCTTCTTGTACTTAAGTCGGCATTGTGCCGTTTCTATTTAATTCCGAAGCAATTTCTGTGTTTCATAGTCAAAAAGAAGGTCAGAGGGATACAGTAAACCTGAAGTAAAGCATCGGAATCTATAACTAGTGTCACAGGAATGGTTCAAAACATAAACAGTAAGAAGAGTCATTCTTCTTGTACTGAAGTCGGCATTGTGCCTTTTGTATTTAATTCCGATGGAATTTCTGTGTTTCATCGTCAATAAGAAGGTCCAAGGGATACAGTGAACCTGAAGTGAAGCATCGGAATCTGTAACTAGCGTCACAGGAATGGTTCGTAACATAGACACTAAGAAGAGTCAGCCTGCTTGTACTTTAGACATCATTGTGCCTTTTCTATTTAATTCCGATGCAATTTCTGTGTTTCATCGTCATAAAGGTCAGAGGGATACAGTAAACCTGAAGTGAGGCATCGGAATCTATAACTAGTGTCACAGGAATGGTTCAAATCACAGACAGTAGGAATGGTCAGTCTTCTTGTACTTAAGTCGGCATTGTGCCTCTTGTATTAAATTCCGATGCACTATCTGTGTTTCATCGCCAATAAGAAGGTCCAAGGGGTACAGTAAACCTGAAATGAAGCAGCGGAATCTGTAACTAGTGTCACAGGAATGATTCAAATCATAGACAGTAGGAATTTTCAGTCTACATGTACTTAAGTCGGCATTGTGCCCTTTGAATTTATATCCTATGCAATTTCTGTGTTTCATCGTCAATAAGAGGGTCAGAAGGATACAGTAGAATTGAAGTGAAGCATCGGAATCTATAACTAGTGTCACAGGAATGGTTCAAAACATAGTCAGTAAGAAGAGTCAGTCTTCTTGTGCTTAAGTCGTTATTGTGACTTTTGTATTTAATTCCGATGCAAAATCTGTGTTTCATCGTCAATAAGAAGGTCCAAGGGATACAGTAAACCTGAAGTGGACCATCGTAATCTATAACTAGTGTCACAGGAATGGTTCAAAAATTAGACAGTAAGAAGAGTCAGTCTTCTTGTACTTAAGTCGGCATTGTGCCCTTTTCAATTTAATTCCGATGCAATTACTGTGTTTCATAATCAATAAGAAGGTCAGAGGGATACAGTAAACCTGAAGTGAAGCATCGGAATCTCTAACTAGTGTCACAGGAATGGTTCAACACATAGTCAGTAAGAAGTGTTACTCTTCTTGTACTTAAGTCGGCATTGTGCCTTTTGTATTTAATTCCGATGCAATTTCTGTGTTTCATCGTCAATAATAAGGTCCAAGGGATACAGTAAACCTGAAGTGAAGCATCGGAATCAATAACTAGTGTCACCGGAATGGTAGAAAACATTGACAGTAAGAAGAGTCAGTCTTCTTGTACTTAAGTCGGCATTGTGCCTTTTCTATTTAATTCCGATGCAATTTCTGTATTTCATCGCCAATAAGAAGGTCGGAGGGACACAGTAAACCTGAAGTGAAGCATCGGAATCTATAACTAGTGTCACAAGAATGGTTCAAAACATAGACAGTAGGGAGAGTCCGCCTTCTTGTACTTAAGTCGGCATTGTGCCTCTTCTATTTATTTCCGATGCACTACTGTGTTCCGTCGTCAATACGAAGATCCAAGGGATACAGTAAACCTGAAATGAAGCATCGGAATCTATAACTAGTGTCACAGGAAAGGTTCAAATCATAGACAGTAGGAAGATTCACTCTACATGTACTTAAGTCGGCATTGTGCCTTTTCCATTTAATTCCGAAGCAATTTCTGTGTTTCATCGTCAAAAATAAAGTCAGAGGGATACAGTAAACCTGAAGTGAAGCATCAGAATCTATAACTAGTGTCACAGGAATGGTTCAAAACATGGACAGTAGGACGAGTCAGTCTTCTTGTACTTAAGTCGGCATTGTGCCTTTTCTATTTAATTCCGAAGCAATTTCTGTGTTTCATAGTCAAAAAGAAGGTCAGAGGGATACAGTAAACCTGAAGTGAAGCATCGGAATCTATAACTAGTGTCACAGGAATGGTTCAAAACATAGACAGTGGGAAGAGTCAGTCTTCTTGTACTTAAGTCGGCATTGTGCCTTTTCTATTTAATTCCGATGCAATTTCTGTTTTTCATCGTCAATAAGAAGGTCCAAGGGATATAGTAAACCTGAAGTGAAGCATCGGAATCAATAACTAGTGTCACAGGATTGGTTCAAAACATAGACAGTAAGAAGAGTCAGTCTTCTTGTACTGAAGTCGGCATTGTGTCTATTGTATTTAATTCCGATCCAATTTCTGTGTTTCATCGTCAATAAGAAGGTCAGAGGGGTACAGTAAACCTGAAGTGAAGCATTGGAATCTATAACTAGTGTCACAGGAATGGTTCAAAACAGTCAGTAAGAAGAGTCAGTCTTCTTGTACTTAAGTCGGCATTGTGCCTTTTGTATTAATTTCCGATGCACTATCTGTGTTCCATCGTCAATAAGAAGATCCAAGGGATACAGTAAACCTGAAATGAAGCATCGGAATCCATAACTAGTGTCACAGGAGTGGTTTAAAACATAGACAGTAGGAAGATTCACTCTACATGTACTTAAGTCGGCATTGTGCCTTTTGTATTGATTTCCGATGCAATTTCTGTGTTTCATCGTCAATAAGAAGGTCAGAAGGAAACAGTAAACTTGAAGTGAAGCATCGGAATCTATAACTAGTGTCACAGGAATGGTTCAAAACATAGTCGGTAAGAAGAGTCAGTCTTCTTGTACTTAAGTCGGCATTGTGCCTTTTGTAATTAATTCTGATGCAATTTCTGTGTTTCATTGTCGACAAGAAGGTCAGAGGGATACAGTAAACCTGAAGTGAAGCATCGGAATCTGTAACTAGCGTCACAGGAATGGTTCAAAACATAGACACTAAGAAGAGTCAGTCTGCTTGTACTTAAGATGGCATATTGCCTTTTCTATTTATGTCCGATGCAATTTCTGTGTTTCATCTTCAATAAGAAGGTCAGAGGGATACAGTGAACCTGAGGTGAAGCATCGGAATCTGTAACTAGCGTCACAGGAATGGTTCAAAACATAGATAGTAAGAAGAGTCAGTCTTTTTGTACTTAAGTCGGCATTGTGCCATTTTCAATTTAATTCCGATTTAATTAGTGTGTTTCATCGTCAATAAGAAGGTCAGAGGGATACTGTTAACCTGAAGTGAAGCATCGGAATCTCTAACTAGTGTCACAGGAATGGTTCAAATCATAGTCGGTAAGAAGAGTCAGTCTTCTTGTACTGAAGTCAGCATTGTGCTTTTTGTATTTAATTCCGATGCAATTTCTGTGTTTCATCGTCAATAAGAAGGTCCAAGGGATACAGTGAACCTGAAGTGAAGCATCGGAATCTGTAACTAGCGTCACAGGAATGGTTCTAAACATAGACACTAAGAAGAGTCAGCCTGCATGTACTTAAGACGGCATTGTGCCTTTTCTATTTAATTCCGATGCAATTTCTGTGTTTCATCTTCAATAAGAAGGTCAGAGGGATACAGTGAACCTGAGGTGAAGCATCGGAATCTATATCTAGTGTCACAGGAATGGTTCAAATCATAGACAGTAGGATGAGTCAGTCGTCTTTTACTTAAGTCGGCATCGTGCCTTTTCTATTTAATTCCGATGCAATTTCTGTGTTTCGTCGCCAATACGAATGTCCAAAGGATACAGTAAACCTGAAGTGAAGCACCGGAATCCATAATCTAATGTCGCAGGAATCGTTCAAAACATAGACAGTAGGAAGAGTCAGTCTTCTTGTACTTAAGTCGGCATTGTGCCTTTTGTATTTATTTCCGATGCACTATCTGTGTTCCATCGTCAATAAGAAGATCCAAGGGATACAGTAAACCTGAAATGAAGCATCGGAATCCATAACTAGTGTCACAGGAGTGGTTTAAAACATAGACAGTAGGAAGATTCACTCTACATGTACTTAAGTCGGCATTGTGCCTTTTGTATTGATTTCCGATGCAATTTCTGTGTTTCATCGTCAATAAGAAGGTGAGAGGGAAACAGTAAACCTGAAGTGAAGCATCGGAATCTATAACTAGTGTCACAGGAATGGTTCAAAACATAGTCGGTAAGAAGAGTCAGTCTTCTTGTACTTAAGTCGGCACTGTGCCTTTTGTATTTAATTCCGATGCAATTTCTGTGTTTCATGGTCAACAAGAAGGTCCAAGGGATACAGTAAACCTGAAGTGAAGCATCGGAATCTGTAACTAGCGTCACAGGAATGCTCCAAAACATAGACACTAAGAAGAGTCAGTCTGCTTGTACTTAAGATGGCATATTGCCATTTCTATTTATGTCCGATGCAATTTCTGTGTTTCATCTTCAATAAGAAGGTCAGAGGGATACAGTGAACCTGAGGTGAAGCATCGGAATCTGTAACTAGCGTCACAGGAATGGTTCAAAACATAGACAGTAAGAAGAGTCAGTCTTTTTGTACTTAAGTCGGCATTGTGCCATTTTCAATTTAATTCCGATTTAATTAGTGTGTTTCATCGTCAATAAGAAGGTCAGAGGGATACTGTTAACCTGAAGTGAAGCATCGGAATCTCTAACTAGTGTCACAGGAATGTTTCAAAACATAGTCGGTAAAAAGAGTCAGTCTTCTTGTACTGAAGTCAGCATTGTGCCTTTTGTATTTAATTCCGATGCAATTTCTGTGTTTCTTCGTCAATAAGAAGGTCCAAGGGATACAGTGAACCTGAAGTGAAGCATCGGCCTCTGTAACTAGCGTCACAGGAATTGTTCAAAACATAGACACTAAGAAGAGTCAGCCTGCTTGTACGTAAGACGGCATTGTGCCTTTTCTATTTAATTCCGATGCAATTTCTGTGTTTCATCTTCAATAAGAAGGTCAGAGGGATACAGTGAACCTGAGGTGAAGCATCGGAATCTATTTCTAGTGTCACAGGAATGGTTCAAAACATAGACAGTAGGAAGAGTCACTCTACATGTACTTAAGTTGGCATTGTGCCATTTCTATTTAACTCCGATGCAATTTCTGTGTTTCATCGTCAAAAATAAGGTCAGAGGGATACAGTAAACCTGAAGTGAAGCATCGGAATCTATAACTAGTGTCACAGGAATGGTTCAAAACATAGACAGTAGGACGAGTCAGTCTTCTTGTACTTAAGTCGGCATTGTGCCTTTTCTATTTAATTCCGAAGCAATTTCTGTGTTTCATAGTCAAAAAGAAGGTCAGAGGGATACAGTAAATCTGAAGTAAAGCATCGGAATCTATAACTAGTGTCACAGGAATGGTTCAAAACATAGACAGTAGGAAGAGTCAGTCTTCTTGTACTTAAGTCGGCATTGTGCCTTTTGTATTTATTTCCGATGCACTATCTGTGTTCCATCGTCAATAAGAAGATCCAAGGGATACAGTAAACCTGAAATGAAGCATCGGAATCCATAACTAGTGTCACAGGAGTGGTTTAAAACATAGACAGTAGGAAGATTCACTCTACATGTACTTAAGTCGGCATTGTGCCTTTTGTATTGATTTCCGATGCAATTTCTGTGTTTCATCGTCAATAAGAAGGTCAGAGGGAAACAGTAAACCTGAAGTGAAGCATCGGAATCTATAACTACTGTCACAGGAATGGTTCAAAACATAGTCGGTAAGAAGAGTCAGTCTTCTTGTACTTAAGTCGGCATTGTGCCTTTTGTATTTAATTCCAATGCAATTTCTGTGTTTCATTGTCAACAAGAAGGTCCAAGGGATACAGTAAACCTGAAGTGAAGCATCGGAATCTGTAACTAGCGTCACAGGAATGGTCCAAAACATAGACACTAAGAAGAGTCAGTCTGCTTGTACTTAAGATGGCATATTGCCTTTTCTATTTATGTCCGATGCAATTTCTGTGTTTCATCTTCAATAAGAAGGTCAGAGGGATACAGTGAACCTGAGGTGAAGCATCGGAATCTGTAACTAGCGTCACATCAATGGTTCAAAACATAGACAGTAAGAAGAGTCAGTCTTTTTGTACTTAAGTCGGCATTGTGCCATTTTCAATTTAATTCCGTTTTAATTAGTGTGTTTCATCGTCAATAAGAAGGTCAGAGGGATACTGTTAACCTGAAGTGAAGCATCGGAATCTCTAACTAGTGTCACAGGAATGGTTCAAAACATAGTCGGTAAAAAGAGTCAGTCTTCTTGTACTGAAGTCAGCATTGTGCCTTTTGTATTTAATTCCGATGCAATTTCTGTGTTTCTTCGTCAATAAGAAGGTCCAAGGGATACAGTGAACCTGAAGTGAAGCATCGGATTCTGTAACTAGCGTCACAGGAATGGTTCAAAACATAGACACTAAGAAGAGTCAGCCTGCTTGTACTTAAGACGGCATTGTGCCTTTTCTATTTAATTCCGATGCAATTTCTGTGTTTCATCTTCAATAAGAAGGTCAGAGGGATACAGTGAACCTGAGGTGAAGCATCGGAATCTATATCTAGTGTCACAGGAGTGGTTCAAATCATAGACAGTAGGAAGAGTCAGTCTTCTTTACTTAAGTCGGCATCGTGCCTTTTCTATTTAATTCCGATGCAATTCCTGTGTTTCGTCGCCAATAAGAATGTCCAAAGGATACAGTAAACCTGAAGTGAAGCACAGGCATCCATAATCTAATGTCACAGGAATCGTTCAAAACAGAGACAGTAGGAAGAGTCAGTCTTCTTGAACTTTAGTCGGCATTGTGCCTTTTGTATTTAGTTAAGATGCAATTTCTGTGTATCATCGTCAATAAGAAGGCCCTAGGGATACAGTAAACCTGAAGTGAAGCATCGGAATCTACAACTAGTGTCACAGGAATGGTTCAAAACATAGACAGTAGGACGAGTCAGTCTTCTTGTACTTAAGTCGGCATTGTGCCTTTTCTATTTAATTCCGAAGCAATTTCTGTGTTCCATCGTCAATAAGAAGGTCAGATTGAAACAGTAAACCTGAAGTGAAGCATCGGAAACTATAACTAGTGTCACAGGAATGGTTCAAAACATAGTCGGTAAGAAGAGTCAGTCTTCTTGTACTTAAGTCGGCATTGTGCGTTTTTTATTTAATCCCGATGCAATTTCTGTGTTTCATCGTCAATAAGAAGGTCAGAGGGATACAGTAAACCTGAAGTGAAGCATCGGAATCTATAACTAGTGTCACAGGAATGGTTCAAACATAGACAGTAAGAAGGGTCAGTTTTCTTGTAGTTATGTCGGCATTGTGCCATTTGTATTTAATTCCGATGCAATTTCTGTGTTTCATCGTCAATAAGAAGGTCAGAGGGATACACTAAACCTGAAGTGAAGCATCGGTATCAATAACTAGTGTCAAAGGAATGGTTCAAAACAGTCAGTAAGAAGAGTCAGTCTTCTTGTACTTAAGTCGGCATTGTGCCTTTAGTATTTATTCCCGATGCAATTTCTGTGTTTCATCTTCAATAAGAAGGTCAGAGGGATACTGTTAACCTGAAGTAAAGCATCGGAACCTCTAACTAGTGTCACAGGAATGGTTCAAAACATAGTCGGTAAGAAGAGACAGTCTTCTTGTACTGAAGTCGGCATTGTGCCTTTTGTATTTAATTCCTATGCAATTTCGGTGTTTCATCGTCAATAAGAATGTCCAAGGGATACAGTGAACCTGAAGTGAAGAATCGGAATCTGTAACTAGCGTCACAGGAATGGTTCATAACATAGACACTAAGAAGAGTCAGCCTGCTTGTACTTAAGACGGCATTGTGCCTTTTCTATTTAATTCCGATGCAATTTCTGTGTTTCATCTTCAATAAGAAGCTCAGAGGGATACAGTGAACCTGAAGTGAAGCATCGGAATCTATAACTAGTGTCACAGGAATGGTTCAAAACATAGTCAGTAAGAAGACTCAGTCTTCTTGTGCTTAAGTCGTTATTGTGACTTTTGTATTTAATTCCGATGTAATATCTGTGTTTCATCGTCAATAAGAAGGTCTAAGGGATACAGTAAACCTGAAGTGGACCATCGTAATCTATAACTAGTGTCACAGGAATGGTTCAGAAATTAGACAGTAATAAGAGTCAGTCTTCTTGTACTTAAGTCGGCATTGTCCCCTTTTCAATTTAATTCCGATGCAATTACTGTGTTTCATAGTCAATAAGAAGGTCAAAGGGATACAGTAAACCTGAAGTAAAGCATCGGAATCTCTAACTAGTGTCACAGGAATGGTTCAACACATAGTCAGTAAGAAGTGTTAGTCTTCTTGTACTTAAGTCGGCATTGTGCCTTTTGTATTTAATTCCGATGCAATTTCTGTGTTTCATCGTCAATATGAAGGTCAGAGGGATACAGTGAACCTGAAGTGAATCATCGGAATCACTAAGTAGTGTCACAGGAATGGTTCAACACATAGTCAGCAAGAAGAGTTAGTCTTATTGTACTAAAGTCGGCATGGTGCCTTTTGTATTTCATTCCGATGCAATTTCGGTGTTTCATCGTCAATAAGAAGGTCCAAGGGATACAGTGAACCTGAAGTGAAGAATCGGAATCTATAACTAGTGTCACAGGAATGGTTCAAAGCATAGACATTAGGAAGAGTCAGTCTTCTTGTACTTATGTCGGCATTGTGCCTTTTCAATTTAATTCCGAAGCAATGTCTGTGTTTCGTCGCCAATAAGAAGGTCCAAAGGATACAGTAAACCCGAAGTGGAGAATCGGAATCCATAACTGATGTCACAGGAATCGTTCAAAACATAGACAGTAGGAAGAGTCAGTCCTCTTGTACTTAAGTCGGCATTGTGCCTTTTGTATTTAATTCAGAAGCAATTTCTGTGGTTCATCGTCAATAAGAGGGTCCAAGAGATACAGTAAACCTGAAGTTAAGCATCAGAATCTCTAACTAGTATCACAGGAATGAAGCAAGATATAGTCAGTAAGAAGAGTCAGTCTTCTTGTACTTAAGTCGGCATTGTGCCTTTTCTATTTAATTCCGATGCAATGTCTGTGTTTCATCGTCAATAAGGAGGTCAGAGGGATTCAGTAAACCTGAAGTGAACCATCGGAATCACTAACTAGTGTCACAGGAATGGTTCAACACATAGTCAGTAAGAAGAGTTAGTCTTATTGTACTTAAGTCGGCATTGTGCCTTTTGTATTTCATTCCGATGCAATTTCTGTGTTTCATCGTCAATATGAAGGCCCAAGGGATACAGTAAACCGGAAGTGAAAATCGGAATGTGTAACTAGCGTCACAGGAATGGTTCAAAAAATAGACACTAAGAAGAGTCAGTCTGCTTGTACTTAAGACGTCATTGTGCCTTTCCTATTTAATTCCGATTCAATTTCTGTGTTTCATCGTCAATAAAAAGGTCAGAGGGATACAGTGAACCTGAGGTGAAGCATCGGAATCTATGACTAGTGTCACAGGAATGGTTCAAAACATAGACAGTAAGAAGAGTCAGTCCTCTTGTACTTAAGTCGGCATTGTGCCTTTTCTATTTAGTTCCGATGCAATTTCTGTGTTTCATCGTCAATAAGTTGGTCCTAGGGATAGAGTAAACCTGATGTGAAGCATCGGAATCTATAACTAGTGTCACAGGAATGGTTCAAAACTTAGTCAGTAAGAAGAGTCAGTCATCTTGTAGTTAAGTCGGCATTGTACCTTTTCTATTTAATTCCGATGCAATTTCTGTGTTTCATGGTCAATAAGAAGGTCCAAGGGATACAGTAAACCTGAAGTGAAGCATCGGAATCTATAACTTGTGTCACAGGAATGGTTAAAAACATAGACAGCAGGAAGAGTCAGTATTCTTGTACTTAAGTCTGCATTGTGCCTTTTGTATTTAATTCCGATGCAATTTCTGTGTTTCATCGTCAATAAGAAGGTCAGAGGGATACAGTAAACCTGAAGTGAAGCATCGGAATCTATGTTTGAACCATTCCTGTGACACTAGTTATAGACAGTAAGAAGGGTCAGTCTTCTTGTACTTAAGTCGGTATTGTGCCTTTTGTATTTAATTCCGATGCAATTTCTGTGTTTCATCGTCAATAAGAAGGTCGGAGGGATACAGTAAACCTGAAGTGAAGCTTCGGAATCTCTAACTAGTGTCACAGGAATGATTCGAAACATAGTCAGTAAGAAGAGTCAGTCTTCTTGTACTTAAGTTGGCAATGTGCCTTTTGTATTTAATTCCGATGCTATTTCTGTGTTTCATCGTCATTAAGAAGGTCAGAGTGATACAGTAAACCTGAAGTGAAGCATCGGAATCTTTAAGTAGTGTCACAGGAATGGTTCAAAGCATAGACAGTAGGGACAGTCAGTCTTCTTCTACTTAAGTCGGCATTGTGCCTTTTCTATTTAATTCCGATGCAATTTCTGTGTTTCACCGTCAAAGAGAAGGTCAGAGGGATACAGTAAACCTGAAGTGAAGCATCGGAATCTATAACTAGTGTCACAGGAATGGTTCAAATCTTAGACAGTAGAAAGAGTCAGTCTTCTTCTACATAAGTCGGCATTGTGCATTTTCTATTTCATTCCGATGCAATTTCTGTGTTTCATTGTCAATAGGAAGGTCGGAGGGATACAGTAAACCTGAAGTTAAGCTTCGGAATCTATAACTGGTGTCACAGGAATGGTTCAAAACATAGACAGTGAGAATGGTCAGTCATCTTGCACTTAACTCGGCATTGTGAATTTTGTATTTAATTCCGATGCAATTTCTGTGTTTCATCGTCAATAAGAAGGTCCAAGGGATACAGTAAACCTAAAGTGACGCATCAGAATCTATAACTAGTGTCACAGGAAGGGTTCAAAACATACACAGTAAGGAGAGTCAGTCTTCTTCTACTTAAGTCGGCATTGTGCCTTTTGTATTATTTCCGATCCAATTTATGTGTTTTATCGTCAATAAGAAGGTCAGAGGGATACAGTAAACCTGAAGTGAAGCATCGGAATCTATAACTAGTGTAACAGGAATGGTTCAAAACAGTCAGTAAGAACAGTCAGTCTTCTTGTACTGAAGTCGGCATTGTGCCTCTTGTATTTAATTCCGATGCAATTTCTGTGTTTCATCGTCAATAAGAAGGTCCAAGGGATACAGTAAACGTGAAGTGAAGCATTGGAATCTATAACTAGTGTCACAGGAATGGTTCAATTCATACACAGTAAGAAGAGTCAGTCTTCTTGTACTTAAGTCGGCATTGTACCTTTTCTATTTAATTCCGTTGCAATTTCTGTGATTCATCGTCAAAAAGAAGGTCAGAGGGATACAGTAAACCTGAAGTGAAGCATCGGAATCTATAACTAGTGTCACAGGAGTGGTTCAGAACATAGAGATTAAGAAGAGTCAGTTTTCTTGTACTGAAGTTGGCATTGTGCCTTTTGTATTTAATTCCGATGCAATTTCTGTGTTTCGTTGTCAAAAAGAAGGTCAGAGGGATACAGTAAACATGAAGAGAAGCATCGGAAACTTTAAGTAGTGTCACAGGAATGATTCAAAACATAGACAGTGGAAACAGTCAGTCTTCTTGTACTTAAGTCGGCATTGTGCCATTTCTATTTAATTCCGATGCAATTTCTGTGTTTCATCGTCAAAAAGAAGGTCAGAGGGATACAGTAAACCTGAAGTGAAGCATCGGAATCTATAACTAGTGTCACAGGAATGGTTCAAAACATAGACATTAGGAAGAGTCAGACTTCTTGTACTTAAGTCGGCATTGTGCCTCTTCTATTTAATTCCGATGCAATTTCTGTGTTTCATCGTCAATAAGAAGGTCAGAGGGATACAGTAAACCTGAAGTGAAGCATCGGAATCTATAACTAGTGTCACATGAATGGTTCAAAACGTAGTCAGTAAGAAGAGTCAGTCTTCTTGTACTTAAGTCGGCATTGTGCCTTTTTTATTTATTTCTGATTCAATTTCTGTGTTTCATCGTCAATAAGAAGGTCCAAGGGATACAGTAAACCTGAAGCGAAGCATCGGAATCTATAGCTAGTGTCACAGGAATGGTTCAAGCATAGTCAGTAAGAAGAGTCAGTCTTCTTGTACTTAAGATTCCATAGTGCCTTTTCTATTTAATTCCGATGCAATTTCTGTGATTCATCGTCAATAAGAAGGTCAGAGGGATACAGTAAACCTGAAGTGAAGCATCGGAATCTATAACTAGTGTCACAGGAATGGTTCAAATCAGTCAGTAAGAAGAGTCAGTCTTCTTGTACTTAAGTCGGCATTGTGCCTTTTGTATTTACTTCCTATGCAATTTCTGTGTTTCATCGTCAAAAAGAAGTTCAGAGGGATACAGTAAACCTGAAGTGATGCATCGAAATCTAGAACCAGTGTCACAGGAATGGTTCAAAACATAGACAGTAGGAACAGTCAGTCTTCTTGTGCATATGTCGGCATTGTGCCGTTTCTTTTTAATTCCTATGCTATTTCTGTGTTTCATCCTCAAAAAGAAGGTCAGAGGGATACAGTAAACCTGAAGTGAAGCATCGGAATCTATATCTAGTGTCACAGGAATGTTCAAAACATAGTCAGTAGGAAGAGTCAGTCTTCTTGTACTTAAGTCGGCATTGTGCCTTTTCTATTTACTTCCGATGCAATTCCTGTGTTTCGTCTTCAATAAGAAGTTCCAAGGTATACATTAAACCTTATGTGAAGCATCGGAATCTATAACTAGTGTCACAGGAATGGTTCAAAACAGTCAGTACGAAGAGTCAGTCTTCTTGTACTTAAGTCGGCATTGTGCCTTTTGTATATAATTCCGATGCAATTTCTGTGTTTCATCGTCAATAAGAAGGTCCAAGGGATACAGTACACGTGAAGTGAAGCATCAGAATCTATAACTAGTGTCACAGGAATGGTTCAAAACATAGACAGTAAGAAGAGTCAGTCTTCTTTACTTAAGTCGGCATTGTGCCTTTTCTATTTAATTCCGATGCAATTTCTGTGTTTCATCGTCAAAAAGAAGGTCAGAGGGATAGAGTAAACCTGAAGTGAATAATCGGAATCTATAACTAGTGACTCAGGAATGGTTCAAACATAGACAGTAGGAAGAGTCAGTCTTCATGTACTTAAGTCGGCATTGTGCCTTTTGTATTTAATTCCGATGCACTATCTGTGTTTCATCGTCAATACGAAGATCCAAGGGATACAGTAAACCTGAAATGAAGCATCGGAATCTATAACTAGTGTCACAGGAATGGTTCAAAGCATAGACAGTAGGAAGATTCAGTCTACATGTACTTAAGTCATCATTGTGCCTTTTGTATTTATTTCCGATGCAGTTTCTGTGTTTCATCGTCAATACGAAGGTCAGAGGGATACAGTAAACCTGAAGTGAAGCATCGGAATCTATACTAGTGTCACAGGAATGGTTCAAAACATTGTCAGTAAGAAGAGTAAGTCTTCTTGTACTTACGTCGGCATTGCGCCTTTTCTATTTAATTCCGATTCATTTTCTGAGTTTCATCGTCAATAAGAAGGTTCAAAGGATACAGTAAACCTGAAGTGAAGCGTCGGAATCTGTAACTTGCGTCACAGGAATGGTTCAAAACATAGACACTAAGAAGAGTCAGACTGCTTGTACCTAAGACGGCATTGTGCCTTTTCTATTTAATTCCGATGCTATTTCTGTGTTTCATCTTCGATAAGAAGGTCAGAGGGATACAGTGAACCTGAGGTGAAGCATCGGAATCTATAACTAGTGTCACAGGAATGGTTCAAATCATAGACAGTAGGAAGAGTCAGTCTTCTTTTACTTATGTCGGCATTGTGCCTTTTCTATTTAGTTCCGATGCAATTTCTGTGTTTCATTGTCAATAAGAAGGTCCAAGGGATACAGTAAACCTGAAGTGAAGCATCGGAATCTATAACTAGTGTCACAGGAAGGGATCAAGATATAGTCAGTAAGAAGAGTTAGTCTTCTTGTACTTAAGTCGGCATTGTGCCTTTTCTATTTAATTCAGATGCAATTTCTGTGTTTCATCGTCAATAAGTAGGTCCAAGGGATACAGTAAACCTGAAGTGAAGCATCGGAATCTATAACTAGAGTCACAGGAAGGGATCAAGATATAGTCAGTAAGAAGAGTCAGTCTTCTTGTACTTAAGTCGGCATTTTGTCTTTTCTATTTAATTCCGATAGAATTTCTGTGTTTCATCGTCATAAAGAAGGTCAGAGGGATACAGTAAACCTGAAGTGAAGCATCGGAATCTATAACTAGTGTCACAGGAATGGTTCAAAACATAGACAGTAGGGAGAGTCAGTCTTCTTGTACTTAAGTCGGCATTGTGCCTTTTTTATTTAGTTCCGATGCAATTTCTGTGTTTCATCGTCAATAAGAAGGTCCTAGGGTTAAAGTAAAGCTGAAGTGAAGCATCGGAGTTTACAACTAGTGTCAAAGTAATGGTTCAAAACATAGTCAGTAAGAAGAGTCAGTCATCTTGTACTGAAGTCGGCATCGTGCCTTTTGTATTTAATTCTGATGCAATTTCTGTGTTTCATCGTCAATAAGTAGGTCCAAGGGATACAGTAAACCTGAAGTGAAGCATCGGAATCTATAACTAGTGTCACAGGAAGGGATCAAGATATAGTCAGTAAGAAGAGTTAGTCTTCTTGTACTTAAGTCGGCATTGTGCCTTTTCTATTTAATTCAGATGCAATTTCTGTGTTTCATCGTCAATAAGTAGGTCCAAGGGATACAGTAAACCTGAAGTGAAGCATCGGAATCTATAACTAGAGTCACAGGAAGGGATCAAGATATAGTCAGTAAGAAGAGTTAGTCTTCTTGTACTTAAGTCGGCATTGTGCCTTTTCTATTTACTTCTGATGCAATTTCTGTGTTTCATCGTCAATAAGTAGGTCCAAGGGTTACAGTAAACCTGAAGTGAAGCATCGGAATCTATAACTAGTGTCACAGGAATGGATCAAGGTATAGTCAGTAAGAAGAGTCAGTCTTCTTGTACTTAAGTCGGCATTGTGCCTTTTCAATTTAATTCCGATGCAATTTCTGTGTTTCATCGTCAAACAGACGGTCAGAGGGTACAGTAAACCTGAAGTGAAGCAGCGGAATCTGTAACTAGTGTCACACTAATGGTTCAAAACATAGACAGTAGCAAGATTCAGTCTACATGTACTTAAGTCGGCATTGTGCCTTTTGTATTTATTTCCGATGCAGTTTCTGTGTCTCATCGTCAATACGAAGATCAGAGGGATACAGTAAACCTGAAGTGAAGCATCGGAATCTATAACTAGTGTCACAGGAATGGATCAAGGTATAGTCAGTAAGAAGAGTCAGTCTTCTTGTACTTAAGTCGGCATTTTGACTTTTCTATTTAATTCCGATAGAATTTCTGTGTGTCATCGTCAAAACGAAGGTCAGAGGGATACAGTAAACCTGAAGTGAAGCATCGGAATCTATAACTAGTGTCACAGGCATGGTTCAAAACATAGACAGTAGGGAGAGTCAGTCTTCTTGTACTTAAGTTAGCATTGTGCCTTTTGTATTTAATTCCGATGCACTAGTTGTGTTTCATCGTCAATAAGAAGGTCCAAGGGATAGAGTAAACCTGAAATGAAGCATCGGAATCTATAACTAGTGTCACAGGAATGGTTCAAAACATAGACAGTAGGAAGATCCAGTCTTCATTTACTTATGTCGGCTTTGTGCCTTTTGTATTTATATCCGATGCAATTGCTGTGTTTCATCGTCAATAAGAAGGTCCAAGGGAATCAGTAAACCTGAAGTGAAGCATCGGAATCTATAACTAGTGTCACAGGAATGGTTCAAAACATAGTCAGTAAGAAGAGTCAGTCTTCTTGTACTTAAGTCACCACTGTGGAATTTGTATTTAATTCCGATGAAATTTCTGTGTTTCATCGTCAATGAGAAGGTCCAAGGGATACAGTAAACGTGAAGTGGAGCATCGGAATCTATAACTAGTGTCACAGGAATGTTTCAAAACATAGACAGTAAGAAGAGTCAGTCTTCTAGTACTTAAGTCGGCATTGTGCCCTTTTCAATTTAATTCCGATGCGATTACTGTGTTTCATCGTCAATAAGAAGGCCAGAGGGATACAGTAAACCTGAAGTGAAGCATCGGAATCCCTAAATAGTGTCACATGAATGGTTCAACACATAATCGGTAAGAAGAGTCAGTCTTCTTGTACTTAAGTCGGCATTGTGCCTTTTGCAATTTAATTCCGATGCAATTTCTGTGTTTAATCGTCAATAAGAAGGTCCAAGGGATACAGTAAACCTGAAGTTAAGCATCAGAATCTCTAACTAGTATCACAGGAATGAAGCAAGATATAGTCAGTAAGAAGAGTCAGTCTTCTTGTACTTAAGTCGGCATTGTGCCTTTTCTATTTAATTCCGATGCAATGTCTGTGTTTCATCGTCAATAAGGAGGTCAGAGGGATTCAGTAAACCTGAAGTGAACCATCGGAATCACTAACTAGTGTCACAGGAATGGTTCAACACATAGTCAGTAAGAAGAGTTAGTCTTATTGTACTTAAGTCGGCATTGTGCCTTTTGTATTTCATTCCGATGCAATTTCTGTGTTTCATCGTCAATATGAAGGTCCAAGGGATACAGTAAACCGGAAGTGAAGCATCGGAATCTATAACTAGTGTCACAGGAATGGTTCAAAACTTAGTCAGTAAGAAGAGTCAGTCTTCTTGTACTTAAGTCGGCATTGTGCCTTTTCTATTTAGTTCCGATGCAATTTCTGTGTTTCATCGTCAATAAGTAGGTCAGAGGGATACAGTGAACCTGAGGTGGAGCATCGGAATCTATGACTAGTGTCACAGGAATGGTTCAAAACATAGACAGTAAGAAGAGTCAGTCCTCTTGTACTTAAGTCGGCATTGTGCCTTTTCTATTTAGTTCCGATGCAATTTCTGTGTTTCATCGTCAATAAGTAGGTCCTAGGGATAGAGTAAACCTGATGTGAAGCATCGGAATCTATAACTAGTGTCACAGGAATGGTTCAAAACTTAGTCAGTAAGAAGAGTCAGTCATCTTGTAGTTAAGTCGGCATTGTGCCTTTTCTATTTAATTCCGATGCAATTTCTGTGTTTCATGGTCAATAAGAAGGTCCAAGGGATACAGTAAACCTGAAGTGAAGCATCGGAATCTATAACTTGTGTCACAGGAATGGTTAAAAACATAGACAGCAGGAAGAGTCAGTATTCTTGTACTTAAGTCTGCATTGTGCCTTTTGTATTTAATTCCGATGCAATTTCTGTGTTTCATCGTCAATAAGAAGGTCAGAGGGATACAGTAAACCTGAAGTGAAGCATCGGAATCTATAACTAGTGTCACAGGAATGGTTCAAACATAGACAGTAAGAAGGGTCAGTCTTCTTGTACTTAAGTCGGTATTGTGCCTTTTGTATTTAATTCCGATGCAATTTCTGTGTTTCATCGTCAATAAGAAGGTCGGAGGGATACAGTAAACCTGAAGTGAAGCTTCGGAATCTCTAACTAGTGTCACAGGAATGATTCGAAACATAGTCAGTAAGAAGAGTCAGTCTTCTTGTACTTAAGTTGGCAATGTGCCTTTTGTATTTAATTCCGATGCTATTTCTGTGTTTCATCGTCAATAAGAAGGTCAGAGTGATACAGTAAACCTGAAGTGAAGCATCGGAATCTTTAAGTAGTGTCACAGGAATGGTTCAAAGCATAGACAGTAGGGACAGTCAGTCTTCTTCTACTTAAGACGGCATTGTGCCTTTTCTATTTAATTCCGATGCAATTTCTGTGTTTCACCGTCAAAGAGAAGGTCAGAGGGATACAGTAAACCTGAAGTGAAGCATCGGAATCTATAACTAGTGTCACAGGAATGGTTCAAATCTTAGACAGTAGAAAGAGTCAGTCTTCTTCTACATAAGTCGGCATTGTGCATTTTCTATTTCATTCCGATGCAATTTCTGTGTTTCATCGTCAATAGGAAGGTCGGAGGGATACAGTAAACCTGAAGTTAAGCTTCGGAATCTACAACTGGTGTCACAGAATGGTTCAAAACATAGACAGTGAGAATGGTCAGTCTTCTTGCACTTAATTCGGCATTGTGAATTTTGTATTTAATTCCGATGCAATTTCTGTGTTTCATCGTCAATAAGAAGGTCCAAGGGATACAGTAAACCTAAAGTGACGCATCAGAATCTATAACTAGTGTAACAGGAAGGGTTCAAAACATACACAGTAAGGAGAGTCAGTCTTCTTCTACTTAAGTCGGCATTGTGCCTTTTGTATTATTTCCGATCCAATTTATGTGTTTTATCGTCAATAAGAAGGTCAGAGGGATACAGTAAACCTGAAGTGAAGCATCGGAATCTATAACTAGTGTAACAGGAATGGTTCAAAACAGTCAGTAAGAACAGTCAGTCTTCTTGTACTGAAGTCGGCATTGTGCCTCTTGTATTTAATTCCGATGCAATTTCTGTGTTTCATCGTCAATAAGAAGGTCCAAGGGATACAGTAAACGTGAAGTGAAGCATTGGAATCTATAACTAGTGTCACAGGAATGGTTCAAAACATACACAGTAAGAAGAGTCAGTCTTCTTGTACTTAAGTCGGCATTGTACCTTTTCTATTTAATTCCGATGCAATTTCTGTGATTCATCGTCAAAAAGAAGGTCAGAGGGATACAGTAAACCTGAAGTGAAGCATCGGAATCTATGACTAGTGTCACAGGAGTGGTTCAGAACATAGAGATTAAGAAGAGTCAGTTTTCTTGTACTGAAGTTGGCATTGTGCCTTTTGTATTTAATTCCGATGCAATTTCTGTGTTTCATCGTCAATACGAAGGTCAGAGGGATACAGTAAACCTGATGTGAAGCATCGGAATCTATAACTATTGTCACAGGAATGGTTCAAAACATAGACAAGAAGAGGAGGTAGTCTTCTTGTGCTTAAGTCGGCATTGTGCCTTTTGTATTTAATTCCGATGCAATTTCTGTGTTTCGTTGTCAAAAAGAAGGTCAGAGGGATACAGTAAACATGAAGAGAAGCATCGGAAACTTTAAGTAGTGTCACAGGAATGGTTCAAAACATAGACAAGAAGAGGAGGTAGTCTTCTTGTGCTTAAGTCGGCATTGTGCCTTTTGTATTTAATTCCGATGCAATTTCTGTGTTTCATCCTCAAAAAGAAGGTCAGAGGGATACAGTAAACCTGAAGTGAAGCATCGGAATCTATATCTAGTGTCACAGGAATGGTTCAAAACATAGACATTAAGAAGAGTCAGACTTCTTGTACTTAAGTCGGCATTGTGCCTCTTCTATTTAATTCCGATGCAATTTCTGTGTTTCATCGTCAATAAGAAGGTCAGAGGGATACAGTAAACCTGAAGTGAAGCATCGGAATCTATAACTAGTGTCACATGAATGGTTCAAAACGTAGTCAGTAAGAAGAGTCAGTCTTCTTGTACTTAAGTCGGCATTGTGCCTTTTTTATTTATTTCTGATTCAATTTCTGTGTTTCATCGTCAATAAGAAGGTCCAAGGGATACAGTAAACCTGAAGCGCAGCATCGGAATCTATAGCTAGTGTCACGGGAATGGTTCAAGCATAGTCAGTAAGAAGAGTCAGTCTTCTTGTACTTAAGATGGCATAGTGCCTTTTCTATTTAATTCCGATGCAATTTCTGTGATTCATCGTCAATAAGAAGGTCAGAGGGATACAGTAAACCTGAAGTGAAGCATCGGAATCTATAACTAGTGTCACAGGAATGGTTCAAATCAGTCAGTAAAAAGAGTCAGTCTTCTTGTACTTAAGTCTGCATTGTGCATTTTGTATTTAATTCCGATGCAATTTCTGTGTTTCATCGTCAATAAGAAGGTCCAAGGGATACAGTAAACCTTAAGTGAAGCATCGGAATCTATAACAAGTGTCACAGGAATGATTCAAAACATAGACAGTAGGAAGAGTCAGTCTTCTTGTACTTAAGTCGGCATTGTGCCTTTTGTATTTACTTCCTATGCAATTTCTGTGTTTCATCGTCAAAAAGAAGTTCAGAGGGATACAGTAAACCTGAAGTGATGCATCGAAATCTAGAACTAGTGTCACAGGAATGGTTCAAAACACAGACAGTAGGAACAGTCAGTCTTCTTGTGCATATGTCGGCATTGTGCCGTTTCTTTTTAATTCCTATGCTATTTCTGTGTTTCATCCTCAAAAAGAAGGTCAGAGGGATACAGTAAACCTGAAGTGAAGCATCGGAATCTATATCTAGTGTCACAGGAATGTTCAAAACACAGTCAGTAGGAAGAGTCAGTCTTCTTGTATTTAAGTCGGCATTGTGCCTTTTCTATTTACTTCCGATGCAATTCCTGTGTTTCGTCTTCAATAAGAAGGTCAAAGGTATACAGTAAACCTTATGTGAAGCATCGGAATCTATAACTAGCGTCACAGGAATGGTTCAAAACAGTCAGTACGAAGAGTCAGTCTTCTTGTACTTAAGTCGGCATTGTGCCTTTTGTATATAATTCCGATGCAATTTCTGTGTTTCATCGTCAATAAGAAGGTCCAAGGGATACAGTAAACGTGAAGTGAAGCATCAGAATCTATAACTAGTGTCACAGGAATGGTTCAAAACATAGACAGTAAGAAGAGTCAGTCTTCTTTACTTAAGTCGGCATTGTGCCTTTTCTATTTAATTCCGATGCAATTTCTGTGTTTCATCGTCAAAAAGAAGGTCAGAGGGATAGAGTAAACCTGAAGTGAATAATCGGAATCTATAACTAGTGACTCAGGAATGGTTCAAACATAGACAGTAGGAAGAGTCAGTCTTCATGTACTTAAGTCGGCATTGTGCCTTTTGTATTTAATTCCGATGCACTATCTGTGTTTCATCGTCAATACGAAGATCCAAGGGATACAGTAAACCTGAAATGAAGCATCGGAATCTATAACTAGTGTCACAGGAATGGTTCAAAGCATAGACAGTAGGAAGATTCAGTCTACATGTACTTAAGTCATCATTGTGCCTTTTGTATTTATTTCCGATGCAGTTTCTGTGTTTCATCGTCAATACGAAGGTCAGAGGGATACAGTAAACCTGAAGTGAAGCATCGGAATCTATACTAGTGTCACAGGAATGGTTCAAAACATTGTCAGTAAGAAGAGTAAGTCTTCTTGTACTTACGTCGGCATTGCGCCTTTTCTATTTAATTCCGATTCAATTTCTGAGTTTCAGCGTCAATAAGAAGGTCCAAAGGATACAGTAAACCTGAAGTGAAGCATCGGAATCTGTAACTTGCGTCACAGGAATGGTTCAAAACATAGACACTACGAAGAGTCAGACTGCTTGTACCTAAGACGGCATTGTGCCTTTTCTATTTAATTCCGATGCTATTTCTGTGTTTCATCTTCTATAAGAAGGTCAGAGGGATACAGTGAACCTGAGGTGAAGCATCGGAATCTATAACTATGGTCACAGGAATGGTTCAAATCATAGACAGTAGGAAGAGTCAGTCTTCTTTTACTTATGTCGGCATTGTGCCTTTTCTATTTAGTTCCGATGCAATTTCTGTGTTTCATCGTCAATAAGAAGGTCCAAGGGATACAGTAAACCTGAAGTGAAGCATCGGACTGTATAACTAGTGTCACAGGAATGGATCAAGGTATAGTCAGTAAGAAGAGTCAGTCTTCTTGTACTTAAGTCGGCATTTTGTCTTTTCTATTTAATTCCGATAGAATTTCTGTGTTTCATCGTCATAAAGAAGGTCAGAGGGATACAGTAAACCTGAAGTGAAGCATCGGAATCTATAACTAGTGTCACAGGAATGGTTCAAAACATAGACAGTAGGGAGAGTCAGTCTTCTTGTACTTAAGTCGGCATTGTGCCTTTTGTATTTAGTACCGATGCAATTTCTGTGTTTCATCGTCAATAAGAAGGTCCTAGGGTTAAAGTAAAGCTGAAGTGAAGCATCGGAGTTTACAACTAGTGTCAAAGTAATGGTTCAAAACATAGTCAGTAAGAAGAGTCAGTCATCTTGTACTTAAGTCGGCATCGTGCCTTTTGTATTTAATTCTGATGCAATTTCTGTGTTTCATCGTCAATAAGTAGGTCCAAGGGATACAGTAAACCTGAAGTGAAGCATCGGAATCTATAACTAGTGTCACAGGAAGGGATCAAGATATAGTCAGTAAGAAGAGTTAGTCTTCTTGTACTTAAGTCGGCATTGTGCCTTTTCTATTTAATTCAGATGCAATTTCTGTGTTTCATCGTCAATAAGTAGGTCCAAGGGATACAGTAAACCTGAAGTGAAGCATCGGAATCTATAACTAGTGTCACAGGAAGGGATCAAGATATAGTCAGTAAGAAGAGTTAGTCTTCTTGTACTTAAGTCGGCATTGTGCCTTTTCTATTTACTTCAGATGCAATTTCTTTGTTTCATCGTCAATAAGTAGGTCCAAGGGTTACAGTAAACCTGAAGTGAAGCATCGGAATCTATAACTAGTGTCACAGGAATGGATCAAGATATAGTCAGTAAGAAGAGTCAGTCTTCTTGTACTTAAGTCGGCATTGTGCCTTTTCAATTTAATTCCGATGCAATTTCTGTGTTTCATCGTCAAACAGACGGTCAGAGGGTACAGTAAACCTGAAATGAAGCAGCGGAATCTGTAACTAGTGTCACACTAATGGTTCAAAACATAGACAGTAGCAAGATTCAGTCTACATGTACTTAAGTCGGCATTGTGCCTTTTGTATTTATTTCCGATGCAGTTTCTGTGTCTCATCGTCAATACGAAGATCAGAGGGATACAGTAAACCTGAAGTGAAGCATCGGAATCTATAACTAGTGTCACAGGAATGGATCAAGGTATAGTCAGTAAGAAGAGTCAGTCTTCTTGTACTTAAGTCGGCATTTTGACTTTTCTATTTAATTCCGATAGAATTTCTGTGTTTCATCGTCAAAACGAAGGTCAGAGGGATACAGTAAACCTGAAGTGAAGCATCGGAATCTATAACTAGTGTCACAGGCATGGTTCAAAACATAGACAGTAGGGAGAGTCAGTCTTCTTGTACTTAAGTTAGCATTGTGCCTTTTGTATTTAATTCCGATGCACTAGTTGTGTTTCATCGTCAATAAGAAGGTCCAAGGGATAGAGTAAACCTGAAATGAAGCATCGGAATCTATAACTAGTGTCACAGGAATGGTTCAAAACATAGACAGTAGGAAGATCCAGTCTTCATGTACTTATGTCGGCTTTGTGCCTTTTGTATTTATATCCGATGCAATTGCTGTGTTTCATCGTCAATAAGAAGGTCCAAGGGAATCAGTAAACCTGAAGTGAAGCATCGGAATCTATAACTAGTGTCACAGGAATGGTTCAAAACATAGTCAGTAAGAAGAGTCAGTCTTCTTGTACTTAAGTCACCACTGTGGAATTTGTATTTAATTCCGATGAATTTTCTGTGTTTCATCGTCAATGAGAAGGTCCAAGGGATACAGTAAACGTGAAGTGGAGCATCGGAATCTATAACTAGTGTCACAGGAATGTTTCAAAACATAGACAGTAAGAAGAGTCAGTCTTCTAGTACTTAAGTCGGCATTGTGCCCTTTTCAATTTAATTCCGATGCGATTACTGTGTTTCATCGTCAATAAGAAGGCCAGAGGGATACAGTAAACCTGAAGTGAAGCATCGGAATCCCTAAATAGTGTCACATGAATGGTTCAACACATAATCGGTAAGAAGAGTCAGTCTTCTTGTACTTAAGTCGGCATTGTGCCTTTTGCATTTAATTCCGATGCAATTTCTGTGTTTCATCGTCAATAAGAAGGTCCAAGGGATACAGTAAACCTGAAGTGAAGCATCGGAATGTGTAACTAGCGTCACAGGAATGGTTTAAACGTAGACACTAAGAAGAGTCAGACTGCTTGTACTTAAGACGGCATTGTGCCTTTTCTATTTCATTCCGATGCAATTTCTGTGTTTCATCGTCAATAAGAAGGTCAGAGGGATACAGTGAACCTGAGGTGAAGCATCGGAATCTGTAACTAGTGTCACAGGAATAGTTCAAAACATAGACTGTAGGAAGAGTCAGTCTTCTTGTACTTAAGTCAACATTGTGCCTTTTCTATTTAATTCCGATGCAATTTCTGTGTTTCGTCGCCAATAAGAAGGTCCAAAGGATACAGCAAACCTGAAGTGAAGCATCGGTATCCAAACTAATGTAATAGGAATCGTTCAAAACATAGACAGTAGGGAGAGGCAGTCTTCTTGTACTTAAGTCGGCATTGTGCCTTTTGTATTTAGTTCCGATGCAATTTCTGTGTATCATCGTCAATAAGAAAGTCCAAGGGATACAGTAAACCTGAAGCGGAGCATCGGAATCTATAACTAGTGTCACAGGAATGGTTCAAAACATAGTCAGTAAGAAGAGTCAGTGTTCTTGTACTTAAGTCGGTATTGTGCCTTTTGTATTTAATTCCGATGCAATTTTTGTGTTTCATCGTCAATACGAAGGGCCGAGGGATACAGTAAACCTGAAGCGAAGCATCGGAATCTATAACTATTGTCACAGGAATGTTTCAAAACATGGACTGTAAGAAGAGTCAGCCTTCTTGTACTTAAGTCGGCATTGTCCCCTTTTCAACTTATTTCCGATGCAATTACTGTGTTTCATCGTCAATAAGAGGGTCAGAGGGATACAGTAAACCTGAAGTGAAGCATCGGAATCTCTAACTAGTGTCACAGAAATGGTTCAACACATAGTCAGTAAGAAGAGTCAGTCTTCTTGTACTTAAGTCGGCATTGTGCCTTTTGTATTTAATTCCGATGCAATTACTGTGTTTCATCGTCAATAAGAAGGTCCAAGGGATACAGTAAATTTGAAGTGAAGCATCGGAATCTGTAACTAGCGTCACAGGATTGGTTCAAAACATAGACACTAAGAAGAGTCAGTCTGCTTGTACTTAAGACGGCATTGTGCCTTTTCTGTTTCATTCCGATGCAATTTCTGTGTTTCATCGTCAATAAGAAGGTCAGAGGGATACAGTGAACCTGAGGTGAAGCATCGGAATCTATAACTAGAGTCTCAGGAATGGTTCAAAATATAGACAGTAGGAAGAGTCAGTTTTCTTGTACTTAAGTCGGCATTGTGCCTTTTATATTTAAATTCCGATGCAATTTCGGTGTTTCGTCGCCAATAACAAGGTCCAAAGGATACAGTAAACCTGAAGTGAAGCATCGGAATCTATAACTAATGTCACAGGATTCGTTCAAAACATAGACAGTAGGAAGAGTCAGTCTTGTGGTACTTGAGCCGGCATGGTGCCTTTTGTATTTGGTTCCGATGCAATTTCTGTGTTTCATCGTCACTAAGAAGGTCCTAGGGATACAGTAAACCTGAAGTGAAGCATCGGAATCTATAACTAGTGTCACAGGAATGGTTCAAAACATAGTCAGTAAGAAGAGTCAGTGTTCTTGTACTTAAGTCGGTATTGTGCCTTTTGTATTTAATTCCGATGCAATTTTTGTGTTTCATCGTCAATACGAAGGGCCGAGGGATACAGAAAACCTGAAGTGATGCATCGAAATCTATAACTAGTGTCACAGGAAAGTTCAAAACATAGACAGTAGGAAGAGTCAGTCTTGTTGTACTTAAGTCGGCATTGTGGCTTTTCTATTTACTTCCGATGCAATTCCTGTGTTTCGTCGTCCATAAGAAGGTCCAACGTATACAGTAAACCTTATGTGAAGCATCGGAATCTATAACTAGTGTCACAGGAATGGTCCAAAACAGTCAGTAAGAAGAGTCAGTCTTCTTGTACTTAAGATGGCATTGTGCCTTTTCTATTTAATTCCGATGCAATTTCTGTGATTCATCGTCAATAAGAAGGTCAGAGGTATACAGTAAACCTGAAGTGAAGCATCGGAATCTATAACTAGTGTCACAGGAATGGTTCAAATCAGTCAGTAAGAAGAGTCAGTCTTCTTGTGCTTAAGTCGGCATTGTGCCTTTTGTATATAATTCCGATGCAATTTCTGTGTTTCATCGTCAATAAGATGGTCCAAGGGATACAGTAAACGTGAAGTGAAGCATCGGAATCTATAACTAGTGTCACAGGAATGGTTCAAAACATAGACAGTAAGAAGAGTCAGTCTTCTTGTACTTAAGTCGGCATTGTGCCTTTTCCATTTCATTCCGATGCAATTTCTGTGTTTCATCGTCAAAAAGAAGCTCAGAGGGAGACAGTAAACCTGAAGTGAATAATCTTAATCTATAACTAGTGACTCAGGAATGGTTCAAAACATAGACAGTAGGAAGAGTCAGTCTTCATGTACTTAAGTCGGCATTGTGCCTTTTGTATTTAATTCCGATGCACTATCTGTGTTTCATCCTCAATACGAAGATCCAAGGGATACAGTAAAGTTGAAATGAAGCATCGGAATCTATAACTAGTGTCACAGAAATGGTTCAAAACATAGACAGTAGGAAGATTCAGTCTACATGTACTTAAGACATCATTGTGAATTTTGTATTTATTTCCGATGCAATTTCTGTGTTTCATCGTCAATAAAAGGTCAGAGGGATACAGTAAACCTGAAGTGAAGCATCGGTATCTATACTAGTGTCACAGGAATGGTTCAAAACATAGTCAGTAAGAAGAGTAAGTCTTCTTGTACTTAAGTCGGCATTGTGCCTTTTGTATTTAATTCCGATGCAATTTCTGTGTTTCATCGTCATAAGAAGGTTTAAGGGATACAGTAAACCAGAAGTGGAGCATCGGAATCTGTAACTAGCGTCACAGGAGTGGTTCAAAACATAGACACCAAGAAGAGTCAGTCTGCTTGTACTTAAGGCGGCATTGTGCCTTTTCTATTTAATTCCGATGCAATTTCTGTGTTTCATCTTCTATAAGAAGGTCAGAGGGATACAGTGAACCTGAGGTGAAGCATCGGAATCTATAACTAGTGTCACAGTAATGGTTCAAATCATAGACAGTAGAAAGAGTCAATTTTTCTTTTACGTATGTCGGCATTGTGCCTTTTCTATTTAGTTCCGATGCAATTTCTGTGTTTCGTCGTCAATAAGAAGGTCCACAGGATACAGTAAACCTGAAGTGAAGCATCGGAATCTATAACTAGTGTCACAGGAATGGTTCAAAACATAGACAGTAGGGAGAGTCAGTCTTCTTGTACTTAAGTTAGCATTGTGCCTTTTGTATTTAATTCCGATGCACTAGTTGTGTTTCATCGTCAATAAGAAGGTCCAAGGGTCAGAGTAAACCTGAAATGAAGCATCGGAATCTATAACTAGTGTCACAGGAATGGTTCAAAACATAGGCAGTAGGAAGATTCAGTCTTCATGTACTTATGTCGGCTTTGTGCCTTTCGTATTTATATCCGATGCAATTGCTGTGTTTCATCGTCAATAAGAAGGTCCGAGGGAATCAGTAAACCTGAAGTGAAGCATCGGAGTCTATAACTAGTGTCACAGGAATGGTTCAAAACATAGTCAGTAAGAAGGGTCAGTCTTCTTGTACTTAAGTCACCACTGTGCCATTTGTATTTAATTCCGATGAAATTTCTGTGTTTCATCGTCAATAAGAAGGTCCAAGGGATACAGTAAACCTGAAGTGGAGCATCGGAGTCTATAACTAGTGTCACAGGAATGTTTCAAAACATAGACAGTAAGAAGAGTCAGTCTTCTAGTACTGAAGTCGGAATTGTGCCCTTTTCAATTTAATTCCGATGCGATTACTGTGTTTCATCGTCAATAAGAAGGCCAGAGGGATACAGTAAACCTGAAGTGAAGCATCGGAATCTCTAAATAGTGTCACATGAATGGTTCAACACATAGTCAGTAAGAAGAGTCAGTCTTCTTGTACTAAAGTCGGCATTGTGCCTTTTGCATTTAATTCCGATGCAATTTCTGTGTTTCATCGTCAATAAGAAGGTCCAAGGTATACAGTAAAGCTGAAGTGAAGCATCGGAATGTGTAACTAGCGTCACAGGAATGGTTTAAACATAGACACTAAGAAGAGTCAGACTGCTTGTACTTAAGACGGCATTGTGCCTTTTCTATTTAATTCCGATGCAATTTCTGTGATTCATCGTCAATAAGAAGGTCAGAGGTATACAGTAAACCTGAAGTGAAGCATCTGAATCCATAACTAGTGTCACAGGAATGGTTCAAATCAGTCAGTAAGAAGAGTCAGTCTTCTTGTACTTAAGTCGGCATTGTGCCTTTTGTATTTACTTCCTATGCAATTTCTGTGTTTCATCGTCAATAAGAAGGTCAGAGGGATACAGAAAACCTGAAGTGAAGCATCGAAATGTAGAACTAGTGTCACAGGAATGGTTCAAAACATAGACAGTAGGAACAGTCAGTCTTCTTGTACATATGTCGGCATTGTGCCCTTTCTTTTTAATTCCTATGCAATTTCTGTGTTTCATCCTCAAAAAGAAGGTCACAGGGATACAGTAAACCTGAAGTGAAGCATCGGAATCTATAACTAGTGTCACAGGAAAGTTCAAAACATAGACAGTAGGAAGAGTCAGTCTTCTTGTACTTAAGTCGGCATTGTGGCTTTTCTATTTACTTCCGATGCAATTCCTGTGTTTCGTCGTCCATAAGAAGGTCCAAGGTATACAGTAAACCTTATGTGAAGCATCGGAATCTATAACTTGTGTCACAGGAATGGTTCAAAACAGTCAGTAAGAAGAGTCAGTCTTCTTGTACTTAAGTCGGCATTGTGCCTTTTGTATATAATTCCGATGCAATTTCTGTGTTTCATCGTCAATAAGATGGTCCAAGGGATACAGTAAACGTGAAGTGAAGCATCGTAATCTATAACTAGTGTCACAGGAATGGTTCAAAACATAGACAGTAAGAAGAGTCAGTCTTCTTGTACTTAAGTCGGCATTGTGCCTTTTCTATTTAATTCCGATGCAATTTCTGTGATTCATCGTCAATAAGAAGGTCAGAGGTATACAGTAAACCTTATGTGAAGCATCGGAATCTATAACTAGTGTCACAGGAATGGTTCAAAACAGTCAGTAAGAAGAGTCAGTCTTCTTGTACTTAAGTCGGCATTGTGCCTTTTGTATATAATTCCGATGCAATTTCTGTGTTTCATCGTCAATAAGATGGTCCGAGGGATACAGTAAACCTGAAGCGAAGCATCGGAATCTATAACTAGTGTCACAGGAATGGTTCAAAACATAGTCAGTAAGAAGAGTCAGTCTTCTTGTACTTAAGATGGCATTGTGCCTTTTCTATTTAATTCCGATGCAATTTCTGTGATTCATCGTCAATAAGAAGGTCAGAGGTATACAGTAAACCTGAAGAGAAGCATCGGAATCCATAACTAGTGTCACAGGAATGGTTCAAATCAGTCAGTAAGAAGAGTCAGTCTTCTTGTACTTAAGTCGGCATTGTGCCTTTTGTATTTACTTCCTATGCAATTTCTGTGTTTCATCGTTAATAAGAAGGTCAGAGGGATACAGAAAACCTGAAGTGAAGCATCGAAATCTAGAACTAGTGTCACAGGAATGGTTCAAAACATAGACAGTAGGAACAGTCAGTCTTCTTGTACATATGTCGGCATTGTGCCCTTTCTTTTCAATTCCTATGCAATTTCTGTGTTTCATCCTCAAAAGGAAGGTCACAGGGATACAGTAAACCTGAAGGGAAGCATCGGAGTCTATAACTAGTGTCACAGGAATGGTTAAAAACATGGTCAGTATGAAGAGTCAGTGTTCTTGTACTTAAGTCGGCATTGTGCCTTTTGTATTTAATTCCGATGCAATTTTTGTGTTTCATCGTCAATACGAAGGTTCTAGGGATACAGTAAACCTGAAGTGAAGCATCGGAATCTATAACTTGTGTCACAGGAATGGTTCAAAACATAGTCAGTAAGAAGAGTAAGTCTTCTTGTACTTAAGTCGGCATTGTGCCTTTTGTATTTAATTCCGATGCAATTTCTGTTTCATCGTCAATAAGAAGGTCTAAGGGATACAGTAAACCTGAAGTGGAGCATCAAAATCTACAACTAGTGTGACAGGAAGGGTTCATAGCATAGTCAGTGAGAAGAGTCAGTCATCTTGTACTTAAGTCGGCATTGTGCCTTTTCTATTTAATTCCGATTCAATTTCTGTGATTCATCGTCAATAAGAAAGTCCAAGGGATACAGTAAACCTGAAGCGGAGCATCGGAAACTATAAATAGTGTCACAGGAATGGTTCAAAACATAGACTGTAAGAAGAGTCAGTCTTCTTGTACTTAAGTCGGCATTGTCCCCTTTTCAACTTAATTCCGATGCAATTACTGTGTTTCATCGTCAATAAGATGGTCAGAGGGATACAGTAAACCTGAAGTGAAGCATCGGAATCTCTAACTAGTGTCACAGAAATGGTTCAACACATAGTCAGTAAGAAGAGTCAGTCTTCTTGTACTTAAGTCGGCATTGTGCCTTTTGTATTTAATTCCGATGCAATTACTGTGTTTCATCGTCAATAAGAAGGTCCAAGGGATACAGTAAATTTGAAGTGAAGCAACGGAATCTGTAACTAGCGTCACAGGATTGGTTCAAAACATAGACACTAAGAAGAGTCAGTCTGCTTGTACTTAAGACGGCATTGTGCCTTTTCTGTTTCATTCCGATGCAATTTCTGTGTTTCATCGTCAATAAGAAGGTCAGAGGGATACAGTGAACCTGAGGTGAAGCATCGGAATCTATAACTAGTGTCTCAGGAATGGTTCAAAATATAGACAGTAGGAAGAGTCAGTTTTCTTGTACTTAAGTCGGCATTGTGCCTTTTCTATTTAAATTCCGATGCAATTTCGGTGTCTCGTCGCCAAAAAGAAGGTCCAAAGGATACAGTAAACCTGAAGTGAAGCATCGGAATCTATAACTAATGTCACAGGATTCGTTTAAAACATAGACAGTAGGAAGAGTCAGTCTTGTGGTACTTGAGCCGGCATATTGCCTTTTGTATTTGGTTCCGATGCAATTTCTGTGTTTCATCGTCACTAAGAAGGTCCTAGGGATACAGTAAACCTGAAGTGAAGCATCGGAATCTATAACTAGTGTCACAGGAATGGTTCAAAACATAGTCAGTAAGAAGAGTCCGTCTTCTTGTACTTAAGTCGGTATTGTGCCTTTTGTATTTAATTCCGATGCAATTTTTGTGTTTCATCGTCAATACGAAGGTCGGAGGGATACAGTAAACCTGAAGCGAAGCATCGGAATCTATAACTAGTGTCACAGGAATGGTTCAAAACATAGTCAGTAAGAAGAGTCAGTCTTCTTGTACTTGAGATGGCATTGTGCCTTTTCTATTTAATTCCGATGCAATTTCAGTGATTCATCGTCAATAAGAAGGTCAGAGGTATACAGTAAACCTTATGTGAAGCATCGGAATCTATAACTAGTGTCACAGGAATGGTTCAAAACAGTCAGTAAGAAGAGTCAGTCTTCTTGTACTTAAGTCGGCATTGTGCCTTTTGTATATAATTCCGATGCAATTTCTGTGTTTCATCGTCAATAAGATGGTCCAAGGGAAACAGTAAACGTGAAGTGAAGCATCGGAATCTATAACTAGTGTCACAGGAATGGTTCAAAACATAGACAGTAAGAAGAGTCAGTCTTCTTGTACTTAAGTCGGTATTGTGCATTTTCTATTTAATTCCGATGCAATTTCTGTGTTTCATCGTCAAAAAGAAGGTCAGAGGGAGACAGTAAACCTGAAGTGAATAATCGGAATCTATAACTAGTGACTCAGGAATGGTTCAAAACATAGACAGTAGGAAGAGTCAGTCTTCATGTACTTAAGTCTCCATTGTGCCTTTTGTATTTAATTCCAATGCACTATCTGTGTTTCATCCTCAATACGAAGATCCAAGGGATACAGTAAAGCTGAAATGAAGTATTGGAATCTATAACTAGTGTCACAGAAATGGTTCAAAACATAGACAGTAGGAAGATTCAGTCTACATGTACTTAAGTCATCATTGTGCCTTTTGTATTTATTTCCGATGCAATTTCTGTGTTTCATCGTCAATAAGAAGGTCAGAGGGATACAGTAAACCTGAAGTGAAGGATCGGAATCTGTAACTAATGTCACAGGATTCGTTGAAAACATAGACAATAGGAAGAGTCAGTCTTGTGGTACTTGAGTCGGCATGGTGCCTTTTGTATTTGGTTCCGATGCAATTTCTGTGTTTCATCGTCACTAAGAAGGTCCTAGGGATACAGTAAACCTGAAGTGAAGCATCGGAATCTATAACTAGTGTCACAGGAATGGTTAAAAACATGGTCAGTATGAAGAGTCAGTGTTCTTGTACTTAAGTCGGCATTGTGCCTTTTGTATTTAATTCCGATGCAATTTTTGTGTTTCATCGTCAATACGAAGGTCCTAGGGATACAGTAAACCTGAAGTGAAGCATCGGAATCTATAACTTGTGTCACAGGAATGGTTCCAAACATAGTCAGTAAGAAGAGTAAGTCTTCTTGTACTTAAGTCGGCATTGTGCGTTTTATATTTAATTCCGATGCAATTTCTGTGTTTCATCGTCAATAAGAAGGTCTAAGGGATACAGTAAACCTGAAGTGGAGCATCAAAATCTATAACTAGTGTGACAGGAATGGTTCATAGCATAGTCAGTGAGAAGAGTCAGTCATCTTGTACTTAAGTCGGCATTGTGCCTTTTCTATTTAATTCCGATTCAATTTCTGTGTTTCATCGTCAATAAGAAGGTCAGAGGGATACAGTGAACCTGAGGTGAAGCATCGGAATCTATAACTAGTGTCACAGGAATGGTTCAAATCACAGACAGTAGGAAGAGTCAGTCTTCTTTTACGTATGTCGGCATTTAGCCATTTCTATTTAATTCCGATAGATTTTCTGTGTTTCATCGTCAAAAAGAAGGTCAGAGGGATACAGTAAACCTGAAGTGAAGCATCGGAGTCTATAACTAGTGTCACAGGAATGGTTCAAAACATAGACAGTAGGGAGAGTCAGTCTTCTTGTACTTAAGTTAGCATTGTGCCTTTTGTATTTAATTCCGATGCACTAGTTGTGTTTCATCGTCAATAAGAAGGTCCAAGGGATAGAGTAAACCTGAAATAAAGCATCGGAATCTGTAACTAGTGTCACACTAATGGTTCAAAACATAGACAGTAGCAGGATTCAGTCTACATGTACTTATGTCCTCATTGTGCCTTTTGAATTTATTTCCGATGCAGTTTCTGTGTCTCATCGTCAATACGAAGGTCAGAGGGATACAGTAGATTTGAAGTGAAGCATCGGAATCTGTAACTAGCGTCACAGGATTGGTTCAAAACATAGACACTAAGAAAAGTCAGTCTGCTTGTACTTAAGACGGCATTGTGCCTTTTCTGTTTCATTCCGATGCAATTTCTGTGTTTCATCGTCAATAAGAAGGTCAGAGGGATACAGTAAACCTGAGGTGAAGCATCGGAATCTATAACTAGTGTCTCAGGAATGGTTTAAAATATAGACAGTAGGAAGAGTCAGTTTTCTTGTACTTAAGTCGGCATTGTGCCTTTTCTATTTAATTCCGATGCAATTTCGGTGTTCCGTCGCCAATAAGAAGGTCCAAAGGATACAGTAAACCTGAAGTGAAGCATCGGAATCTATAACTAATGTCACAGGATTCGTTCAAAACATAGACAGTAGGAAGAGTCAGTCTTGTGGTACTTGAGTCGGCATGGTGCCTTTTGTATTTGGTTCCGATGCAATTTCTGTGTTTCATCGTCACTAAGAAGGTCCTAGGGATACAGTAAACCTGAAGTGAAGCATCGGAATCTATAACTAGTGTCACAGGAATGGTTCACAACTAAGTCAGTAAGAAGAGTCAGTCTTCTTGTACTGAAGTCGGCATTGTGCCTTTTGTAATTAATTCCGATGCAATTTCTGTGTTTCATCGTCAATAAGAAAGTCCAAGGGATACAGTAAACCTGAAGCGGAGCATCGGAAACTATAAATAGTGTCACAGGAATGGTTCAAAACATAAACTGTAAGAAGAGTCTGTCTTCTTGTACTTAAGTCGGCATTGTCCCCTTTTCAACTTAATTCCGATGCAATTACTGTGTTTCATCGTCAATAAGAAGGTCAGAGGGATACAGTAAACCTGAAGTAAAAAAACATCGGAATCTTTAACTAGTGTCACAGAAATGGTTCAACACATAGTAAGTAAGAAGAGTCAGTCTTCTTGTACTTAAGTCGGCATTGTGCCTTTTGTATTCAATTCCGATGCAATTACTGTGTTTCATCGTCAATAAGAAGGTCAGAGGGATACAGTGAACCTGAGGTGAAGCATCGGAATCTATAACTAGTGTCTCAGGAATGGTTCAAAATATAGACAGTAGGAAGAGTCAGTTTTCTTGTACTTAAGTCGGCATTGTGCCTTTTCTATTTAATTCCGATGCAATTTCGGTGTTTCGTCGCCAATAAGAAGGTCCAAAGGATACAGTAAACCTGAAGTGAAGAATCGGAATCTATAACTAATTTCACAGGATTCGTTCAAAACATTGACAGTAGGAAAAGTCAGTCTTGTGGTACTTGAGTCGGCATGGTGCCTTTTGTATTTGGTTCCGATGCAATTTCTGTGTTTCATCGTCACTAAGAAGGTCCAAGGGATACAGTAAACCTGAAGTGAAGCATCGTAATCCATAACTAGTGTCACAGGAATGGTTCAAAACATGGTCAGTAAGAGGAGTCAGTGTTCTTGTACTTAAGTCGGCATTGTGCATTTGTATTTATTTCCGATGCAATTTTTGTGTTTCGTCGTCAATACGAAGGTACGAGGGATAAAGTAAACCAGAAGTGAAGCATCTGACTCTATAACTTGTGTCACAGGAATGGTTCAAAGATTAGTCAGTAAGAAGAGTCAGTCTTCTTGTACTTAAGTCCGCATTGTGCCTTTTGTATTTAAATACGATGCAATATCTGTGTTTCGTCATCAATAAGAAGGTCCAAGGGAGACAGTAAACCTGAAGTGAAGCTTCGGAATCTATAAATGGCGTCACAGGAATGGTTCAAAACACAGACTGTAAGAAGAGTCAGTCTTCTTGTACTTAAGTCGGCATTGTCCCCTTTTCAACTTAATTCCGATGCAATTACTGTGTTTCATCGTCAATAAGGTCAGAGGGATACAGTAAACCTGAAGTGAAGCATCGGAATCTCTAACTAGTGACAGAGAAATGGTTCAACACATTGTCAGTAAGAAGAGTCAGTCTTCTTGTACTTAAGTCGGCATTGTGCCTTTTGCATTTAATTCCGATGCAATTACTGTGTTTCATCGTCAATAAGAAGGTCCAAGGGATACAGTAGATTTGAAGTGAAGCATCGGAATCTGTAACTAGCGTCACAGGATAGGTTCAAAACATAGACACTAAGAAGAGTCAGTCTGCTTGTACTTAAGACGGCATTGTGCCTTTTCTGTTTCATTCCGATGCAATTTCTGTGTTTCATCGTCAATAAGAAGGTCAGAGGGATACAGTGAACCTGAGGTGAAGCATCGGAATCTATAACTAGTGTCTCAGGAATGGTTCAAAATATAGACAGTAGGAAGAGTCAGTTTTCATGTACTTAAGTCGGCATTGTGCCTTTTCTATTTAATTCCGATGCAATTTCGGTGTTTCGTCGCCAATAAGAAGGTCCAAAGGATACAGTAAACCTGAAGGGAATCATCGGAATCTATAACTAATGGCACACGATTCGTTCAAAACATAGACAGTAGGAAGAGGCAGTCCTGTGGTACTTGAGTTGGCATGGTGCCTTTTGTATTTGGTTCCGTTGCAATTTCTGTGTTTCATCGTCACTAAGAAGGTCCTAGGGATACAGTAAACCTGAAGTGAAGCATAGGAATCTATAACTAGTGTCACAGGAATGGTTCAAAACATAGTCAGTAAGAAGAGTCAGTGTTCTTGTACTTAAGTCGGCATTGTGCCTTTTGTATTTAATTCCGATGCAATTTTTGTGTTTCACCGTCAATACGAAGGTCCGAGGGATACAGTAAACCAGAAGTGAAGCATCTGACTCTATAACTTGTGTCACAGGAATGGTTCAAAACATAGTCAGTAAGAAGAGTCAGTCATCTTGTACTTAAGTCGGCGTTGTGCCTTTTGTATTTAATTCCGATGCAATATCTGTGTTTCATCGTTAATAAGTAGGTCAGAGGGATACTGTAAACCTGAAGTGAAGCATCGGAATCCACAACTAGTCACACAGGAATGGTTTATATCATAGTCAGTAAGAGCAGTCATACTTCTTGTACCTAAGTCGGCATTGTGCCTTTCCTATTTAATTCCGAAGCAATTGCTGAGTTTCATCGTCAATAAGAAGGTCCAAGGGATAAAGTAAATCTGAAGTGAAGCATCGGAATCTATAACTAGTGTCACATGGATGATTCAAAACGTAGTCAGTAAGAGGAGTCAGTCTTCCTGTACTTAAGTGGCATTTTGCCTTTTGTATTTAATTCCGATCCTATTTCTGTGTTTCATCGTCAATAAGAAAGTCAGAGGCACACAGTAAACCTGAAGTGAAGCATCGGAATCTATAACTAGTGTCACAGGAATGGTTCCAAACATAGTCAGTAAGAAGAGTCGGTCTTCTTGTACTTAAGTCGGCATTGTGCCTTTCCCATTTTATTCCGATGCAATTTCAGTGTTTCATCGTCAATAAGAAGGTCCAAGAAATACAGTAAAGCTGAAGTGAAGCATCGGAATCTATGACTAGTGTCACAGGAATGGTTCAAAACATAGTCAGTAAGATGAGTCAGTCTTCTTGTATTTAAGTCGGCATTGTGCCTTTTGTATTTAATTCCGATTCAATTTCTGTGTTTCATCGTCAATAAGTAGGTCCAAGGGATACAGTAAACCTGAAGTGAAGCATCGGAATCTATAACTAGTGTCACAGGAATGGATCAAGATATAGTCAGTAAGAAGAGTCAGTCTTCCTGTACTTAAGTCGGCATTGTGCCATTTCTACGTAATTCTGATGCAATTTCTGTGTTTCATCTTCAATAAGTAGGTCCAAGGGATACAGTAAACCTGAAGTGAAGCATCGGAATCTATAACTAGTGTCACAGGAATGGATCAAGATATAGTCAGTAAGAAGAGTCGGTCTTCTTGTAATTAAGTCATCATTGTGCCTTTTCTATTTAATTCCGATGCAATTTCTGTGTTTCATCGTCAAAAAGAAGGCAGAGGGTACAGTAAACCTGAAGTGAAGCAGCGGAATCTATAACCAGTGTCACAGTAATGGTTCGAAACATAGACAGTAGGAAGAGGCAGTCTTCTTTAACTTAAGTTGGCATTGTGATTTTTGTATTTAATTTCGATGCACTATCTGTGTTTAATCGTCAATAAGAAGGTCCAAGGGATACAGTAAACCAGATATGAAGCATCGGAATCTGTAACTAGTGTCACACTAATGGTTCAAAACATAGATAGTAGCAAGATTCAGTCTACATGTACTTATGTCGCCATTGTGCCTTTTGTATTTCTTTCCGATGCCGTTTCTGTGTCTCATCGTCAATACGAAGGTCAGAGGGATACAGTAAACCTGAAGTGAAGCATCGTAATCTATAACTAGTGTCACAGGAATGGTTCAAAACTTAGTCAGTAAGATGAGTCAGTCTTCTTGTACTTAAGTCGGCATTCTGCCTTTTGTATTTAATTCCGATGCAATTTCTGTGTTTCATCGTCAATAAGAAAGTCCAAGGGATACAGTAAACCTGAAGCGGAGCATCGGAAACTATAAATAGTGTCACAGGAATGGTTCAAAACATAGACTATAAGAAGAGTCAGTCTTCTTTTACTTAAGTCGGCATTGTCCCCTTTTCAACTTAATTCCGATGCAATTACTGTGTTTCATCGTCAATAAGAAGGACAGAGGGATACAGTGAACCTGAGGTGAAGCATCGGAATCTATAACTAGTGTCTCAGGAATGGTTCAAACTATAGACGGTAGGAAGAGTCAGTTTTCTTGTACTTAAGTCGGCATTGTGCCTTTTCTATTTAATTCCGATGCAATTTCGGTGTTTGGTCGCCAATAAGAAGGTCCAAATGATACAGTAAACCTGAAGTGAAGCATCGGAATCTATAACTAATGTCACAGGATTCGTTCAAAACATAGACAGTAGGAAGAGTCAGTCTTGTGGTACTTGAGTCGGCATGGTGCCTTTTGTATTTAATTCCGATGCAATTTCTGTGTTTCATCGTCAATAAGAAGATCTAAATGATACAGTAAACCTGAAGTGGAGCATCGGAATCTATAACTAGTGTGACAGGAATGGTTCATAACATAGTCAGTGAGAAGAGTCAGTCTTCTTGTACTTAAGTCGGCATTGTGCCTTTTCTATTTAATTCCGATTCAATTTCTGTGTTTCATCGTCAATAAGAAGGTCCAAGAGATACAGTAAACCTGAAGTGAAGCATCGGAGTCTGTAACTACCGTCACAGGAGTGGTTCAAAACATAGACACTAAGAAGAGTCAGTCTGTTTGTACTTAAGACGGCATTGTGCCTTTTCTATTTAATTCCGATGCAATTTCTGTGTTTCATCTTCTATAAGAAGGTCAGAGGGATACAGTGAACCTGAAGTGAAGCATCGGAATCTATAACTAGTGTCACAGGAATGGTTCAAATCATAGACAGTAGGAAGAGTCAGTCTTCTTTTACGTATGTCGGCATTGTGCCTTTTCTATTTAGTTCCTATGCAATTTCTGTGTTTCTTCGTCAATAAGAAGGTCCACGGGATACAGTAAACCTGAAGTGAAGCATCGGAATCTATAACTAGTGTCACAGGAATGGATCAAGATATAGTCAGTAAGAAGAGTCAGTCTTCTTGTACTTACGTCGGCATTGTGCCTTTTGTATTTAATTCCGATGCAATTACTGTGTTTCATCTTAAATAAGAAGGTACAAGGGACACTGTAGATTTGAAGTGAAGCATCGGAATCTGTAACTAGCGTCACAGGATTGGTTCAAAACATAGACACTAAGAAGAGTCAGTCTGCTTGTACTTAAGACGGCATTGTGCCTTTACTGTTTCATTCCGATGCAATTTCTGTGTTTCATCGTCAATAAGAAGGTCAGAGGGATACAGTGAACCTGAGGTGAAGCATCGGAATCTATAACTAGTGTCTCAGGAATGGTTCAAAATATAGACAGTAGGAAGAGTCAGTTTTTTTGTACTTAAGTCGGCATTGTGCCTTTTCTATTTAATTCCGACGCAATTTCGGTGTTTCGTCGCCAATAAGAAGGTCCAAAGGATACAGTAAACCTGAAGTTAAGCATCGGAATCTATAACTAATGTCACAGAATTCGTTCAAAACATAGACAGTAGGAAGAGTCAGTCTTGTGGTACTTGAGTCGGCATGGTGCCTTTTGTACTTGGTTCCGATGCAATTTCTGTGTTTCATCGTCACTAAGAAGGTCCTAGGCATACAGTAAACCTGAAGTGAAGCATCGTAATCTATAACTAGTGTCACAGGAATGCTTCAAAACATGGTCAGTAAGAAGAGTCAATGTTCTTGTACTTAAGTCGGCATTGTACCTTTTGTATTTAATTCCGATGCAATTTTTGTGTTTCATCGTCAATACGAAGGTCTGAGGGATACAGTAAACCAGAAGTGAAGCATCTGACTCTATAACTTGTGTCACAGGAATGGTTCAAAACATAGTCAGTAAGAAGAGTCAGTCTTCTTGTACTTAAGTCGGCATTGTGCCTTTTGTATTTAATTAAGATGCAATATCTGTGTTTCATCGTTAATACGAAGGTCAGAGGGATACTGTAAACCCGAAGTGAAGCATCGGAATCCAACACTAGTCACACAGGAATGGTTCAAATCATGGTCAGTAAGAGCAGTCATACTTCTTGTACCTAAGTCGGCATTGTGCCTTTTCTATTTAATTCCGAAGCAATTACTGTGTTTCATCGTCAATAAGAAGGTCCAAGGGATACAGTAAACCTGAAGTGAAGCATTGGAATCTATAACTAGTGTCACAGGAATGGATCAGGATATAGTCAGTATGAAGAGTCAGTCTTCTTGTACATAAGTCGGCATTGCGCCTTTTCTATTTAATTCCGATGCAATTTCTGTGTTTGGTCATCAGTAAGAAGGTCCAAGGGAGACAGTAAACCTGAAGTGAAGCATCGGAATCTACAAATGGCGTCACATTAATGGTTCAAAACATAGACTGTAAGAAGAGTCAGTCTTCTTGTACTTAAGTCGGCATTGTCCCCTTTTCAACTTAATTCCGATGCAATTACTGTGTTTCATAGTTAATAAGAAGGTCAGAGGGATACAGTAAACCAGAAGTGAAGCATCGGAATCTCTAACTAGTGACACAGAAATGGTTCATCACATTGTCATTAAGAAGAGTCAGTCTTCTTGTACTTAAGTCGGCATTGTGCCTTTTGCATTTGATTCCGATGCAATTACTGTGTTTCATCGTCAATAAGAAGGTCCAAGGGATACAGTAGATTTGAAGTGAAGCATCGGAATCTGTAACTAGCGTCACAGGATTGGTTCAAAACATAGACACTAAGAAGAGTCAGTCTGCTTGTACTTAAGACGGCATTATGCCTTTTCTGTTTCATTCCGATGCAATTTCTGTGTTTCATCGTCAATAAGAAGGTCAGAGGGATACAGTGAACCTGAGGTGAAGCATCGGAATCTATAACTAGTGTCTCAGGAATGGTTCAAAATATAGACAGTAGGAAGAGTCAGTTTTCTTGTACTTAAGTCGGCATTGTGCCTTTTCTATTTAATTCAGATGCAATTTCGGTGTTTCGTCGCCAATAAGAAGATCCAAAGGATACAGTAAACCTGAAGGGAAGCATCGGAATCTATAACTAGTGTCACAGGAATGGTACAAAACATAGTCAGTAAGAGGAGTCAGTCTTCCTGTACTTAAGTAGCATTGTGCCTTTTGTATTTAATTCCGATGCAATTTTTGTGTTTCATCGTCAATTCGAAGGTCCGAGGGGTACAGTAAACCAGAAGTGAAGCATCTGACTCTATAACTTGTGTCACAGGAATGGTTCAAAACATAGTCAGTAAGAAGAGTCAGTCTTCTTGTACTTAAGTCGGCATTGTGCCTTTTGTATTTAATTCCGATGCAATATCTGTGTTTCATCGTTAATAAGAAGGTCAGAGGGATACTGTAAACCTAAAGTGAAGCATCGGATTCCACAACTAGTCACACAGGAATGGTTCAAATCATAGTCAGTAAGAGCAGTCATACTTCTTGTACCTAAGTCGGCATTGTGCCTTTTTTATTTAATTCCGAAGCAATTACTGTGTTTCATCGTCAATAAGAAAGTCCAAGGGATATAGTGAACCTGAAGTGAAGCATCGTAATCTATAACTAGTGTCACAGGAATGCATCAAGATATAGTCAGTAAGAAGAGTCAGTCTTCTTGTACATAAGTCGGCATTGCGCCTTTTCTATTTAATTCCGATGCAATTTCTGTGTTTCGTCATCAATAAGAAGGTCCAAGGGAGACAGTAAACCTGAAGTGAAGCATCGGAATCTATAAATGGCGTCACAGGAATGGTTCAAAGCATAGACTGTAAGATGAGTCAGTGTTCTTGTACTTAACTCGGCATTTTGCCTTTTATATTTATTTCCGATGCAATTGCTGAGTTTCATCGTTAATAAGAAGGTCCAAGGGATACAGTAATTCTGAAGTGAAGCATCGGAATCTATAACTAGTGTCACAAGGATGATTCAAAACATAGTCAGTAAGAGGAGTCAGTCTTCCTGTACTTAAGTGGCATTGTGCCTTTTGTATTTAATTCCGATCCTATTTCTGTGTTTCATCGTCAATAAGAAAGTCAGTGGCACACAGTAAACCTGAAGTGAAGCATCGGAATCTACAACTAGTGTCACAGGAATGATTCCAAACATAGTCAGTAAGAAGAGTCAGTCTTCTTGTACTTAAGTCGGCATTGTGCCTTTCCCATTTAATTCCGATGCAATTTCAGTGTTTCATCGTCAATAAGAATGTCCAAGGGATACAGTAAAGCTGAAGTGAAGCATCGGAATCTATAACTAGTGTCACAGGAATGGTTCAAAACATAGTCAGTAAGATGAGTCAGTCTTCTTGTATTTAAGTCGGCAATGTGCTTTTGTATTTAATTCCGATTCAATTTCTGTGTTTCATCGTCAATAAGATGGTCAGAGGCATACAGTAAACCTGAAGTGAAGCATCGGAATCTAGAACTTTTGTCACAGGAATGGTTCAAAACATAGACAGTATGAAGGGTCCGTCTTCGTGTACTTAAGTCTTCATTGTGCTTTTTGTATTTAATTCCGATGCAATTTCTGTGTTTCAACGTCAATAAGATGGTCCATGGGAAACAGTAAACCTGACGTGAAACAAAGGAATCTATAACTAGTGTCACAGGAATGGTTCAAACATAGTCAGTAAGAAGAGTCAGTCTTCTTGTACTTAAGTCGGCATGGTGCTTTTTGTATTTCATTCCGATTCAATTTCTGTGTTTCATCGTCAATAAGAAGGTCCAAAGGATACAGTAAACCTGAAGTGAAGCATCGGAATTTATAAATAGTGTCACAGGAATTGTTCAAACATAATCAGTAAGAAGAGTAAGTCTTCTTGTACTGAAGTCGGCATTGGGCCTTTTCTATTTAATTCCGATGCAATTTCTGTGTTTCATCGTCAATAAGAAGGTCAGAGGGATACAGGAAACCTGAGGTGAAGCATCGGAGTCTATAACTAGTGTCACAGGAATGGTTCAAAACATAGTCAGTAAGGAGAGTCAGTCTTCTTGTACTTAGGTCGGCATTGTGCCTTTTCAATTAGATTCCGATGCAATTTCTGTGTTTCATCGTCAATAAGAAGGTCCCAAAAATACAGTAAACCTGAAGTGAACCATCGGAATCTGTAACTAACGTCACAGGAATTGTTCAAAACATAGACAGTAAAAAGAGTCAGTCTTCATGTACATAAGTCGGCATTGTGCCTTTTGTATTTAATTCTGATGCAATTTCTGTGTTTCATCGTCAATAAGAAGGTCCAAGGGATACAGTAAACCTGAAGTGAAGCATCGGAATCTATAATTAGTGTCACAGGAACGGCTCAAAACATAGTCAGTAAGAAGAGTCAGTCTTCTTGTACTTAAGTCGGCATTGTGATTTTGGATTTAATTCCGATGCCATTTCTGTGTTTCATCGTCAATAAAAATGTCCAAGGGATACAGTAAAAATGAAGTGAAGCATCGGAATCTACAACTAGTGTCACAGGAATGATTCAAAACATAGTCAGTAAGAAGAGTCAGTCTTCTTGTACTTAAGTCGGCATTATGCCTTTTGAATTATTTCCAATGCAATTTCTGTGCTTAATCGTCAATAACAAGGTCCAACGGATACAGTAAACCTGAAGTGAAGCATCGGAATCTATAACTAGTGTCACAGGAATGGTACAAATCATAGACAGTAGGAAGAGATAGTCTTATAGTACTTAAGTCGGCATTGTGCCTTTTCTATTAAATTCCGACGCTTTTTCTGTGTTTCGTCGTCAATAAGAAGGTCCAAGTGATACAGTAAACCTGAAGTGAAGCATCGGAATCTATAACTAGTGTCACCGGATTGTTTCAAAACATAGACAGTACGAAGAGTCAGTCTTCTTGTACTTAAGTCGGCATTGTGCCGTTTGTATTCAATTCCGATGCAATTTCTGTGTATCATCGTCAATAAGACGGTCAGAGGGATACAGTAAACCTGAAGTGAAGCATCGGAATCTAAAACTAGTGTCACAGGAATGGTTCAAAACATAGACAGTAGGAAGAGTCAGTCTTTTTGTACTTAAGTCGGCATTGTGCCTTTTGTATTAAATTCCGATGCAATTTCTGTGTTTCATCGTCAATAAGAATGTCCAAGGGATACAGTAAACCTGAAGTGAAGCATCGGAATCCAAAGCTAGTGTCACAGGAATGGTTCAAATCATAGTCAGTGAGAAGAGTCAGTCTTCTTGTACTTAAGTCGGCTTTGTGCCTTTTCAATTTCATTCCGATGCAATTTCTGTGTTTCATCGTCAATCAGAAGATCCAAGGGATACAGTAAACCGGAAGTGAAGCATCGGAATCTATAACTAGTGTCACAGGAATGGTTCAAAACATAGTCAGTAAGAAGAGTCAGTCTTCATGTACTTACGACGGCATTGTGCCTTTTGTATTTAATTCCGATGCAATTTCTGTGTTTCATCGTCAATAAGATGGTCCAAGGGATACAGTAAACCTGAAGTGAAGCAACAGAATCTATAACTAGTGTCACAGGAATGGTTCAAAACATAGTCAGTAACAAGAGTCAGTCGTCTTGTACCTAAGTCGGCTTTGTGCCTTTTCTATTTAATTCCGATGCAATTTCTGTGTTTCATCGTCAATTAGAGGGTCCAAGGGATACAGTAAACCTGAAGTGAAGCATCGGAATCTATAACTAGTGTCACAGGAATGGTTCAAAGCAAGGCAGTAAGAAGAGTCAGTCTTCTTGTCCTTAAGTCGGCATTGTGCCTTTTGTATTTAATTCCGATGCCATTTCTGTGTTTCATCGTCAATAAGAAGGTCCAAGGGATTCAGTAAACCTGAAGTGTCGCATTGGAATCTATAACTAGTGTCACAGGAAAGGTTCAAAATATAGACAGTAGGAAGAGTCAGTCTTCTTGTACTTAAGTCGGCATTGTGCCGTTTGTATTTAATTCCGATTCATTTTCTGTGTTTCATCGTCAATAAGAATGTCAGAGGGATACAGTAAACCTGAAGTGAAGCATCGGAATCTAAAACTAGTGTCACAGGAATGGTTCAAAACATAGTCAGTAAGAAGAGTCAATCTTCATGTACTTAAGTCGGCATTGTGCCTTTTGTATTTAATTCCGATGCAATTTCATTATATCGTCGTCAATAAGAAGTTCCAAGGGAAACAGTAAACCTGAAGTGAAGCATCGGAATCTATATCTAGTGTCAATGGAATGGTTCAAACATAGGCAGTAGGATGAGTCAGTCTTCTTGTACTTAATTCGGCATTGTGCCTTTTGTTTTTAATTCCGAGGCAATTTCTGTGGTTCATCGTCAATAAGAAGGTCCAAGGGATATGGTAAACTTGAAGTGAAGCATCGGAATCTATAACTAGTGTCACAGGAATGGTTCAAAACATTGAGACAAGGAAGAGTCAGTCTTCTTGTACTTAAGTCGGCATTGTGCCGTTTGTATTTAATTCCGATGCAATTTCTGTGTTTCATCGTCAATAAGCAGGTCAGAGGGATACAGTAAACCTGAAGTGAAGCATCGGAAGGTATAACTAGTGTCACAGAAATGGTTCAAAACATAGGCAGTAGGAAGAGTCAGTCTTCTTGTACTTAAGACGGCATTGTGCCTTTTGTATTTAATTCCGAAGCAATTTCTGTGTTTCATCGTCAATATGAAGGTCCAAGGGATACACTAAACCTGGAGTGATGCATCGGAATCTATAACTAGTGTCACAGGAACGGTTCAAAACACAGTCAGTGCGAAGAGTGAGTCTTCTTGAACTTAAGTCAGCATTGTGCCTATTCTATTTAATTCCGATGCAATTTCTGTGTTTCATCGTCAATAAGAAGATCCAAGGGATACAGTAAACCGGAAGTGAAGCATCGGAATCTATAACTAGTGTCACAGGAATGGTTCAAAACAGAGACAGTATGAAGAGTCAGTCTTCTTGTACTTAAGTCGGCATTGTGCTATTTGTATTTAAGTCCGATGCAATTTCTGTGTTTCATCGTCAATAAGAAGGTCAGAGGGATACAGTAAACCTGAAGTGAAGCATCGTAATCTAAAACTAGTGTCACAGGAATGGTTCAAAACATAGACAGTAAGAAGAGTCAGTCTTCTTGCACTTATGTCGGCATTGTGCCTTTGCTATTTAATTCCGATGCAATTTCTGAGTTTCATCGTCAATAAGAATGTCAGAGGGAAACAGTAAACCTGAAGTGAAGCATCGGCATCTATAACTAGTGTCACAGGAATGGTTGAAAGCATAGGCAGTAAGAAGAGTCAGTCTTCTTGTCCTTAAGTCGGCATTGTGCCTTTTGTATTTAATTCCGATGCAATTTCTGTGTTTCATCGTCAATAAGAACGTCCAAGGGATACAGTAAACCTGGAGTGAAGCATCACAGTCTATAACTAGTGTCACAGGATTGGTTCAAATCATAGACTGTAAAAAGAGTCAGCCTTCTTGTACTTAAGTCGGCATTGTGCATTTTGTATTTAATTCCGATGCTATTTCTGTGTTTCATCGTCAATATGAAGGTCCAAGAGATTCAGTAAACCTGAAGTGAAGCATCCGAATCTATAACTAGTGTCACAGGAATGGTTCGAAACATAGTCAATAAGAAGAGTCAGTCTTCATGTACTTAGGTCGGCATTGTGCCTTTTGTAATTAATTCCGATGCAATTTCGTTATTTCATCGACAATAAAAAGTTCCAAGGGAAACAGTAAACCTGAAGTGAAGCATCGGAATCTATAACTAGTGTCAATGGAATGGTTCACACATAGACAGTAGGAAGAGTCAGTCTTCTTGTACTTAAGTCGGCATTGTGCCTTTTGTATTTCATTCCGAGGCAATTTGTGTGTTTCATCGTCAATAAGAACGTCAGAGGAATACAGGAAACCTGAAGTGAAGCATTGGAATCTATAACTAGTGTCACAGGAATGGTTCAAATCATAGACAGGAAGAAGAGTCAGTCTTCTTGTACTTGAGTCGGCATTGTGCCTTTTGTATTAAATTCCGATGCAATATCAGTGTTTCATCGTCAACAAGAAGGTCCTAGGGACACAGTAAACCTGAAGTCAAGCATCGGAATTTATAACTAGTGTCACGGGAATGTTTTAAAACATAGACAGTAAGAAGAGTCAGTCTTCTTGTACTTATGTCGGCATTGTGTCTTTTGTATTTCATTCCGATGCAATTTCTGTGTTTCATCGTCAATAAGAAGGTCAGAGCGATACAGTAAACATGAAGTGAAGCATCGGAATCTATAACTAGTGTCACAGGAATGGTTCAAAGCATAGTCAGAAAGAAGAGTCAGTCTTCTTGTACTTAAGTCTTCATTGTGCCTTTTGTATTTAATTCCGATGCAATTTCTGTGTTTCATCGTCAATAAGAAGGTCCAAGGGATACTATAAACCTGGAGTGTAGCATCGGAATCTATAACTAGTGTCACAGGAATGGTTCAAAACATAGTCAGTAAGTAGAGTGAGTCTTCTTGTACTTAAGTCGGCATTGTGAATTTTCTATTAAATTCCGATGCAATTTCAGTGTTTCATCGTCTATAATAAGGTCCAAGGGATACAGTAAACCTGGAGTGAAGCATCGGAATCTATAACTAGTGTCAATGGAATGGTTCAAATCATAGACAGTAAGAAGAGTCAGTCTTCTTGTACTTAAGTCGGCAATGTGGTTTTGTATTTAATTCCGGTGCCATTTCTGTGATCATCGTCAATAAGAGGATCAGAGGGATACAATAAACCTGAAGTGAAGCATCGGAATCTATAACTAGTGTCACAGAAATGGTTCAAAACATAGTCAGTAAGAAGAGTCAGTCTTCTTGTCCTTAAGGCGGCCTTGTGCCTTTCGTATTTAATTCCGATGCAATTTCTGTGATTCATTGTTAATACGAAGGTCCAAGGTATACAGTAAACCTGGAGTGAAGCATCGGAATCTACAAGTAGTGTCACAGGAATGGTTCAAAACATAGACAGTACTTAAGTCGGCATTGTGCCTTTTTTATTTAATTCCGAAACAATTTCTGTGTTTCATCGTCAAAAAGAAGGTACAAGGGATACAGTAAACCTGAAGTGAAGCATCGGAATCTATAACTAGTGTCACAGGAATGGTTCAAACAGAGTCAGTAAGAAGAGTCGGTCTTCACGTACTTATGTCGCATTGTGCCTTTTGTATTTAATTCCGATGCAATATCTGTGTTTCATCGTCAATAAGAAGGTCCAAACGATACAGTAAACATGAAGTGAAGCATCGGAATCTATAACTAGTGTCACAGGAATGGTTCAAAACATAGTCAGTAAGAAGAGTCAGTCTTCTTGTACTTAAGTCGGCATTTTGCCTAATCTATTTAATACCAATGCAATTTCAGTGTTTCATCGTCAATAAGAAGGTCCAAGGAATGCAGTAAACCAGGCGTGAAGCATCGCAATCTATAATTAGTGTCAATGGAATGGTTCAAAACATAGACAGTAAGAAGAGTCAGTCTTCTTGTACTTAAGTCGGCATTGTGCCTTTTGTATTTCATTCCGGTGCAATTTTTGTGTTTCATCGTCAATAAGAAGGTCAGAGGGATACAGTAAACCTGGAGTGAAGCATCGGAATCTATAACTAGTGTCACAGGAATGGTTCAAAACATAGACAGTAAGAAGATACAGGTTTGTTGTACTTAAGTCAGCATTGTGCCTTTTGTATTTAATTCCAATGCAATTTCTGTGTTTCATCGTCAATACGAAGGTCCATGGGATACTGTAAACCTGAACTCAAGCATCGGAATCTATAACTAGTGTCACATTAATGGTTCAATACATGGTCAGTAAGAAGAGTTAGTCTTCTTGTACCTAAGTCGGCATTGTGCCTTTTGTATTTAATTCCGATGCAATTTCTGTGCTTCATCGTCAATAAGAAGGTCCATGGGATACAGTAAACCTGAAGTGAAGCATCGGAATCCATAACAAGTGTCACAGGAATGGTTCAAAACATAGTCAGTAAGAAGAGTGAGTCTTCTTGTACTTAAGTCGGCATTGTGCCTTTTCTATTTAATTCCGATGCAATTTCAGTGTCTCATCGTCAATAAGAAGGTCCGAGGGATACAGTAAACCTGGAGTGAAGCATCGTAATCTATAACTAGTGTCAATGGAATGGTTCAAATCATAGACAGTAAGAAGAGTCACTCTTCTTGTACTTAAGTCGGCATTGTGCCTTTTGTATTTCATTCCGGTGCAATTTCTGTGTTTCATCGTCAATAAGAAGGTAAGGGGGATACAATAAACCTGAAGTGAAGCATCGGAATCTATAACTAGTGTCACAGGACTGGTTCAAAACATAGTCAGAAAGAAGAGTCAGACTTCTTGTACTTAAGTCGGCCTTGTGCCTCTTGTATTTAGTTCTGATGCAATTTCTGTGTTTCATCGTCAGTAAGAAGGTCCAAGGGATACAGTAAACCTGGAGTAAAGCATCGTATTCTATAACTAGTGTCACAGGAATGGTTCAAATCATAGTCAGTACTTAAGACGGCATTGTGCCTTTTGTATTTATTTCCGAAGCAATTTCTGTGTTTCATCTTCAATAAGATGGTCCAAGGGATACAGTAAACCTGAAGTGAAGCACCGGAATCTATAAGTAGTGTCACAGGAATGGTTTAAAACATAGTCAGTAAGAAGAGTCGGTCTTCATGTACTTAAGTCGGCATGTTGGCTTTTGTATTTAACTGGGATGCAATTTCTGTGTTCCATCGTCAATAAGAAGGTCCAAGGGATACAGTAAACCTGAAGTGAAGCATCGGAATCTATAACTAGTGTCACAGGAATGGTTCAAATCATAGTCAGTGAGAAGAGTCAGTCTTCATGTACTGAAGTCGGCATTGTGCCTTTTGTATTTAACTCCGATGCAATTTCTGTGTTCCATCGTCAATAAGATGGTCCAAGGGATACAGTAAACCTGAAGTGAAGCATCGGAATCTATAACTAGTGTCAATGGAATGGTTCAAAACATAGACAGTAAGAAGAGTCAGTCTTCTTGTACTTAAGTCGGCAATGTGGCTTTTGTATTTAATTCCGGTTCAATTTCTGTGTTCGTCGTCAATAAGAAGATCAGAGGGATACAATAAACCTGAAGTGAAGCATCCGAATCTATAACTAGTGTCACAGGAATGGTTCAAAACATAGTCAGTAAGAAGAATCAGTCTTCTTGTCCTTAAGGCGGCCTTGTGCCTTTTGTATTTAATTCCGATGCAATTTCTTTGTTTCATCGTTAATACGAAGGTCCACGGGATACAGTAAACATGGAGTGAAGCATCGGAATCTACAAGTAGTGTCACAGGAATGGTTCAAAACATAGACATTACTTAAGTCGGCATTGTGCCTTTTGTATTTAATTCCGAAATAGTTTCTGTGTTTCATCGTCAATAAGAAGGTACAAGGGATACATTAAACCTGAAGTGAGGCATCGGAATCTATAACTAGTGTCACAGGAATGGTTCAAACATAGTCAGTAAGAAGAGTCGGTCTTCATGTACTTATGTCGCATTGTCCCTTTGGTATTTAATTCCGATGCAATATCTGTGTTTCATCGTCAATAAGTAGGTCCAAACGGTACAGTAAACATGAAGTGAAGCATCGGAACCTATAACTAGTGTCACAGGAATGGTTCAAAAAATAGTCAGTAAGAAGAGTCAGTCTTCTTGTACTTAAGTCGGCATTTTGCATAATCTATTTAATACCAATGCAATTTCAGTGTTTTATCGTCAATAAGAAGGTCCAAGGAATGCAGCAAACCCGGCGTGAAGCATCGGAATCTATAACTAGTGTCGATGGAATGGTTCAAAACATAGACAGTAAGAAGAGTCGGTCTTCATGTACTTAAGTCGGCATTGTGCCTTTTGTATTTAATTCCGGTGCAATTTCTGAGTTTCATCGTCAATAAGAAGGTCAGAGGGGTTCCGTAAACCTAATGTGAAGCATCGGAATCTATAACTAGTGTCACAGGAATGGTTCAAAACATAGTCAGTAAGAAGAGTCGGTCTTCATGTACTTAAGTCGGCATTGTGCCTTTTGTATTTATTACCGGTGCGATTTCTGTGTTCCATCGTCAATAAGAAAGTCAGAGGGATACAGTAAACTTGGTGTGAAGCATCGTAATCCAGAACTAGTGTCACAGGAATGGTTCAAAACATAGTGAGTAAGAAGAGTCAGTCTTCTTGTCCATAAGTCGGCATTGTGCTTTTTGTTTTTATTTCCGATGCAATTTCTGTGTTTCATCGTCAATAAGAAGGTCCAAGGGATACAGTAAGCCTGGAGTGAAGCATCGGAATCTATAACTAGTGTCAATGGAATGGTTCAAAACATAGACAGTAAGAAGATACAGGTTTGTTGTACTTAAGTCGGCATTGTGCCTTTTGTATTTCATTCCGAGGCAATTTGTGTGTTTCATCGTCAATAAGAACGTCAGAGGAATACAGGAAACCTGAAGTGAAGCATCGGAATCTATAACTAGTGTCACAGGAATGGTTCAAATCATAGACAGGAAGAAGAGTCAGTCTTCTTGTACTTGAGTCGGCATTGTGCCTTTTGTATTAAATTCCGATGCAATATCAGTGTTTCATCGTCAACAAGAAGGTCCTAGGGACACAGTAAACCTGAAGTCAAGCATCGGAATTTATAACTAGTGTCACGGGAATGGTTTAAAACATAGACAGTAAGAAGAGTCAGTCTTCTTGTACTTATGTCGGCATTGTGTCTTTTGTATTTCATTCCGATGCAATTTCTGTGTTTCATCGTCAATAAGAAGGTCAGAGCGATACAGTAAACATGAAGTGAAGCATCGGAATCTATAACTAGTGTCACAGGAATGGTTCAAAACATAGTCAGAAAGAAGAGTCAGTCTTCTTGTACTTAAGTCTTCATTGTGCCTTTTGTATTTAATTCCGATGCAATTTCTGTGTTTCATCGTCAATAAGAAGGTCCAAGGGATACTATAAACCTGGAGTGTAGCATCGGAATCTATAACTAGTGTCACAGGAATGGTTCAAAACATAGTCAGTAAGTAGAGTGAGTCTTCTTGTACTTAAGTCGGCATTGTGAAATTTCTATTAAATTCCGATGCAATTTCAGTGTTTCATCGTCTATAATAAGGTCCAAGGGATACAGTAAACCTGGAGTGAAGCATCGGAATCTATAACTAGTGTCAATGGAATGGTTCAAAACATAGACAGTAAGAAGAGTCAGTCTTCTTGTACTTAAGTCGGCAATGTGGTTTTGTATTTAATTCCGGTGCAATTTCTGTGATCATCGTCAATAAGAGGATCAGAGGGATACAATAAACCTGAAGTGAAGCATCGGAATCTATAACTAGTGTCACAGAAGTGGTTCAAAACATAGTCAGTAAGAAGAGTCAGTCTTCTTGTCCTTAAGGCGGCCTTGTGCCTTTCGTATTTAATTCCGATGCAATTTCTGTGTTTCATTGTTAATACGAAGGTCCAAGGTATACAGTAAACCTGGAGTGAAGCATCGGAATCTACAAGTAGTGTCACAGGAATGGTTCAAAACATAGACAGTACTTAAGTCGGCATTGTGCCTTTTTTGTTTAATTCCGAAACAATTTCTGTGTTTCATCGTCAAAAAGAAGGTACAAGGGATACAGTAAACCTGAAGTGAAGCATCGGAATCTATAACTAGTGTCACAGGAATGGTTCAAACATAGTCAGTAAGAAGAGTCGGTCTTCACGTACTTATGTCGCATTGTCCCTTTGGTATTTAATTCCGATGCAATATCTGTGTTTCATCGTCAATAGGTAGGTCCAAACGGTACAGTAAACATGAAGTGAAGCATCGGAACCTATAACTAGTGTCACAGGAATGGTTCAAAAAATAGTCAGTAAGAAGAGTCAGTCTTCATGTACTTAAGTCGGCATTTTGCATAATCTATTTAATACCAATGCAATTTCAGTGTTTGATCGTCAATAAGAAGGTCCAAGGAATGCAGTAAACCTGGCGTGAAGCATCGGAATCTATAACTAGTGTCGATGGAATGGTTCAAAACATAGACAGTAAGAGGAGTCAGTCTTCTTGTACTTATGTCGGCATTGTGCCTTTTGTATTTCATTCCGGTGCAATTTCTGTGTTTCATCGTCAACAAGAAGGTCAGAGGGATACAGTAAACCTGATGTGAAGCATCAGAATCTATAACTAGTGTCACAGAAATGGTTCAAAACATAGACAGTACGAAGAGCCAGTCTGCTTGTACTTGAGTCTGCATGTGCTTTTTTATTTAATTCCGATGCAATTCCTGTGTTTCATCGTCAATAAGAAGGTCCAAGGGATACAGTAAACCTGAAGTGAAGCATCGGAATCTATAACTAGTGTTACAGGAACGGTTCAAAACATAGTCAGTTCGAAGAGTCGGTCTTCATGTACTTAAGTCGGCATTGTGCCTTTTGTATTTAATTCCGGTGCAATTTCTGAGTTTCATCGTCAATAAGAAGGTCAGAGGGGTTCCGTAAACCTAATGTGAAGCATCGGAATCTATAACTAGTGTCACAGGAATGGTTCAAAACATAGTCAGTAAGAAGAGTCGGTCTTCATGTACTTAAGTCGGCATTGTGCCTTTTGTATTTATTACCGGTGCGATTTCTGTGTTCCATCGTCAATAAGAAAGTCAGAGGGATACAGTAAACTTGGTGTGAAGCATCGTAATCCAGAACTAGTGTCACAGGAATGGTTCAAAACATAGTGAGTAAGAAGAGTCAGTCTTCTTGTCCATAAGTCGGCATTGTGCTTTTTGTTTTTAATTCCGATGCAATTTCTGTGTTTCATCGTCAATAAGAAGGTCCAAGGGATACAGTAAGCCTGGAGTGAAGCATCGGAATCTATAACTAGTGTCAATGGAATGGTTCAAAACATAGACAGTAAGAAGATACAGGTTTGTTGTACTTAAGTCAGCATTGTGCCTTTTGTATTTAATTCGGATGCAATTTCTGTGTTTCATCGTCAATAAGAAGGTCCATGGGATACAGTAAACCTGAACTCAAGCATCGGAATCTATGTGTCACATTAATGGTTCAATAGATGGTCAGTAAGAAGAGTCAGTCTTCTTGTACCTAAGTCGGCATTGTGCCTTTTGTATTTAATTCCGATGCAATTTCTGTGCTTCATCGTCAATAAGAAGGTCCATGGGATACAGTAAACCTGAAGTGAAGCATCGGAATCTATAACAAGTGTCACAGGAATGGTTCAAAACATAGTCAGTAAGAAGAGTGAGTCTTCTTGTACATAAGTCGGCATTGTGCCATTTCTATTTAATTGCGATGCAATTTCAGTGTCTCATCGTCAATAAGAAGGTCCAAGGGATACAGTAAACCAGGAGTGAAGCATCGGATTCTATAACTAGTGTCACAGGAATGGTTCAAATCATAGTCAGTACTTAAGTCAGCATTGTGCCTTTTGTATTTATTTCTGAAGCAATTTCTGTGCTTCATCATCAATAAGAAGGTGTAAGGGATGCAGTAAACCTGAGGTGAAGCATCGGAATCTATAACTAGTGTCACAGGAATGGTTCAAAACATAGTCAGTAAGAAGAGACAGTCTTCATGTCCTTAAGTCGGCTTTATGCCTAATCTATTTAATTCCAATGCAATTTCAGTGTTTCATCGTCAATAAGAAGGTCAGAGGGATACAGTAAACCTGAAGTGAAGCATCGGAATCTATAACTAGTGTCACAGGAATGGTTCAAAACATAGTCAGTAAGAAGAGTCGGTCTTCATGTACTTAAGTTGGCATTGTGCATTTTGTATTTAATTCCGGTGCAATTTTTATGTTTCTTCGTCAATAAGAAGGTCAGAGGGATACAGTGAACCTGATGTGAAGCATCGGAATCTATAACTTGTGTCACAGAAATGGTTCAAAATATAGACAGTACGAAGAGCCAGTCTGCTTGTACTTGAGTCTGCAATGTGCTTTTTTATTTAATTCCGATGCAATTAATGCATTTCATCGTCAATAAGAAGGTCCAAGGGATACAGTAAACCTGAAGTGAAGCATCGGAATCTATAACTAGTGTTACAGGAACGGTTCAAAACATAGTCAGTTCGAAGAGTGGGTCTTCATGTACTTAAGTCGGCATTGTGCCTTTTGTATTTAATTCCGGTGCAATTTCTGAGTTTCATCGCCAATAAGAAGGTCAGAGGGGTTCCGTAAACCTAATGTGAAGCATCGGAATCTATAACTAGTGTCACAGGAATGGTTTAAAACATAGTCAGTAAGAAGAGTCGGTCTTCATGTACTTAAGTCGGCATTGCGCCTTTTGTATTTATTACCGGTGCGATTTCTGTGTTCCATCGTCAATAAGAAAGTCAGAGGGATACAGTAAACTTGGTGTGAAGCATCGTAATCCAGAACTAGTGTCACAGGAATGGTTCAAAACATAGTGAGTAAGAAGAGTCAGTCTTCTTGTCCATAAGTCGGCATTGTGCTTTTTGTTTTTAATTCCGATGCAATTTCTGTGTTTCATCGTCAATAAGAAGGTCCAAGGGATACAGTAAGCCTGGAGTGAAGCATCGGAATCTATAACTAGTGTCAATGGAATGGTTCAAAACATAGACAGTAAGAAGATACAGGTTTGTTGTACTTAAGTCAGCATTGTGCCTTTTGTATTTAATTCGGATGCAATTTCTGTGTTTCATCGTCAATAAGAAGGTCCATGGGATACAGTAAACCTGAACTCAAGCATCGGAATCTATGTGTCACATTAATGGTTCAATAGATGGTCAGTAAGAAGAGTCAGTCTTCTTGTACCTAAGTCGGCATTGTGCCTTTTGTATTTAATTCCGATGCAATTTCTGTGCTTCATCGTCAATAAGAAGGTCCATGGGATACAGTAAACCTGAAGTGAAGCATCGGAATCTATAACAAGTGTCACAGGAATGGTTCAAAACATAGTCAGTAAGAAGAGTGAGTCTTCTTGTACATAAGTCGGCATTGTGCCATTTCTATTTAATTGCGATGCAATTTCAGTGTCTCATCGTCAATAAGAAGGTCCAAGGGATACAGTAAACTAGGAGTGAAGCATCGGATTCTATAACTAGTGTCACAGGAATGGTTCAAATCATAGTCAGTACTTAAGTCGGCAATGTGGCTTTTGTATTTAATTCCGGTTCAATTTCTGTGTTCGTCGTCAATAAGAAGATCAGAGGGATACAATAAACCTGAAGTGAAGCATCCGAATCTATAACTAGTGTCACAGGAATGGTTCAAAACATAGTCAGTAAGAAGAATCAGTCTTCTTGTCCTTAAGGCGGCCTTGTGCCTTTTGTATTTAATTCCGATGCAATTTCTTTGTTTCATCGGTAATACGAAGGTCCACGGGATACAGTAAACATGGAGTGAAGCATCGGAATCTACAAGTAGTGTCACAGGAATGGTTCAAAACATAGACATTACTTAAGTCGGCATTGTGCCTTTTGTATTTAATTCCGAAACAGTTTCTGTGTTTCATCGTCAATAAGAAGGTACAAGGGATACATTAAACCTGAAGTGAGGCATCGGAATCTATAACTAGTGTCACAGGAATGGTTCAAACATAGTCAGTAAGAAGAGTCGGTCTTCATGTACTTATGTCGCATTGTCCCTTTGGTATTTAATTCCGATGCAATATCTGTGTTTCATCGTCAATAAGTAGGTCCAAACGGTACAGTAAACATGAAGTGAAGCATCGGAACCTATAACTAGTGTCACAGGAATGGTTCAAAAAATAGTCAGTAAGAAGAGTCAGTCTTCTTGTACTTAAGTCGGCATTTTGCATAATCTATTTAATACCAATGCAATTTCAGTGTTTGATCGTCAATAAGAAGGTCCAAGGAATGCAGTAAACCTGGAGTGAAGCATCGGAATCTATAACTAGTGTCGATGGAATGGTTCAAAACATAGACAGTAAGAAGAGTCAGTCTTCTTGTACTTATGTCGGCATTGTGCCTTTTGTATTTCATTCCGGTGCAATTTCTGTGTTTCATCGTCAATAAGAAGGTCAGAGGGATACAGTAAACCTGATGTGAAGCATCAGAATCTATAACTAGTGTCACAGAAATGGTTCAAAACATAGACAGTACGAAGAGCCAGTCTGCTTGTACTTGAGTCTGCATGTGCTTTTTTATTTAATTCCGATGCAATTCCTGTGTTTCATCGTCAATAAGAAGGTCCAAGGGATACAGTAAACCTGAAGTGAAGCATCGGAATCTATAACTAGTGTTACAGGAACGGTTCAAAACATAGTCAGTTCGAAGAGTCGGTCTTCATGTACTTAAGTCGGCATTGTGCCTTTTGTATTTAATTCCGGTGCAATTTCTGAGTTTCATCGTCAATAAGAAGGTCAGAGAGGTTCCGTAAACCTAATGTGAAGCATCGGAATCTATAACTAGTGTCACAGGAATGGTTCAAAACATAGTCAGTAAGAAGAGTCGGTCTTCATGTACTTAAGTCGGCATTGTGCCTTTTGTATTTATTACCGGTGCGATTTCTGTGTTCCATCGTCAATAAGAAAGTCAGAGGGATACAGTAAACTTGGTGTGAAGCATCGTAATCCAGAACTAGTGTCACAGGAATGGTTCAAAACATAGTGAGTAAGAAGAGTCAGTCTTCTTGTCCATAAATCGGCATTGTGCTTTTTGTTTTTAATTCCGATGCAATTTCTGTGTTTCATCGTCAATAAGAAGGTCCAAGGGATACAGTAAGCCTGGAGTGAAGCATCGGAATCTATAACTAGTGTCAATGGAATGGTTCAAAACATAGACAGTAAGAAGATACAGGTTTGTTGTACTTAAGTCAGCATTGTGCCTTTTGTATTTAATTCGGATGCAATTTCTGTGTTTCATCGTCAATAAGAAGGTCCATGGGATACAGTAAACCTGAACTCAAGCATCGGAATCTATGTGTCACATTAATGGTTCAATAGATGGTCAGTAAGAAGAGTCAGTCTTCTTGTACCTAAGTCGGCATTGTGCCTTTTGTATTTAATTCCGATGCAATTTCTGTGCTTCATCGTCAATAAGAAGGTCCATGGGATACAGTAAACCTGAAGTGAAGCATCGGAATCGATAACAAGTGTCACAGGAATGGTTCAAAACATAGTCAGTAAGAAGAGTGAGTCTTCTTGTACATAAGTCGGCATTGTGCCATTTCTATTTAATTGCGATGCAATTTCAGTGTCTCATCGTCAATAAGAAGGTCCAAGGGATACAGTAAACCAGGAGTGAAGCATCGGATTCTATAACTAGTGTCACAGGAATGGTTCAAATCATAGTCAGTACTTAAGTCAGCATTGTGCCTTTTGTATTTATTTCTGAAGCAATTTCTGTGCTTCATCATCAATAAGAAGGTGTAAGGGATGCAGTAAACCTGAGGTGAAGCATCGGAATCTATAACTAGTGTCACAGGAATGGTTCAAAACATAGTCAGTAAGAAGAGTCAGTCTTCATGTCCATAAGTCGGCTTTATGCCTAATCTATTTAATTCCAATGCAATTTCAGTGTTTCATCGTCAATAAGAAGGTCAGAGGGATACAGTAAACCTGAAGTGAAGCATCGGAATCTATAACTAGTGTCACAGGAATGGTTCAAAACATAGTCAGTAAGAAGAGTCGGTCTTCATGTACTTAAGTTGGCATTGTGCATTTTGTATTTATTTCCGGTGCAATTTTTATGCTTCTTCGTCAATAAGAAGGTCAGAGGGATACAGTGAACCTGATGTGAAGCATCGGAATCTATAACTAGTGTCACAGAAATGGTTCAAAACATAGACAGTACGAAGAGCCAGTCTGCTTGTACTTGAGTCTGCATTGTGCTTTTTTATTTAATTCCGATGCAATTCCTGCGTTTCATCGTCAATAAGAAGGTCCAAGGGATACAGTAAACCTGAAGTGAAGCATCGGAATCTATAACTAGTGTTACAGGAACGATTCAAAACATTGTCAGTTCGAAGAGTGGGTCTTCATGTACTTAAGTCGGCATTGTGCCTTTTGTATTTAATTCCGGTGCAATTTCTGAGTTTCATCGTCAATAAGAAGGTCAGAGGGGTTCCGTAAACCTAATGTGAAGCATCGGAATCTATAACTAGTGTCACAGGAATGGTTCAAAACATAGTCAGTAAGAAGAGTCGGTCTTCATGTACTTAAGTCGGCATTGTGCCTTTTGTATTTATTACCGGTGCGATTTCTGTGTTCCATCGTCAATAAGAAAGTCAGAGGGATACAGTAAACTTGGTGTGAAGCATCGTAATCCAGAACTAGTGTCACAGGAATGGTTCAAAACATAGTGAGTAAGAAGAGTCAGTCTTCTTGTCCTTAAGTCGGCATTGTGCTTTTTGTATTTAATTCCGATGCAATTTCTGTGTTTCATCGTCAATAAGAAGGTCCAAGGGATACAGTAAGCCTGGAGTGAAGCATCGGAATCTATAACTAGTGTCACAGGAATGGTTCAAAACATAGACAGTAAGAAGATACAGGTTTGTTGTACTTAAGTCAGCATTGTGCCTTTTGTATTTAATTCGGATGCAATTTCTGTGTTTCATCGTCAATAAGAAGGTCCATGGGATACAGTAAACCTGAACTCAAGCATCGGAATCTATGTGTCACATTAATGGTTCAATAGATGGTCAGTAAGAAGAGTCAGTCTTCTTGTACCTAAGTCGGCATTGTGCCTTTTGTATTTAATTCCGATGCAATTTCTGTGCTTCATCGTCAATAAGAAGGTCCATGGGATACAGTAAACCTGAAGTGAAGCATCGGAATCTATAACAAGTGTCACAGGAATGGTTCAAAACATAGTCAGTAAGAAGAGTGAGTCTTCTTGTACATAAGTCGGCATTGTGCCATTTCTATTTAATTGCGATGCAATTTCAGTGTCTCATCGTCAATAAGAAGGTCCATGCGATACAGTAAACCTGAAGTGAAGCATCGGAATCTATAACTAGTGTCACAGGATTGGTTCAAAACATAGTCACTAAGAAGAGTCAGACTTCTTGTCCTTAAGTCGGCCTTGTGCCGTTTGTATTTAATTCTGATGCAATTTCTGTGTTTCATCGTCAATAAGAAGGTCTAAGGGATACAGTAAACCTGGAGTGAAGCATCGGATTTTATAACTAGTGTCACAGGAATGGTTCAAATCATAGTCAGTACTTAAGTCAGCATTGTGATTTTTGTATTTATTTCCGAAGCAATTTCTGTGCTTCATCATCAATAAGAAGGTGTAAGGGATGCAGTAAACCTGAAGTGAAGCATCGGAATCTATAACTAGTGTCACAGGAATGGTTCAAAACATAGTCACTAAGAAGAGTCAGTCTTCATGTCCTTAAGTCGGCTTCATGCCTAATCAATTTAATTCCAATGCAATTTCAGTGTTTCATCGTCAATAAGAAGGTCAGAGGGATACAGTAAACCTGAAGTGAAACATCGGAATCTATAACTAGTGTCACAGGAATGGTTCAAAACATAGTCAGTAAGAAGAGTCGGTCTTCATGTACTTAAGTTGGCATTGTGCATTTTGTATTTAATTCCGGTGCAATTTTTATGTTTCTTCGTCAATAAGAAGGTCAGAGGGATACAGTGAACCTGATGTGAAGCATCGGAATCTACAACTAGTGTCACAGGAATGGTTCAAAACATAGTCAGTAAGAAGAGTGAGTCTTCTTGTACATAAGTCGGCATTGTGCCATTTCTATTTAATTGCGATGCAATTTCAGTGTCTCATCGTCAATAAGAAGGTCCAAGGGGTACAGTAAACCAGGAGTGAAGCATCGGATTCTATAACTAGTGTCACAGGAATGGTTCAAATCATAGTCAGTACTTAAGTCAGCATTGTGCCTTTTGTATTTATTTCTGAAGCAATTTCTGTGCTTCATCATCAATAAGAAGGTGTAAGGGATGCAGTAAACCTGAGGTGAAGCATCGGAATCTATAACTAGTGTCACAGGAATGGTTCAAAACATAGTCAGTAAGAAGAGTCAGTCTTCATGTCCTTAAGTCGGCTTTATGCCTAATCTATTTAATTCCAATGCCATTTCAGTGTTTCATCGTCAATAAGAAGGTCAGAGGGATACAGTAAACCTGAAGTGAAGCATCGGAATCTATAACTAGTGTCACAGGAATGGTTCAAAACATAGTCAGTAAGAAGAGTCAGTCTTCATGTACTTAAGTTGGCATTGTGCATTTTGTATTTAATTCCGGTGCAATTTTTATGTTTCTTCGTCAATAAGAAGGTCAGAGGGATACAGTGAACCTGATGTGAAGCATCGGAATCTATAACTAGTGTCACAGAAATGGTTCAAAACATAGACAGTACGAAGAGCCAGTCTGCTTGTACTTGAGTCTGCATTGTGCTTTTTTATTTAATTCCGATGCAATTCCTGCGTTTCATCGTCAATAAGAAGGTCCAAGGGATACAGTAAACCTGAAGTGAAGCATCGGAATCTATAACTAGTGTTACAGGAACGGTTCAAAACATAGTCAGTTCGAAGAGTGGGTCTTCATGTACATAAGTCGGCATTGTGCCTTTTGTATTTAATTCCGGTGCAATTTCTGAGTTTCATCGTCAATAAGAAGGTCAGAGGGGTTCCGTAAACCTAATGTGAAGCATCGGAATCTATAACTAGTGTCACAGGAATGGTTCAAAACATAGTCAGTAAGAAGAGTCGGTCTTCATGTACTTAAGTCGGCATTGTGCCTTTTGTATTTATTACCGGTGCGATTTCTGTGTTCCATCGTCAATAAGAAAGTCAGAGGGATACAGTAAACTTGGTGTGAAGCATCGTAATCCAGAACTAGTGTCACAGGAATGGTTCAAAACATAGAGAGTAAGAAGAGTCAGTCTTCTTGTCCATAAGTCGGCATTGTGCTTTTTGTTTTTAATTCCGATGCAATTTCTGTGTTTCATCGTCAATAAGAAGGTCCAAGGGATACAGTAAGCCTGGAGTGAAGCATCGGAATCTATAACTAGTGTCAATGGAATGGTTCAAAACATAGACAGTAAGAAGATACAGGTTTGTTGTACTTAAGTCAGCATTGTGCCTTTTGTATTTAATTCGGATGCAATTTCTGTGTTTCATCGTCAATAAGAAGGTCCATGGGATACAGTAAACCTGAACTCAACCATCGGAATCTATGTGTCACATTAATGGTTCAATAGATGGTCAGTAAGAAGAGTCAGTCTTCTTGTACCTAAGTCGGCATTGTGCCTTTTGTATTTAATTCCGATGCAATTTCTGTGCTTCATCGTCAATAAGAAGGTCCATGGGATACAGTAAACCTGAAGTGAAGCATCGGAATCTATAACAAGTGTCACAGGAATGGTTCAAAACATAGTCAGTAAGAAGAGTGAGTCTTCTTGTACATAAGTCGGCATTGTGCCATTTCTATTTAATTGCGATGCAATTTCAGTGTCTCATCGTCAATAAGAAGGTCCAAGGGATACAGTAAACTAGGAGTGAAGCATCGGATTCTATAACTAGTGTCACAGGAATGGTTCAAATCATAGTCAGTACTTAAGTCAGCATTGTGCCTTTTGTATTTATTTCTGAAGCAATTTCTGTGCTTCATCATCAATAAGAAGGTGTAAGGGGTGCAGTAAACCTGAGGTGAAGCATCGGAATCTATAACTAGTGTCACAGGAATGGTTCAAAACATAGTCAGTAAGAAGAGTCAGTCTTCATGTCCTTAAGTCGGCTTTATGCCTAATCTATTTAATTCCAATGCAATTTCAGTGTTTCATCGTCAATAAGAAGGTCAGAGGGATACAGTAAACCTGAAGTGAAGCATAGGAATCTATAACTAGTGTCACAGGAATGGTTCAAAACATAGTCAGTAAGAAGAGTCGGTCTTCATGTACTTAAGTTGGCATTGTGCATTTTGTATTTAATTCCGGTGCAATTTTTATGTTTCTTCGTCAATAAGAAGGTCAGAGGGATACAGTGAACCTGATGTGAAGCATCGGAATCTATAACTAGTGTCACAGAAATGGTTCAAAACATAGACAGTACGAAGAGCCAGTCTGCTTGTACTTGAGTCTGCATTGTGCTTTTTTATTTAATTCCGATGCAATTCCTGCGTTTCATCGTCAATAAGAAGGTCCAAGGGATACAGTAAACCTGAAGTGAAGCATCGGAATCTATAACTAGTGTTACAGGAACGGTTCAAAACATTGTCAGTTCGAAGAGTGGGTCTTCATGTACTTAAGTCGGCATTGTGCCTTTTGTATTTAATTCCGGTGCAATTTCTGAGTTTCATCGTCAATAAGAAGGTCAGAGGGGTTCCGTAAACCTAATGTGAAGCATCGGAATCTATAACTAGTGTCACTGGAATGGTTCAAAACATAGTCAGTAAGAAGAGTCGGTCTTCATGTACTTAAGTCGGCATTGTGCCTTTTGTATTTATTACCGGTGCGATTTCTGTGTTCCATCGTCAATAAGAAAGTCAGAGGGATACAGTAAACTTGGTGTGAAGCATCGTAATCCAGAACTAGTGTCACGGGAATGGTTCAAAACATAGTGAGTAAGAAGAGTCAGTCTTCTTGTCCTTAAGTCGGCATTGTGCTTTTTGTATTTAATTCCGATGCAATTTCTGTGTTTCATCGTCAATAAGAAGGTCCAAGGGATACAGTAAGCCTGGAGTGAAGCATCGGAATCTATAACTAGTGTCACAGGAATGGTTCAAAACATAGACAGTAAGAAGATACAGGTTTGTTGTACTTAAGTCAGCATTGTGCCTTTTGTATTTAATTCGGATGCAATTTCTGTGTTTCATCGTCAATAAGAAGGTCCATGGGATACAGTAAACCTGAACTCAAGCATCGGAATCAATGTGTCACATTAATGGTTCAATAGATGGTCAGTAAGAAGAGTCAGTCTTCTTGTACCTAAGTCGGCATTGTGCCTTTTGTATTTAATTCCGATGCAATTTCTGTGCTTCATCGTCAATAAGAAGGTCCACGGGATACAGTAAACCTGAAGTGAAGCATCGGAATCTATAACAAGTGTCACAGGAATGGTTCAAAACATAGTCAGTAAGAAGAGTGAGTCTTCTTGTACATAAGTCGGCATTGTGCCATTTCTATTTAATTGCGATGCAATTTCAGTGTCTCATCGTCAATAAGAAGGTCCATGGGATACAGTAAACCTGAAGTGAAGCATCGGAATCTATAACTAGTGTCACAGGATTGGTTCAAAACATAGTCACTAAGAAGAGTCAGACTTCTTGTCCTTAAGTCGGCCTTGTGCCGTTTGTATTTAATTCTGATGCAATTTCTGTGTTTCATCGTCAATAAGAAGGTCTAAGGGATACAGTAAACCTGGAGTGAAGCATCGGATTTTATAACTAGTGTCACAGGAATGGTTCAAATCATAGTCAGTACTTAAGTCAGCATTGTGATTTTTGTATTTATTTCCGAAGCAATTTCTGTGCTTCATCATCAATAAGAAGGTGTAAGGGATGCAGTAAACCTGAAGTGAAGCATCGGAATCTATAACTAGTGTCACAGGAATGGTTCAAAACATAGTCACTAAGAAGAGTCAGTCTTCATGTAATTAAGTCGGCTTCATGCCTAATCAATTTAATTCCAATGCAATTTCAGTGTTTCATCGTCAATAAGAAGGTCAGAGGGATACAGTAAACCTGAAGTGAAGCATCGGAATCTATAACTAGTGTCACAGGAATGGTTCAAAACATAGTCAGTAAGAAGAGTCGGTCTTCATGTACTTAAGTTGGCATTGTGCATTTTGTATTTAATTCCGGTGCAATTTTTATGTTTCTTCGTCAATAAGAAGGTCAGAGGGATACAGTGAACCTGATGTGAAGCATCGGAATCTATAACTAGTGTCACAGGAATGGTTCAAAACATAGTCAGTAAGAAGAGTCGGTCTTCATGTACTTAAGTCGGTATTGTGCCTTTTGTATTTAATTCCGGTGCAATTTCTGTGTTTCATCGTCAATAAGAAGGTCAGAGGGATACAGTAAACCTGATGTGAAGCATCGGAATCTATAACTAGTGTCACAGGATTGTATCAAAGCATAGTCAGTAAAAGGAGTCAGTCATCTTGTCCTTAAGTCGGCATTGTGCCTTTTGTATTTAATTCGGATGCAATTTCTGTGTTTCATCGTCAATGAGAAGGTCCATGGGATACAGCAAACCTGAACTCAAGCATCGGAATCTATAACTAGTATCACATTAATGGTTCAATAGATGGTCAGTGAGAAGAGTCAGTCTTCTTGTACCTAAGTCGGCATTGTGCCTTTTGTATTTAATTCCGATGCAATTTCTGTGTTTCATCGTCAAACAGAAGGTCAAAGGCATACAGTAAACCTGAAGTGCAGCATCGGAATCTATAACTAGTGTCACAGGAATGCTTCAAAACATAGTCAGTAAGAAGAGTCAGTCTTCATGTCCTTAAGTCGGCTTTATGCCTAATCTATTTAATTCCAATGCAATTTCAGTGTTTCATCGTCAATAAGAAGGTCAGAGGGATACAGTAAACCTGAAGTGAAGCATCGGAATCTATAACTAGTGCCACAGGAATGGTTCAAAACATAGTCAGTAAGAAGAGTCGGTCTTCATGTACTTAAGTCGGCATTGTGCCTTTTGTATTTAATTCCGATGCAATTTCTATGTTTCATCGTCAATAAGAAGGTCAGTGCGATACAGTAAACCTGAAGTGAAGCATCGGAATCTATAACTAGTGTCACAGGAATGATTAAAAACATAAACAGTAAGAAGAGTCAGACTTCTTGTACTTAAGTCGGCATTGTGCCTTTTGTATTTAATTCCGATGCAATTTCTGTGTTTCATCGTGAATAAGAAGGTCAGAGGGATACAGTAACCCTGTAGTGAAGCATCGGAATCTATATCTAGTGTCACTGAAATGGTTCAAAAAATAGTCAGTAAGAAGAGTCAGTCTTCTTGTACTCAAGTCGGCATTGTGCCTTTTGTATTTAATTCCGACGATATTTCTGTGTTTCATCGTCAATAAGAAAGTCAGAGGAATACAGTAAACCTGAAGTAAAGCATCGGAATCCATAACTAGTGTCACAGGAATGGTTCAAAACATAGACAGAGAGAAGAGTCAGTCTTCTTGTATTTGAGTCGGCATTGTGCCCTTTGTATTAAATTCCGATGCAATATCAGTGTTTCATCGTCAACAAGAAGGTCATAGGGACACAGTAAACCTGAAGTCAAGCATCGGAATTTATAACTAGTGTCACAGGAATGGTTCAAAACATAGACAGTAAGAAGAGTCAGTCTTCTTGTAATTAAGTCGGCATTGTGCCATTTCTATTTAATTCCGATGCAATTTTTGTGTTTCATCGTCAATAAGAAGGTCAGAGCGATACAGTAAACCTGAAGTGAAGCATCGGAATCTATAACTAGTGTCACAGGAATGGTTCAAAACATAGTCATAAAGAAGAGTCAGTCTTCTTGTCATAAAGTCTTCATTGTGCCTTTTGTATTTAATTCCGATGCAATTTCTGTGTTTTATCGTCAATAAGAAGGTCCAAGGGATACTATAAACCTGGAGTGTAGCATCGGAATCTATAACTAGTGTCACAGGAATGGTTCAAATCATGGTCAGTAAGAAGAGTGAGTCTTCTTGTACTTAAGTCGGCATTGTGCCTTTTCTATTTAATTCCAATGCAATTTCAGTGTTTCATAGTCTATAATAAGGTCAAAAAGATACAGTAAACCTGGACTGTAGCATCGGAATCTATAACTAGTGTCAATGGAATGTTTCAAAACATAGACAGTAAGAAGAGTCAGTCTTCTTGTACTTAAGTCGGCATTGTGGCTCTTGTATTTAATTCCGATGCAATATCTGTGTTCATCGTCAATAAGAAGATCAGAGGGATACAATAAACCTGAAGTGTAGCATCGGAATCTATAACTAGTGTCACAGGAATGCTTCAAAACATAGTCAGTAAGAAGAGTCAGTCTTCATGTTCTTAAGTCGGCTTTATGCCTAATCTATTTAATTCCAATGCAATTTCAGTGTTTCATCGTCAATAAGAAGGTCAGATGGATACAGTAAACCTGAAGTGAAGCATCGGAATCTATAACTAGTGTCACAGGAATGGTTCAAAACATAGTCAGTAAGAAGAGTCAGTCTTCTTGTCCTTAAGGCGGCCTTGTGCCTTTTGTATTTAATTCCGATGCAATTTCTGTGTTTCATCGTCAATAAGAAGGTCCAAGGGATACAGTAAACCTGGAGTGAAGCATCGGAATCTACTAGTAGTGTCGCTGGAATAGTTCAAATCATAGACAGTACTTAAGTAGGCATTGCGCCTTTTGTTTTTAATTCCGAAACAATTTCTGTGTTTCATCGTCAATAAGAAGGTCCAAGGCATATAGTAAACCTGAAGTGAAGCATCGGAATCTATAACTAGTGTCACAGGAATGGTTCAAACATAGTCAGTAAGAAGAGTCGGTCTTCATGTACTTAAGTCGGCATTGTGCCTTTTGTATATCATTCCGCTGCAATTTCTGTGTTTCATCGTCAATACGAAGGTCCAAGAGATACAGTAAACCTGGAGTGAATCATCGGAATCTATAACTAGTGTCACAGAAATGGTTCAAAACATAGACAGTAAGAAGAGCCAGTCTTCTTGTACTTGAGTCGGCATTGTGCCTTTTTTATTTAATTCCGATGCAATTTCTGTGTTTCATCGTCAATAAGAAGGTCCAAGGGATACAGTAAACCTGAAGTGAAGCATCGGAATCTATAACTAGTGTTACAGGAACGGTTCAAAACATAGTCAGTTTGAAGAGTCGGTCTTCATGTACTTAAGTCGGCATTGTGCCTTTTGTATTTAATTCCGGTGCAATTTCTGTGTTTCATCGTCAATAAGAAGGTCAGAGGGATACAGTAAACCCAATGTAAAGCATCGGAATCTATAACTAGTGTCACAGGAATGGTTCAAAACATAGTCAGTAAGAAGTGTCAGTCTCCATGTTCTTAAGTCGGCATTGTGCCTTTTGTATTTAATTCCGGTGCAATTTCAGTGTTTCATCGTCAATAAGAAGGTCAGAGGAATACGGTAAACCTGATGTGAAGCATCGGATTCCATAACTAGTGTCACAGGAATGGTTCAAAACATAGTCAGTAAGAAGAGTCAGTCTTCTTGTCCTTAAGTCGGCATTGTGCCTTTTGTATTTAATTCCGATGCAATATCTGTGTTTCATCGTCAATAAGAAGGTCCAAGGGATACAGTAAACTTGAAGTGAAGCATCGGAACCTATAACTAGTGTCACAGGAATGGTTTAAAACATAGTCAGTAAGAAGAGTCAGTCTTCTTGTATTTAAGTCGGCATTTTGCCTAATCTATTTAATTCCAATGCAATTTCAGTGTTTCATCGTCAATAAGAAGGTCTAAGGGATGCTGTCAACCTGGTGTGAAGCATCGGAATCTATAACTAGTGTCAATGGAATGGTTAAAAACATAGACAGTAAGAAGAGTCAGTCTTCTTTTACTTAAGTCGGCATTGTGCCTTTTGTATTTCATTCCGGTGCAATGTCTGTGTTTCATCGTCAATAAGAAGGTCAGAGGGATACAGTAGACCTGATGTGAAGCATCGGAACCTATAACTAGTGACACAGAAATGGTTCAAAACATAGACAGTAAGAAGAGCCAGTCTGCATGTACTTGAGTCGGCATTGTGCCTTTTTTAATTAATTCCGATGCAATGTATGTGTTTCATCGTCAATAAGAAGGTCCAAGGGATACAGTAAACCAGAAGTGAAGCATCGGAATCTATAACTAGTGTTACAGGAACGGTTCAAAACATAGTCAGTTTGAAGAGTCGGTCTTCATGTACTTAAGTCGGCATTGTGCCTTTTGTATTTAATTCCGATGCAATTTCTGTGTTTCATCGTCAATAAGTAGGTGCATGGGATACAGTAAACCTGAACTCAAGCATCGGAATCTATAACTAGTGTCACATTAATGGTTCAATACATGGTCAGTAAGAAGAGTCAGTCTTCTTGTACCTAAGTCGGCATTGTGCCTTTTGTATTTAATTCCGTTGCAATTTCTGTGCTCCATCGTCAATACGAAGGTCCATGGGATACAGTAAACCTGAAGTGAAGCATCGGAATCTATAACTAGTGTCACAGGAATGGTTCAAAACACAGTCAGTAAGAAGAGTAAGACTTCTTGTACTTAAGTCGGCATTGTGCCTTTTGTATTTAATTCTAATGCAATTTCTGTGTTTCATCGTCATTAAGAAGGTCCAAGGGATACAGTAAACCTGAAGTGAAGCATCGGAATCTATAACTTGTGTCACAGGAATGGTTCAAAACATAGTCAGTAAGAAGTGTCGGTCTTCATGTACTTAAGTCGGCATGGTGCCTTTTGTATTTAACTCCGATGCAATTTCTGTGTTTCATCGTCAATAAGAAGGTCCAAGGGATACAGTAAACCTGAAGTGAAGCATCGGAATCTATAACTAGTGTCACAGGACTGGTTCAAAACATAGTCAGTAAGAAGAGTCGGTCTTCATGTACTTAAGTCGGTATTGTGCCTTTTGTATTTCATTCCGGTGCAATTTCTGTGTTTCATCGTCAATAAGAAGGTCAGAGGGATACAGTAAACCTGATGTGAAGCATCGGAATCTATAACTAGTGTCACAGGAATGTTTCAAAACATATTCAGTAAGAAGAGTCAGTCTTCTTGTCCTTAAGTCGGCATTGTGCCTTTTGTATTTAATTCCGATGCAATTTCTGTGTTTCATCGTCAATAAGAAGGTCAGGGCGATACAGTAAACCTGAAGTGAAGCATCGGAATCTATAACTAGTGTCACAGGAATGGTTCAAAACATAAACAGTAAGAAGAGTCAGTCTTCTTGTACTGAAGTCGGAATTGTGCCTTTTGTATTTAATTCCGATGCAATTTCTGTGTTTCATCGTGAATAAGGTCAGAGGGATACAGTAACCCTGAATTGAAGCATCGGAATCCATAACTAGTGTCACAGAAATGGTTCAAAACATAGTCAGTATGAAGAGTCAGTCTTCTTGTACTTAAGTCGGCATTGTGCCTTTTGTATTTAATTCCGATGATATTTCTGTGTTTCATCGTCAATAAGAAGGTCAGAGGAATACAGTAAACCTGATGTGAAATATCGGACTTTGTAACTAGTGTCACAGGATTGGTTCAAAACATAGACAGTAAGAAGATACAGTTTTGTTGTCCTTAAGTCGGCATTGTGCCTTTTGTATTTAATTCCGATGCAATTTCTGTGTTTCATCGTCAATAAGAAGGTGCATGGGATACAGTAAACCTGAACTCAAGCATCGGAATCTATAACAAGTGTCACAGGAACGGTTCAAAACATAGCCAGTCAGAAGAGTGAGTCTTCTTGTACTTAAGTCGGCATTGTGCCTTTTCTATTTAATTCCGATGCAATTTTAGTGTCTCATCGTCAATAAGAAGGTCCGAGGGATACAGTAAACCTGAAGTGAAGCATCGGAAGCTATAACTAGTGTCACAGGAATGGTTCAAAACATAGTCAGAAAGAAGAGTCAGTCTTCTTGTACTTAAGTCGGCATTGTGGCTTTTGTATTTAATTCCGGTGCAATTTCTGTGTTCATCGTCAATAAGAAGATCAGAGGGATAAAATAAACCTGAAGTGAAGCATCGGAATCTATAACTAGTGTCACAGGAATGGTTCAAAAATAGTCAGTAAGAAGAGTCGGTCTTCATGTACTTATGTCGCATTGTGCCTTTTGTATTTAATTCCGATGCAATATCTGTGTTTCATCGTCAATAAGAAGGTCCAAGGGATACAGTAAACTTGAAGTGAAGCATCGGAACCTATAACTAGTGTCACAGGAATGGTTTAAAACATAGTCAGTAAGAAGAGTCAGTCTTCTTGTATTTAAGTCAGCATTTTGCGTAATCTATTTAATTCCAATGCAATTTCAGTGTTTCATCTTCAATAAGAAGGTCTAAGGGATGCTGTCAACCTGGTGTGAAGCATCGGAATCTATAACTAGTGTCAATGGAATGGTTCAAAACATAGACAGTAAGAAGGGTCAGTCATCTTGTACTTAAGTCGGCATTGTGGCTTTTGTATTTAATTCCGATGCAATATCTGTGTTTCATCGTCAATAAGAAGGTCAGAGGGATACAGTAAACCTAATGTGAAGCATCGGAATCTATAAGTAGTGTCACAGGAATGTTTCAAACATAGTCAGTAAGAAGAGTCGGTCTTCATGTACTTAAGTCGGCATTGTGTCTTTTGTATTTAATTCCGGTGCAATTTCTGTGTTTCATCGACAATAAGCAGGTCAGAGGGATACAGTAAACCTGATGTGAAGCATCGGAACCTATAACTAGTGTCACAGAAATGGTTCAAAACATAGACAGTAAGAAGAGCCAGTCTGCTTGTACTTGGGTCGGCATTGTGCCTTTTTTAATTAATTCCGATGCAATTTATGTGTTTCATCGTCAATAAGAAGGTCCAAGGGATACAGTAAACCAGAAGTGAAGCATCGGAATCTATAACTAGTGTTACAGGAACGGTTCAAAACATAGTCAGTTTGAAGAGTCGGTCTTCATGTACTTAAGTCGGCATTGTGTCTTTTGTATTTAATTCCGGTGCAATTTCTGTGTTTCATCGACAATAAGCAGGTCAGAGGGATACAGTAAACCTGATGTGAAGCATCGGAATCCATAACTAGTGTCACAGGAATGGTTCAAAACATAGTCAGTAAGAAGAGTCAGTCTTCTTGTCCTTAAGTCGGCATTGTGCCTTTTGTATTTAATTCCGATGCAATTTCTGTGTTGCATCGTCAATAAGGAGGTCCAAGGGATACAGTAACCCTGGAGTGAAGCATCGGAATCTACAACTAGTGTCACAGGATTGGTTCAAAACATAGACAGTAAGAAGAAACAGTTTTGTTGTACTTAAGTCGGCATTGTGCCTTTTGTATTTAGTTCCGATGCAATTTCTGTGTTTCATCGTCAATAAGAAGGTGCATGGGATACAGTAAACCTGAACTCAAGCATCGGAATCTATAACTAGTGTCACATTAATGGTTCAATACATGGTCAGTAAGAAGAGTCAGTCTTCTTGTACCTAAGTTGGCATTGTGCCTTTTATATTTAATTCCGATGCAATTTCTGTGCTCCATCGTCAATACGAAGGTCCATGGGATACAGTAAACCTGAAGTGAAGCATCGGAATCTATAACTAGTGTCACAGGAATGGTTCAAATCATAGGCAGTAAGAAGTGTCGGTCTTCATGTACTTAAGTCGGCATGGTGCCTTTTGTATTTAACTCCGATGCAATTTCTGTGTTTCATCGTCAATAAGAAGGTCCAAGGGATACAGTAAACCTGAAGTGAAGCATCGGAATCTATAACTAGTGTCACAGGACTGGTTCAAAACATAGTCAGTAAGAAGAGTCGGTCTTCATGTACTTAAGTCGGTATTGTGCCTTTTGTATTTAATTCCGGTACAATTTCTGTGTTTCATCGTCAATAAGAAGGTCAGAGGGATACAGTAAACCTGATGTGAAGCATCGGAATCTATAACTAGTGTCACAGGAATGTTTCAAAATATATTCAGTAAGAAGAGTCAGTCGTCTTGTCCTTAAGTCGGCATTGTGCCTTTTGTATTTAATTCCGATGCCATTTCTGTGTTTCATCGTGAATAAGAAGGTCAGAGGGATACAGTAACCCTGAATTGGAGCATCGGAATCCATAACTAGTGTCACAGAAATGGTTCAAAACATAGTCAGTATGAAGAGTCAGTCTTCTTGTACTTAAGTCGGCATTGTGCCTTTTGTATTTAATTCCGATGATATTTCTGTGTTTCATCGTCAATAAGAAGGTCAGAGGAATACAGTAAACCTGATGTGAAATATCGGACTTTGTAACTAGTGTCACAGGATTGGTTCAAAACATAGACAGTAAGAAGATACAGTTTTGTTGTCCTTAAGTCGGCATTGTGCCTTTTGTATTTAATTCCGATGCAATTTCTGTGTTTCATCGTCAATAAGAAGGTGCATGGGATACAGTAAACCTGAACTCAAGCATCGGAATCTATAACAAGTGTCACAGGAACGGTTCAAAACATAGTCAGTCAGAAGAGTGAGTCTTCTTGTACTTAAGTCGGCATTGTGCCTTTTCTATTTAATTCCGATGCAATTTTAGTGTCTCATCGTCAATAAGAAGGTCCGAGGGATACAGTAAACCTGAAGTGAAGCATCGGAAGCTATAACTAGTGTCACAGGAATGGTTCAAAACATAGTCAGAAAGAAGAGTCAGTCTTCTTGTACTTAAGTCGGCATTGTGGCTTTTGTATTTAATTCCGGTGCAATTTCTGTGTTCATCGTCAATAAGAAGATCAGAGGGATAAAATAAACCTGAAGTGAAGCATCGGAATCTATAACTAGTGTCACAGGAATGGTTCAAAAATAGTCAGTAAGAAGAGTCGGTCTTCATGTACTTATGTCGCATTGTGCCTTTTGTATTTAATTCCGATGCAATATCTGTGTTTCATCGTCAATAAGAAGGTCCAAGGGATACAGTAAACTTGAAGTGAAGCATCGGAACCTATAACTAGTGTCACAGGAATGGTTTAAAACATAGTCAGTAAGAAGAGTCAGTCTTCTTGTATTTAAGTCAGCATTTTGCGTAATCTATTTAATTCCAATGCAATTTCAGTGTTTTATCTTCAATAAGAAGGTCTAAGGGATGCTGTCAACCTGGTGTGAAGCATCGGAATCTATAACTAGTGTCAATGGAATGGTTCAAAACATAGACAGTAAGAAGGGTCAGTCATCTTGTACTTAAGTCGGCATTGTGGCTTTTGTATTTAATTCCGATGCAATATCTGTGTTTCATCGTCAATAAGAAGGTCAGAGGGATACAGTAAACCTAATGTGAAGCATCGGAATCTATAAGTAGTGTCACAGGAATGTTTCAAACATAGTCAGTAAGAAGAGTCGGTCTTCATGTACTTAAGTCGGCATTGTGTCTTTTGTATTTAATTCCGGTGCAATTTCTGTGTTTCATCGACAATAAGCAGGTCAGAGGGATACAGTAAACCTGATGTGAAGCATCGGAACCTATAACTAGTGTCACAGAAATGGTTCAAAACATAGACAGTAAGAAGAGCCAGTCTGCTTGTACTTGAGTCGGCATTGTGCCTTTTTTAATTAATTCCGATGCAATTTATGTGTTTCATCGTCAATAAGAAGGTCCAAGGGATACAGTAAACCAGAAGTGAAGCATCGGAATCTATAACTAGTGTTACAGGAACGGTTCAAAACATAGTCAGTTTGAAGAGTCGGTCTTCATGTACTTAAGTCGGCATTGTGTCTTTTGTATTTAATTCCGGTGCAATTTCTGTGTTTCATCGACAATAAGCAGGTCAGAGGGATACAGTAAACCTGAAGTGAAGCATCGGAATCTATAACAAGTGTCACAGGAATCGTTCAAAACATAGTCAGTAAGAAAAGTGAGTCTTCTTGTACTTAAGTCGGCATTGTGCCTTTTCTATTTAATTCCGACGCAATTTCAGTGTCTCATCGTCAATAAGAAGGTCCAAGGGATACAGTAAACCTGGAGTGAAGCATCGGAATCTATAACTAGTGTCAATGGAATGGTTCAAAACATAGACAGTAAGAAGAACACTCTTCTTGTACTTAAGTCGGCATTGTGTCTTTTGTATTTCATTCCGGTGCAATTTCTGTGTTTCATCGTCAATAAGAAGGTCAGAGGGATACAGTAAACCTGGAGTGAAGCATCGAAATCTATAACTAGTGTCACAGGATCTGTTCAAAACATAGACAGTAAGAAGATACAGTTTTTTTGTACTTAAGTCGGCATTGTGCCTTTTGTATTTAATTCTGATGCAATTTCTGTGTTTCATCGTCAATAAGAAGGTCCAAGGGATACAGTAAACCTGAAGTGAAGCATCGGAATCTATAACTAGTGTCACAGGAATGGTTCAAATCATAGGCAGTAAGAAGTGTCGGTCTTCATGTACTTAAGTCGGCATGGTGCCTTTTGTATTTAACTCCGATGCAATTTCTGTGTTTCATCGTCAATAAGAAGGTCCAAGGGATACAGTAAACCTGAAGTGAAGCATCGGAATCTATAACTAGTGTCACAGGACTGGTTCAAAACATAGTCAGTAAGAAGAGTCGGTCTTCATGTACTTAAGTCGGTATTGTGCCTTTTGTATTTAATTCCGGTACAATTTCTGTGTTTCATCGTCAATAAGAAGGTCAGAGGGATACAGTAAACCTGATGTGAAGCATCGGAATCTATAACTAGTGTCACAGGAATGTTTCAAAATATATTCAGTAAGAAGAGTCAGTCGTCTTGTCCTTAAGTCGGCATTGTGCCTTTTGTATTTAATTCCGATGCAATTTCTGTGTTTCATCGTCAATAAGAAGGTCAGAGCGATACAGTAAACCTGAAGTGAAGCATCGGAATCTATAACTAGTGACACAGGAATGGTTCAAAACATAAACAGTAAGAAGAGTCAGTCTTCTTGTACTTAAGTCGGCATTGTGCCTTTTGTATTTAATTCCGATGCAATTTCTGTGTTTCATCGTGAATAAGAAGGTCAGAGGGATACAGTAACCCTGAATTGAAGCATCGGAATCCATAACTAGTGTGACAGAAATGGTTCAAAACATAGTCAGTATGAAGAGTCAGTCTTCCTGTACTTAAGTCGGCCTTGTGCCTTTTGTATTTAATTCCGATGATATTTCTGTGTTTCATCGTCAATAACAAGGTCAGAGGAATACAGTAAACCTGATGTGAAGCATCGGAATTTGCAACTAGTGTCACAGGAATGGTTCAAAACATAGACAGGATGAAGAGTCAGTCTTCTTGTACTTCAGTCGGCATTGTGAGTTTTGTATTAAATTCCGATGCAATTTCAGTGTTTCTTCGTCAACAAGAGAGTCATAGGGACACAGTAAACCTGAAGTCAAGCATCGGAATTTATAACTAGTGTCACAGGAATGGTTCAAAACATAGACAGTAAGAAGAGTCAGTCTTCTTGTACTAAAGTCGGCATTGTGCCTTTTCTATTTAATTCCGGTGCAATTTCTGTGTTTCATCGTCAATAAGAAGGTCCAGGGGATACAGTAAACATGAAGTGAAGCATCGGAACCTATACCTAGTGTCACAGGAATGGTTCAAAACATAGTCAGTAAGAAGAGTCAGTCTTCTTGTCCTTAAGTCGGCATTGTGACTTTTGTATTTAATTCCGATGCAATTTCTGCGTTTCATCGTGAATAAGAAGGTCACAGGGATACAGTAACCCTGAAGTGAAGCATCGGAATCTATAACTAGTGTCACAGAAATGGTTCAAAGCATAGTCAGTAAGAAGAGACAGTCTTCTTGTACTTAAGTCGGCATTGTGTCTTTTGTGTTTAATTCCGATGAAATTTCTGTGTTTCATCGTCAATGAGAAGGTCAGAGGAATACAGTAAACCTGAAGTGAAGCATCGGAATCTATAACTAGTGTCACAGGAATGGTTCAGAACATAGACAGGAAGAAGAGTCAGTCTTCTTGTACTTGAGACGGCATTGTGCCTTTTGTATTAAATTCCGATGCAATTTCAGTGTTTCATCGTCAACAAGAAGGTCCTAGGGACACAGTAAAACTGAAGTCAAGCATCGGAATTTAAAACTAGTGTCACAGGAATGGTTCTAATCATAGACAGTAAGAAGAGTCAGTCTTCTTGTACTTAAGTCGGCATTGTGCCTTTTGTATTTAATTCCGATGCAATTTCTGTGTTTCATCGTCAATAAGAAGGTCAGAGCGATACAGTTAACCTGAAGTGAAGCATCGGAATCTATAACTAGTGTCACAGAAATGGTTCAAAACATAGTCAGTAAGTAGAGTGAGTCTTCTCGTACTTAAGTCGGCATTGTGCCTTTCTATTTAATTCTGATGCAATTTCAGTGTTTCATCGTCTATACTAAGATCCAAGGGATACAGTAAACCTGGAGTGAAGCATCGGCATCTATAACTACTGTCACAGGATTGGTTCAAAACATAGTCAGTAAGAAGAGTCAGTCTTCGTGTACTTAAGTCGGCATTGTGGCTTTTGTATTTCATTCCGGTGCAATTTCTGTGTTCATCGTCAACAAGAAGATCAGAGGGATAAAATAAACCTGAAGTGAAGCATCGGAATCTATAACTAGTGTCACAGGATTGGTTCAAAGCATCGTCAGTAAGAAGAGTCAGTCTTCTTGTCCTTAAGGCGGTCTTGTGCCTTTTGTATTTAATTCCGATGAAATTTCTGTGTTTCATCGTTAATAAGAAGGTCCAAGGCATACAGTAAACCTGGAGTGAAGCATCGGAATCTACAAGTAGTGTCACAGGAATGGTTCAAAACATAGACAGTACTTAAGTCGGCATTGTGCCTTTTGTATTTAATTCCGAAACAATTTCTGTGTTTCATCGTCAATAAGAAGGTACAAGGGATACAGTAAACCTGAAGTGAAGCATCGGAATCTATAACTAGTGTCACAGGAATGGTTCAAACATAGTCAGTAAGAAGAGACAGTCTTCTTGTACTTAAGTCGGCAATTTGCCTAATCTATTTAATTACAATGCTATTTCAGTGTTTCATCGTCAATAAGAAGGTCCAAGGGATGCAGTAAACCTGGCGTGAAGCATCGGAATCTATAACTAGTGTCAATGGAATGGTTCAAAACATAGACAGTAAGAAGAGTCAGTCTTCTTGTACTTAAGTCGGCATTGTGCCCCTTTGTATTTAATTCCGATGCAATATCTGTGTTTCATCGTCAATAACAAGGTCAGAGGGATACAGTAAACCTATTGTGAAGCATCGGAATCTATAAGTAGTGACACAGGAATGGTTCTAAACATAGTCAGTAAGAAGGGACGGTCTTCATGTACTTAAGTCGGCATTGTGTCTTTTGTATTTAATTCCGGTGCAATTTCTGTGTTTCATCGTCAATAAGCAGGTCCAAGGGATACAGTAAACCTGGAGTGAATCATCGGAATCTATAACTAGTATCACAGGATTGGTTCAAAACATAGACAGTAAGAAGATATAGTTTTGTTGTACTTAAGTCGGCATTGTGCCTTTTGTATTTAATTCCGATGCAATTTCTGTGTTTCATCGTCAATAATGAGGTGCATGGGATACTGTAAACCTCAACTCAAGCATCGGAATCTATAACTAGTGTCACATTAATGGTTCAATACATGGTCAGTAAGAAGAGTCAGTCTTCTTGTACCTAAGTCGGCATTGTGCCTTTTGTATTTAATTCCGATGCAATTTCTGTGCTCCATCGTCAATACGAAGGTCCATGGGATACAGTAAACCTAAAGTGAAGCATCGGAATCTATAACAAGTGTCACAGGAATGGTTCAAAACATAGTCAGTAAGAAGAGTGAGTCTTCTTGTACTTAAGTCGGCATTGTGCATTTTGTATTTAATTCCGATGCAATTTCAGTGTCTCATCGTCAATACGAAGGTCCAAGGGATACAGTAAACCTGGAGTGAAGCATCGGAATCTATAACTAGTGTCAATGGAATGGTTCAAAACATAGACAGTAAGAAGAGCCACTCTTCTTGTACTTAAGTCGGCATTGTGCCTTTTGTATTTCATTCCGGTGCAATTTCTGTGTATCATCGTCAATAAGAAGGTCAGAGGGATACAATAAACCTGAAGTGAAGCATCGGAATCTATAACTAGTGTCACAGGAATGGTTCAAAACATAGTCAGTAAGAAGAGACAGACTTCTTGTCCTTAAGTCGGCCTAGTGCCCTTTGTATTTAATTCTGATGCAATTTCTGTGTTTCATTGTCAATAAGAAGGTCCAAGGGATACAGTAAACCTGAAATGAAGGATCGGAATCTATAACTAGTGTCACAGGAATGGTTCAAGCATAGTCAGTAAGAAGTGTCGGTCTTCATGTACTTAAGTCGGCATGGTGCCTTTTGTATTTAACTCCGATGCAATTTCTGTGTTTCATCGTCAATAAGAAGTTCCAAGGGATACAGTAAACCTGAAGTGAAGCATCGGAATCTATAACTAGTGTCACAGGAATGGTCCAAAACATAGTCAGTGAGAAGAGTCAGTCCTCATGTACTTATGTCGGCATTGTGATTTTTGTATTTAATTCCGATGCAATATCTGTGTTTCATCGTCAATCAGATGGTCCAAGGCATACAGTAAACATGAAGTGAAGCATCGGAATCTATAACTAGTGTCACAGGAATGGTTCAAAGCATAGTCAGTAAGAAGAGTCAGTCTTCATGTACTTAAGTCGGCTTTATGCCTAATCTATTTAATTCCAATGCAATTTCAGTGTTTCATCGTCAATAAGAAGGTCAGGGGGAGACAGTAAACCTGAAGTGATGCATCGGAATCTATAACTAGTGTCACTGGAATGGATCAAAACATAGTCAGCAAGAAGAGTCGGTCTTCATGTACTTAAGTCGGCATTGTGCCTTTTGTATTTAATTCCGGTGCAAATTTCTATGTTTCTTCGTCAATAAGAAGGTCAGAGGGATACAGTGAACCTGATGTGAAGCATCGGAATCTATAACTAGTGTCACAGGACTGGTTCAAAACATAGTCAGTAAGAAGAGTCGGTCTTCATGTACTTATGTCGGTATTGTGCCATTTGTATTTCATTCCGGTGCAATTTCTGTGTTTCATCGTCAATAAGAAGGTCAGAGGGATACAGTAAACCTGATGTGAAGCATCGGAATCTATAACTAGTGTCACAGGAATGTTTCAAAACATATTCAGTAGAGAAGAGTCAGTCTTCTTGTCCTTAAGTCGGCATTGCGCCTTTTGTATTTAATTCCGATGCAATTTCTGTGTTTCATCGTCAATAAGAAGGTCAGAGCGATACAGTAAACCTGAAGTGAAGCATCGGAATCTATAACTAGTGTCACAGGATTGGTTCAAAACATAAACAGTAAGAAGAGTCAGTCTTCTTGTACTTAAGTCGGCATTGTGCCTTTTGTATTTAATTCCGATGCAATTTCTGTGTTTCATCGTGAATAAGAAGGTCAGAGGGATACAATAACCCAGAACTGAAGCATCGGAATCCATAACTAGTGTCACAGAAATGGTTCAAAACATAGTCAGTATAAAGAGTCAGACTTCTTGTACTTAAGTCGGCATTGTGCCTTTTGTATTTAATTCCGATGATATTTCTGTGTTTCATCGTCAATAAGAAGGTCATAGGGACACAGTAAACCTGAAGTCAAGCATCGGAATTTATAACTAGTGTCACAGGAATGGTTCAAAACATAGACAGTAAGAAGAGTCAGTCATCTTGTACTGAAGTCGGCATTGTGCCTTTTCTATTTCATTCCGATGCAATTTCTGTGTTTCATCGTCAATAAGAAGGTCAGAGGTATACAGTAAACCTGAAGTGAAGCATCGGAATCTATAACTAGTGTCACAGGAATGGTTCAAAACATAGTCTGTAAGAAGAGTCAGTCCTCTTGTCCTTATGTCGGCATTGTGCCTTTTGTATTTAATTCCGATGCAATTTCTGTGTTTCATCGTCAATAAGAAGGCCCAAGGGATACAGTAAACCTGGAGTGAATCATCGGAATCTATAACTAGTGTCACAGAAATGGTTCAAAACATAGACAGTAAGAAGAGCCAGTCTGCTAGTACTTGAGTCGGCATTGTGCCTTTTTTATTTAATTCCGATGCAATTTCTGTGTTTCATCGTCAATAAGAAGGTCCAAGGGATACAGTAAACCTGAAGTGAAGCATCTATAACTAGTGTTACCGGTACGGTTCAAAACATAGTCAGTTTGAAGAGTCTTTCTTCATGTACTTAAGTCCTCAATGTGCCTTTTGTATTTAATTCCGGTGCAATTTCTGTGTTTCATCGTCAATAAGAAGGTCAGAGGGATACAGTAAACCTACTGTGTAGCATCGGAGTCTATAACTAGTGTCACAGGAATGGTTCAATGCATAGTCAGTAAGAAGAGTCGGTCTTCATGTACTTAAGTCAGCATTGTGCCTTTTGTATTTAATTCCGATGCAATTTCTGTGTTTCATCGTCAATAAGAAGGTCCAAGGGATACAGTAAACCTGGAGTGAAGCATCGGAATCTATAACTAGTGTCACAGGAATGGTTCAAAACATAGACAGTAAGAAGATACAATTTTGATGTACTTAAGACGGCATTGTGCCTTTTGTATTTAATTCCGATGCAATTTCTGTGTTTAATCGTCAATAAGAAGGTCCAAGGGATACAGTAGACCTGAAGTGAGGCATCGGAATCTATAACTAGTGTCAATGGAATGGTTCAAAACATAGTCAGAAAGAAGAGTCAGTCTTCTTGTCCTTAAGTCGGCATTGTGCCTTTTGTATTTAATTCCGATGCAATTTCTGTGTTTCATCGTCAATAAGAAAGTCCATGGGATGCAGTAAACCTAAAGTGAAGCATCGGAATCTGTAACAAGTGTCACAGGAATGGTTCAAAACATAGTCAGTAAGAAGAGTGAGTCGTCTTGTACTTAAGTCGGCATTGTGCCTTTTCTATTTAATTCCGATGCAATTTGAGTGTCTCATCGTCAATAAGAAGTTCCAAGGGATACAGTAAACCTGGAGTGAAGCATTGGAATCTATAACTAGTGTTAATGGAATGGTTCAAAACATAGACAGTAAGAAGAGTCACTTTTCTTGTACCTAAGTCGGCATTGTGCCTTTTGTATTTCATTCCGCTGCAATTTCTGTGTTTCATCGTCAATAAGAAGGTCAGAGGGATACAATAAATCTGAAGTGAAGCATTGGAATCTATAACTAGTGTCACAGGAATGGTTGAAAATATAGACAGTAAGAAGAGCCAGTCTTCTTGTACCTCAGTCAGCATTTTGCCTTTTGTATTTAATTCCGATTCAATTTCTGTGTTTCATCGTCAATCAGAAGTTCCAAGGGATACAGTAAACCTGAAGTGAAGCATCGGAATCTATAACTAGTGTCACAGGAATGGTCCACAACATAGTCAGTGAGAAGAGTCAGTCCTCATGTACTTATGTCGGCATTGTGCCTTTTGTATTTAATTCCGATGCAATATCTGTGTTTCATCGTCAATCAGATGGTCCAAGGCATACAGTAAACATGAAGTGAAGCATCGGAATCTATAACTAGTGTCACAGGAATGGTTCAAAACATAGTCAGTAAGAAGAGTCAGTCTTCATGTACTTAAGTCGGCTTTATGCCTAATCTATTTAATTCCAATGCAATTTCAGTGTTTCATCGTCAATAAGAAGGTCAGGGGGATACAGTAAACCTGAAGTGATGCATCGGAATCTATAACTAGTGTCACAGGAATGGATCAAAACATAGTCAGCAAGAAGAGTCGGTCTTCATGTACCTAAGTCGGCATTGTGCCTTTTGTATTTAATTCCGATGATATTTCTGTGTTTCATCGTCAATAAGAAGGTCATAGGGACACAGTAAACCTGAAGTCAAGCATCGGAATTTATAACTAGTGTCACAGGAATGGTTCGAAACATAGACAGTAAGAAGAGTCAGTCATCTTGTACTGAAGTCGGCATTGTGCCTTTTCTATTTCATTCCGATGCAATTTCTGTGTTTCATCGTCAATAAGAAGGTCCAGGGGATACAGTAAACATGAATTGAAGCATCGGAACCTATAACTAGTGTCACAGGAATGGTTCAAAACATAGTCAGTAAGAAGTGTCAGTCTTCTTGTACTTAAGTCGGCATTTTCCCTAATCTATTTAATTCCAATGCACTGTCTGTGTTTCATCGTCAATAACAAGGTCCAAGGGATGCAGTAAACCTGGCGTGAAGCATCGGAATCTCTAACTAGTGTCAATGGAATTGTTCAAAACATAGACAGTAAGAAGAGTCACTCTTCTTGTACCTAAGTCGGCATTGTGCCTTTTGTATTTCATTCCGGTGCAATTTCTGTGTTTCATCGTCAATAAGAAGGTCCAAGGGATACAGTAAACATGGAGTGAAGCATCGGAATCTATAACTAGTGTCACAGGAATGGTTCAAAACATAGACAGTAAGAAGATACAATTTTGTTGTACTTACGACGGCATTGTGCCTTTTGTATTTAATTCCGATGCAATTTCTGTGTTTAATCGTCAATAAGAAGGTCCAAGGGATACAGTAGACCTGAAGTGAGGCATCGGAATCTATAACTAGTGTCACAGGAATGGTTCAAAACATAGTCAGTAAGAAGAGTCAGTCTTCTTGTACTTAAGTCGGCATTTTCCCTAATCTATTTAATTCCGATGCAATTTCTGTGTTTCATCGTCAATAAGAAAGTCCATGGGATGCAGTAAACCTGAAGTGAAGCATCGGAATCTGTAACAAGTGTCACAGGAATGGTTCAAAACATAGTCAGTAAGTAGAGTGAGTCGTCTTGTACTTAAGTCGGCATTGTGCCTTTTCTACTTAATTCCGATGCAATTTGAGTGTCTCATCGTCAATAAGAAGTTCCAAGGGATACAGTAAACCTGGAGTGAAGCATTGGAATCTATAACTAGTGTCAATGGAATGGTTCAAAACATAGACAGTAAGAAGAGTCACTCTTCTTGTACCTAAGTCGGCATTGTGCCTTTTGTATTTCATTCCGGTGCAATTTCTGTGTTTCATCGTCAATAAGAAGGTCAGAGGGATACAACAAACCTGAAGTGAAGCATCGGAATCTATAACTAGTGTCACAGGAATGGTTGAAAATATAGACAGTAAGAAGAGCCAGTCTTCTTGTACCTCAGTCAGCATTGTGCCTTTTGTATTTAATTCCGATTCAATTTCTGTGTTTCATCGTCAATCAGAAGGTCAGAGGGATACAGTAAACCTGATGTGAAGCATCGGAATCTATGACTAGTGTGACAAGAATGGTTCAAACCATAGTCAGTAGGAAGAGTCAGACGTCTTGTCCTTAAGTCTGCCTTGTGTCTTTTGTATTAATTCTGATGCAATTTCTGTGTTTCATCGTCAATAAGAAGGTCCAAGGGATACAGTAAACCTGGAGTGAAGCATCGGATTCTATAACTAGTGTCATAGGAATGGTTCAAATCATAGTCAGTACTTAAGTCGGCATTGTGCCTTTTGTATTTTATTCCGATGCAATTTCTGTGTTTCATCGTCAATCAGAAACTCCAAGGCTTACAGTAAACATGAAGTGAAGCATCGGAATCTATAACTAGTGTCACAGGAATGGTTCATAACATAGTCAGTAAGAAGAGTCAGTCTTTATGTACTTAAGTCGGCTTTATGCCTAATCTATTTAATTCCGATGCAATATCAGTGTTTCATCGTCAATAAGAATGTCAGAGGGATACAGTAAACCTGAAGTGAAGTATCGGAATCTATAACTAGTGTCACAGGAATGGTTCAAAACATAATCAGTAGGAAGAATCGGTCTTCATGTACTTAAGTCGGCATTGTGCCTTTTGTATTTATTTCCGGTGCAATTCCTGTGTTTCATCGTCAATAAGAAGGTCAGAGGGATGCAGTAAACCTGATGTGAAGCATCGGAATTTATAACTAGTGCCACAGGAATGGTTCAAAACATAGACAGAAAGAGGGGTCAGTCTTCTTGTACTTAGGTGGGCATAGTGCCTTTTGTATTTAATTCCGATGCAATATCTGTGTTTCTTCGTCAATAAGAAGGTCAGAGGGATACAGTAAACCTGAAGTGAAGCTTCGGAATCTATAACTATTGTCACAGAAATGGTTCAAAATAGACAGCAAGAAGAGCCAGTCTTCTTGTACTTGAGTCGGCATTGTGCCTTTTGTATTTAATTCCGATGCAATTTCTGTGTTTCATCGTCAATAATAAGGTCAGAGGGATACAGTAAACCTGAAGTGAAGCATCTGAATCTATATCTAGTGTCACAGGAATGGTTCAAAACATAGACAGTAAGAAGAATCAGGCTTCTTGTACTTAAGTCGGCATTGTGCCTTTTGTATTAAATTCCGATACAATTTACGTGTTTCATCGTCAATAAGGAGGTTAGAGGGATACATTAAACCTGAAATGAAGCATCGGAATCTATAACTAGTGTCACAGGAATGGTTTAAAACGTAGACAGTAAGATGAGTCAGTCTTCTTGTACTTAAGTCGGCATTGTGCCTTTTGTATTTCATTCCGGTGCAATTTCTGTGTATCATCGTCAATAAGAAGGTCAGAGGGATACAATAAACCTGAAGTGAAGCATCGGAATCTATAACTAGTGTCACAGGAATGGTTCAAAACATAGTCAGTAAGAAGAGACAGACTTCTTGTCCTTAAGTCGGCCTAGTGCCCTTTGTATTTAATTCTGATGCAATTTCTGTGTTTCATTGTCAATAAGAAGGTCCAAGGGATACAGTAAACCTGAAGTGAAGCATCGGAATCTATAACTAGTGTCACAGGAATGGTTCAAGCATAGTCAGTAAGAAGTGTCTGTCTTCATGTACTTAAGTCGGCATGGTGCCTTTTGTATTTAACTCCGATGCAATTTCTGTGTTTCATCGTCAATAAGAAAGTCCATGGGATGCAGTAAACCTGAAGTGAAGCATCGGAATCTGTAACAAGTGTCACAGGAATGGTTCAAAACATAGTCAGTAAGTAGAGTGAGTCGTCTTGTACTTAAGTCGGCATTGTGCCTTTTCTACTTAATTCCGATGCAATTTGAGTGTCTCATCGTCAATAAGAAGTTCCAAGGGATACAGTAAACCTGGAGTGAAGCATTGGAATCTATAACTAGTGTCAATGGAATGGTTCAAAACATAGACAGTAAGAAGAGTCACTCTTCTTGTACCTAAGTCGGCATTGTGCCTTTTGTATTTCATTCCGGTGCAATTTCTGTGTTTCATCGTCAATAAGAAGGTCAGAGGGATACAACAAACCTGAAGTGAAGCATCGGAATCTATAACTAGTGTCACAGGAATGGTTGAAAATATAGACAGTAAGAAGAGCCAGTCTTCTTGTACCTCAGTCAGCATTGTGCCTTTTGTATTTAATTCCGATTCAATTTCTGTGTTTCATCGTCAATCAGAAGGTCAGAGGGATACAGTAAACCTGATGTGAAGCATCGGAATCTATAACTAGTGTGACAAGAATGGTTCAAACCATAGTCAGTAGGAAGAGTCAGACGTCTTGTCCTTAAGTCTGCCTTGTGCCTTTTGTATTAATTCTGATGCAATTTCTGTGTTTCATCGTCAATAAGAAGGTCCAAGGGATACAGTAAACCTGGAGTGAAGCATCGGATTCTATAACTAGTGTCATAGGAATGGTTCAAATCATAGTCAGTACTTAAGTCGGCATTGTGCCTTTTGTATTTTATTCCGATGCAATTTCTGTGTTTCATCGTCAATCAGAAACTCCAAGGCTTACAGTAAACATGAAGTGAAGCATCGGAATCTATAACTAGTGTCACAGGAATGGTTCATAACATAGTCAGTAAGAAGAGTCAGTCTTTATGTACTTAAGTCGGCTTTATGCCTAATCTATTTAATTCCGATGCAATATCAGTGTTTCATCGTCAATAAGAATGTCAGAGGGATACAGTAAACCTGAAGTGAAGTATCGGAATCTATAACTAGTGTCACAGGAATGGTTCAAAACATAATCAGTAGGAAGAATCGGTCTTCATGTACTTAAGTCGGCATTGTGCCTTTTGTATTTATTTCCGGTGCAATTCCTGTGTTTCATCGTCAATAAGAAGGTCAGAGGGATGCAGCAAACCTGATGTGAAGCATCGGAATTTATAACTAGTGCCACAGGAATGGTTCAAAACATAGACAGAAAGAGGGGTCAGTCTTCTTGTACTTAGGTGGGCATAGTGCCTTTTGTATTTAATTCCGATGCAATATCTGTGTTTCTTCGTCAATAAGAAGGTCAGAGGGATACAGTAAACCTGAAGTGAAGCTTCGGAATCTATAACTATTGTCACAGAAATGGTTCAAAATAGACAGCAAGAAGAGCCAGTCTTCTTGTACTTGAGTCGGCATTGTGCCTTTTGTATTTAATTCCGATGCAATTTCTGTGTTTCATCGTCAATAATAAGGTCAGAGGGATACAGTAAACCTGAAGTGAAGCATCTGAATCTATATCAAGTGTCACAGGAATGGTTCAAAACATAGACAGTAAGAAGAATCAGGCTTCTTGTACTTAAGTCGGCATTATGCCTTTTGTATTAAATTCCGATACAATTTACGTGTTTCATCGTCAATAAGGAGGTTAGAGGGATACATTAAACCTGAAATGAAGCATCGGAATCTATAACTAGTGTCACAGGAATGGTTTAAAACGTAGACAGTAAGATGAGTCAGTCTTCTTGTACTTAAGTCGGCATTGTGCCTTTTGTATTTCATTCCGGTGCAATTTCTGTGTATCATCGTCAATAAGAAGGTCAGAGGGATACAATGAACCTGAAGTGAAGCATCGGAATCTATAACTAGTGTCACAGGAATGGTTCAAAACATAGTCAGTAAGAAGAGACAGACTTCTTGTCCTTAAGTCGGCCTAGTGCCCTTTGTATTTAATTCTGATGCAATTTCTGTGTTTCATTGTCAATAAGAAGGTCCAAGGGATACAGTAAACCTGAAGTGAAGCATCGGAATCTATAACTAGTGTCACAGGAATGGTTCAAGCATGGTCAGTAAGAAGTGTCTGTCTTCATGTACTTAAGTCGGCATGGTGCCTTTTGTATTTAACTCCGATGCAATTTCTGTGTTTCATCGTCAATAAGAAGTTCCAAGGGATACAGTAAACCTGAAGTGAAGCATCGGAATCTATAACTACTGTCACAGGAATGGTTCAAAACATAGTCAGTAAGAAGAGTCAGTCTTCATCTACTTAAGTCGGCTTTATGCCTAATCTATTTAATTCCAATGCAATTTCAGTGTTTCATCGTCAATAAGAAGGTCCAAGGGATACAGTAAACCTGAAGTGAAGCATCTATAACTAGTGTTACAGGTACGGTTCAAAACATAGTCAGTTTGAAGAGTCTTTCTTCATGTACTTAAGTCCTCAATGTGCCTTTTGTATTTAATTCCGGTGCAATTTCTGTGTTTCATCGTCAATAAGAAGGTCAGAGGGATACAGTAAACCTACTGTGTAGCATCGGAGTCTATAACTAGTGTCACAGGAATGGTTCAATGCATAGTCAGTAAGAAGAGTCGGTCTTCATGTACTTAAGTCAGCATTGTGCCTTTTGTATTTAATTCCGGTGCAATTTCTGTTTTTCATCGTCAATACGAAGGTCAGAGGGATAAAGTAAACCTGATGTGAAGCATCGGAATCCATAACTAGTGTCACAGGAATGGTTCAGAACATAGTCAGTAAGAAGAGTTAGTCTTCTTGTCCTTAAGTCGGCATTGTGCCTTTTGTATTTAATTCCGACGCAATTTCTGTGTTTCATCGTCAATAAGAAGGTCCAAGGGATACAGTAAACCTGGAGTGAAGCATCGGAATCTATAACTAGTGTCACAGGAATGGTTCAAAACATAGACAGTAAGAAGATACAATTTTGTTGTACTTAAGACGGCATCGTGCCTTTTGTATCTAATTCCGATGCAATTTCTGTGTTTAATCGTCAATAAGAAGGTCCAAGGGATACAGTAGACCTGAAGTGAGGCATCGGAATCTATAACTAGTGTCAATGGAATGGTTCAAAACATAGTCAGAAAGAAGAGTCAGTCTTCTTGTCCTTAAGTCGGCATTGTGCCTTTTGTATTTAATTCCGATGCAATTTCTGTGTTTCATCGTCAATAAGAAAGTCCATGGGATGCAGTAAACCTGAAGTGAAGCATCGGAATCTGTAACAAGTGTCACAGGAATGGTTCAAAACATAGTCAGTAAGAAGAGTGAGTCGTCTTGTACTTAAGTCGGCATTGTGCCTTTTCTATTTAATTCCGATGCAATTTGAGTGTCTCATCGTCAATAAGAAGTTACAAGGGATACAGTAAACCTGGAGTGAAGCATTGGAATCTATAACTAGTGTCAATGGAATGGTTCAAAACATAGACAGTAAGAAGAGTCACTCTTCTTGTACCTAAGTCGGCATTGTGAATTTTGTATTTCATTCCGGTGCAATTTCTGTGTTTCATCGTCAATAAGAAGGTCAGAGGGATACAATAAACCTGAAGTGAAGCATCGGAATCTATAACTAGTGTCACAGAAATGGTTGAAAATATAGACAGTAAGAAGAGCCAGTCTTCTTGTACCTCAGTCAGCATTGTGCCTTTTGTATTTAATTCCGATTCAATTTCTGTGTTTCATCGTCAATCAGAAGTTCCAAGGGATACAGTAAACATGAAGTGAAGCATCGGAATCTATAACTAGTGTCACAGGAATGGTTCAAAACATAGTCAGTAAGAAGAGTCAGTCTTCATGTACTTAAGTCGGCTTTATGCCTAATCTATTTAATTCCAATGCAATTTCAGTGTTTCATCGTCAATAAGAAGGTCAGGGGGATACAGTAAACCTGAAGTGATGCATCGGAATCTATAACTAGTGTCACAGGAATGGATCAAAACATAGTCAGCAAGAAGAGTCGGTCTTCATGTACTTATGTCGGTATTGTGCCATTTGTATTTCATTCCGTTGCAATTTCTGTGTTTCATCGTCAATAAGAAGGTCAGAGGGATACAGTAAACCTGATGTGAAGCATCGGAATCTATAACTAGTGTCACAGGAATGTTTCAAAACATATTCAGTAGAGAAGAGTCAGTCTTCTTGTCCTTAAGTCGGCATTGCGCCTTTTGTATTTAATTCAGATGCAATTACTGTGTTTCATCGTCAATAAGAAGGTCAGAGCGATACAGTAAACCTGAAGTGAAGCATCGGAATCTATAACTAGTGTCACAGGAATGGTTCAAAACATAAACAGTAAGAAGAGTCAGTCTTCTTGTACTTAAGTCGGCATTGTGCCTTTTGTATTTAATTCCGATGCAATTTCTGTGTTTCATCGTGAATAAGAAGGTCAGAGGGATACAGTAACCCTGAACTGAAGCATCGGAATCCATAACTAGTGTCACAGAAATGGTTCAAAACATAGTCAGTATGAAGAGTCAGACTTCTTGTACTTAAGTCGGCATTGTGCCTTTTGTATTTAATTCCGATGATATTTCTGTGTTTCATCGTCAATAAGAAGGTCATAGGGACACAGTAAACCTGAAGTCAAGCATCGGAATTTATAACTAGTGTCACAGGAATGGTTCAAAACATAGACAGTAAGAAGAGTCTGTCATCTTGTACTGAAGTCGGCATTGTGCCTTTTCTATTTCATTCCGATGCAATTTCTGTGTTTCATCGTCAATAAGAAGGTCCAGGGGATACAGTAAACATGAATTGAAGCATAGGAACCTATAACTAGTGTCACAGGAATGGTTCAAAACATAGTCAGTAAGAAGAGTCAGTCTTCTTGTACTTAAGTCGGCATTTTCCCTAATCTATTTAATTCCAATGCACTGTCTGTGTTTCATCGTCAATAACAAGGTCCAAGGGATGCAGTAAACCTGGCGTGAAGCATCGGAATCTCTAACTAGTGTCAATGGAATTGTTCAAAACATAGACAGTAAGAAGAGTCACTCTTCTTGTACCTAAGTCGGCATTGTGCCTTTTGTATTTCATTCCGGTGCAATTTCTGTGTATCATCGTCAATAAGAAGGTCCAAGGGATACAGTAAACCTGATGTGAAGCATCGGAATTTATAACTAGTGCCACAGGAATGGTTCAAAACATAGACAGAAAGAGGGGTCAGTCTTCTTGTACTTAGGTGGGCATAGTGCCTTTTGTATTTAATTCCGATGCAATATCTGTGTTTCTTCGTCAATAAGAAGGTCAGAGGGATACAGTAAACCTGAAGTGAAGCTTCGGAATCTATAACTATTGTCACAGAAATGGTTCAAAATAGACAGCAAGAAGAGCCAGTCTTCTTGTACTTGAGTCGGCATTGTGCCTTTTGTATTTAATTCCGATGCAATTTCTGTGTTTCATCGTCAATAATAAGGTCAGAGGGATACAGTAAACCTGAAGTGAAGCATCTGAATCTATATCTAGTGTCACAGGAATGGTTCAAAACATAGACAGTAAGAAGAATCAGGCTTCTTGTACTTAAGTCGGCATTGTGCCTTTTGTATTAAATTCCGATACAATTTACGTGTTTCATCGTCAATAAGGAGGTTAGAGGGATACATTAAACCTGAAATGAAGCATCGGAATCTATAACTAGTGTCACAGGAATGGTTTAAAACGTAGACAGTAAGATGAGTCAGTCTTCTTGTACTTAAGTCGGCATTGTGCCTTTTGTATTTCATTCCGGTGCAATTTCTGTGTATCATCGTCAATAAGAAGGTCAGAGGGATACAATAAACCTGAAGTGAAGCATCGGAATCTATAACTAGTGTCACAGGAATGGTTCAAAACATAGTCAGTAAGAAGAGACAGACTTCTTGTCCTTAAGTCGGCCTAGTGCCCTTTGTATTTAATTCTGATGCAATTTCTGTGTTTCATTGTCAATAAGAAGGTCCAAGGGATACAGTAAACCTGAAGTGAAGCATCGGAATCTATAACTAGTGTCACAGGAATGGTTCAAGCATAGTCAGTAAGAAGTGTCTGTCTTCATGTACTTAAGTCGGCATGGTGCCTTTTGTATTTAACTCCGATGCAATTTCTGTGTTTCATCGTCAATAAGAAAGTCCATGGGATGCAGTAAACCTGAAGTGAAGCATCGGAATCTGTAACAAGTGTCACAGGAATGGTTCAAAACATAGTCAGTAAGTAGAGTGAGTCGTCTTGTACTTAAGTCGGCATTGTGCCTTTTCTACTTAATTCCGATGCAATTTGAGTGTCTCATCGTCAATAAGAAGTTCCAAGGGATACAGTAAACCTGGAGTGAAGCATTGGAATCTATAACTAGTGTCAATGGAATGGTTCAAAACATAGACAGTAAGAAGAGTCACTCTTCTTGTACCTAAGTCGGCATTGTGCCTTTTGTATTTCATTCCGGTGCAATTTCTGTGTTTCATCGTCAATAAGAAGGTCAGAGGGATACAACAAACCTGAAGTGAAGCATCGGAATCTATAACTAGTGTCACAGGAATGGTTGAAAATATAGACAGTAAGAAGAGCCAGTCTTCTTGTACCTCAGTCAGCATTGTGCCTTTTGTATTTAATTCCGATTCAATTTCTGTGTTTCATCGTCAATCAGAAGGTCAGAGGGATACAGTAAACCTGATGTGAAGCATCGGAATCTATAACTAGTGTGACAAGAATGGTTCAAACCATAGTCAGTAGGAAGAGTCAGACGTCTTGTCCTTAAGTCTGCCTTGTGCCTTTTGTATTAATTCTGATGCAATTTCTGTGTTTCATCGTCAATAAGAAGGTCCAAGGGATACAGTAAACCTGGAGTGAAGCATCGGATTCTATAACTAGTGTCATAGGAATGGTTCAAATCATAGTCAGTACTTAAGTCGGCATTGTGCCTTTTGTATTTTATTCCGATGCAATTTCTGTGTTTCATCGTCAATCAGAAACTCCAAGGCTTACAGTAAACATGAAGTGAAGCATCGGAATCTATAACTAGTGTCACAGGAATGGTTCATAACATAGTCAGTAAGAAGAGTCAGTCTTTATGTACTTAAGTCGGCTTTATGCCTAATCTATTTAATTCCGATGCAATATCAGTGTTTCATCGTCAATAAGAATGTCAGAGGGATACAGTAAACCTGAAGTGAAGTATCGGAATCTATAACTAGTGTCACAGGAATGGTTCAAAACATAATCAGTAGGAAGAATCGGTCTTCATGTACTTAAGTCGGCATTGTGCCTTTTGTATTTATTTCCGGTGCAATTCCTGTGTTTCATCGTCAATAAGAAGGTCAGAGGGATGCAGTAAACCTGATGTGAAGCATCGGAATTTATAACTAGTGCCACAGGAATGGTTCAAAACATAGACAGAAAGAGGGGTCAGTCTTCTTGTACTTAGGTGGGCATAGTGCCTTTTCTATTTAATTCCGATGCAATATCTGTGTTTCTTCGTCAATAAGAAGGTCAGAGGGATACAGTAAACCTGAAGTGAAGCTTCGGAATCTATAACTATTGTCACAGAAATGGTTCAAAATAGACAGCAAGAAGAGCCAGTCTTCTTGTACTTGAGTCGGCATTGTGCCTTTTGTATTTAATTCCGATGCAATTTCTGTGTTTCATCGTCAATAATAAGGTCAGAGGGATACAGTAAACCTGAAGTGAAGCATCTGAATCTATATCTAGTGTCACAGGAATGGTTCAAAACATAGACAGTAAGAAGAATCAGGCTTCTTGTACTTAAGTCGGCATTATGCCTTTTGTATTAAATTCCGATACAATTTACGTGTTTCATCGTCAATAAGGAGGTTAGAGGGATACATTAAACCTGAAATGAAGCATCGGAATCTATAACTAGTGTCACAGGAATGGTTTAAAACGTAGACAGTAAGATGAGTCAGTCTTCTTGTACTTAAGTCGGCATTGTGCCTTTTGTATTTCATTCCGGTGCAATTTCTGTGTATCATCGTCAATAAGAAGGTCAGAGGGATACAATGAACCTGAAGTGAAGCATCGGAATCTATAACTAGTGTCACAGGAATGGTTCAAAACATAGTCAGTAAGAAGAGACAGACTTCTTGTCCTTAAGTCGGCCTAGTGCCCTTTGTATTTAATTCTGATGCAATTTCTGTGTTTCATTGTCAATAAGAAGGTCCAAGGGATACAGTAAACCTGAAGTGAAGCATCGGAATCTATAACTAGTGTCACAGGAATGGTTCAAGCATGGTCAGTAAGAAGTGTCTGTCTTCATGTACTTAAGTCGGCATGGTGCCTTTTGTATTTAACTCCGATGCAATTTCTGTGTTTCATCGTCAATAAGAAGTTCCAAGGGATACAGTAAACCTGAAGTGAAGCATCGGAATCTATAACTACTGTCACAGGAATGGTTCAAAACATAGTCAGTAAGAAGAGTCAGTCTTCATCTACTTAAGTCGGCTTTATGCCTAATCTATTTAATTCCAATGCAATTTCAGTGTTTCATCGTCAATAAGAAGGTCCAAGGGATACAGTAAACCTGAAGTGAAGCATCTATAACTAGTGTTACAGGTACGGTTCAAAACATAGTCAGTTTGAAGAGTCTTTCTTCATGTACTTAAGTCCTCAATGTGCCTTTTGTATTTAATTCCGGTGCAATTTCTGTGTTTCATCGTCAATAAGAAGGTCAGAGGGATACAGTAAACCTACTGTGTAGCATCGGAGTCTATAACTAGTGTCACAGGAATGGTTCAATGCATAGTCAGTAAGAAGAGTCGGTCTTCATGTACTTAAGTCAGCATTGTGCCTTTTGTATTTAATTCCGGTGCAATTTCTGTTTTTCATCGTCAATACGAAGGTCAGAGGGATAAAGTAAACCTGATGTGAAGCATCGGAATCCATAACTAGTGTCACAGGAATGGTTCAGAACATAGTCAGTAAGAAGAGTTAGTCTTCTTGTCCTTAAGTCGGCATTGTGCCTTTTGTATTTAATTCCGACGCAATTTCTGTGTTTCATCGTCAATAAGAAGGTCCAAGGGATACAGTAAACCTGGAGTGAAGCATCGGAATCTATAACTAGTGTCACAGGAATGGTTCAAAACATAGACAGTAAGAAGATACAATTTTGTTGTACTTAAGACGGCATCGTGCCTTTTGTATCTAATTCCGATGCAATTTCTGTGTTTAATCGTCAATAAGAAGGTCCAAGGGATACAGTAGACCTGAAGTGAGGCATCGGAATCTATAACTAGTGTCAATGGAATGGTTCAAAACATAGTCAGAAAGAAGAGTCAGTCTTCTTGTCCTTAAGTCGGCATTGTGCCTTTTGTATTTAATTCCGATGCAATTTCTGTGTTTCATCGTCAATAAGAACGTCCATGGGATGCAGTAAACCTGAAGTGAAGCATCGGAATCTGTAACAAGTGTCACAGGAATGGTTCAAAACATAGTCAGTAAGAAGAGTGAGTCGTCTTGTACTTAAGTCGGCATTGTGCCTTTTCTATTTAATTCCGATGCAATTTGAGTGTCTCATCGTCAATAAGAAGTTACAAGGGATACAGTAAACCTGGAGTGAAGCATTGGAATCTATAACTAGTGTCAATGGAATGGTTCAAAACATAGACAGTAAGAAGAGTCACTCTTCTTGTACCTAAGTCGGCATTGTGAATTTTGTATTTCATTCCGGTGCAATTTCTGTGTTTCATCGTCAATAAGAAGGTCAGAGGGATACAATAAACCTGAAGTGAAGCATCGGAATCTATAACTAGTGTCACAGAAATGGTTGAAAATATAGACAGTAAGAAGAGCCAGTCTTCTTGTACCTCAGTCAGCATTGTGCCTTTTGTATTTAATTCCGATTCAATTTCTGTGTTTCATCGTCAATCAGAAGTTCCAAGGGATACAGTAAACATGAAGTGAAGCATCGGAATCTATAACTAGTGTCACAGGAATGGTTCAAAACATAGTCAGTAAGAAGAGTCAGTCTTCATGTACTTAAGTCGGCTTTATGCCTAATCTATTTAATTCCAATGCAATTTCAGTGTTTCATCGTCAATAAGAAGGTCAGGGGGATACAGTAAACCTGAAGTGATGCATCGGAATCTATAACTAGTGTCACAGGAATGGATCAAAACATAGTCCGCAAGAAGAGTCGGTCTTCATGTACTTATGTCGGTATTGTGCCATTTGTATTTCATTCCGTTGCAATTTCTGTGTTTCATCGTCAATAAGAAGGTCAGAGGGATACAGTAAACCTGATGTGAAGCATCGGAATCTATAACTAGTGTCACAGGAATGTTTCAAAACATATTCAGTAGAGAAGAGTCAGTCTTCTTGTCCTTAAGTCGGCATTGCGCCTTTTGTATTTAATTCAGATGCAATTACTGTGTTTCATCGTCAATAAGAAGGTCAGAGCGATACAGTAAACCTGAAGTGAAGCATCGGAATCTATAACTAGTGTCACAGGAATGGTTCAAAACATAAACAGTAAGAAGAGTCAGTCTTCTTGTACTTAAGTCGGCATTGTGCCTTTTGTATTTAATTCCGATGCAATTTCTGTGTTTCATCGTGAATAAGAAGGTCAGAGGGATACAGTAACCCTGAACTGAAGCATCGGAATCCATAACTAGTGTCACAGAAATGGTTCAAAACATAGTCAGTATGAAGAGTCAGACTTCTTGTACTTAAGTCGGCATTGTGCCTTTTGTATTTAATTCCGATGATATTTCTGTGTTTCATCGTCAATAAGAAGGTCATAGGGACACAGTAAACCTGAAGTCAAGCATCGGAATTTATAACTAGTGTCACAGGAATGGTTCAAAACATAGACAGTAAGAAGAGTCAGTCATCTTGTACTGAAGTCGGCATTGTGCCTTTTCTATTTCATTCCGATGCAATTTCTGTGTTTCATCGTCAATAAGAAGGTCCAGGGGATACAGTAAACATGAATTGAAGCATAGGAACCTATAACTAGTGTCACAGGAATGGTTCAAAACATAGTCAGTAAGAAGAGTCAGTCTTCTTGTACTTAAGTCGGCATTTTCCCTAATCTATTTAATTCCAATGCACTGTCTGTGTTTCATCGTCAATAACAAGGTCCAAGGGATGCAGTAAACCTGGCGTGAAGCATCGGAATCTCTAACTAGTGTCAATGGAATTGTTCAAAACATAGACAGTAAGAAGAGTCACTCTTCTTGTACCTAAGTCGGCATTGTGCCTTTTGTATTTCATTCCGGTGCAATTTCTGTGTATCATCGTCAATAAGAAGGTCCAAGGGATACAGTAAACATGGAGTGAAGCATCGGAATCTATAACTAGTGTCACAGGAATGGTTCAAAACATAGACAGTAAGAAGATACAATTTTGTTGTACTTAAGACGGCATTGTGCCTTTTGTATTTAATTCCGATGCAATTTCTGTGTTTAATCGTCAATAAGAAGGTCCAAGGGATACAGTAGACCTGAAGTGAGGCATCGGAATCTATAACTAGTGTCAATGGAATGGTTCAAAACATAGTCAGAAAGAAGAGTCAGTCTTCTTGTCCTTAAGTCGGCATTGTGCCTTTTGTATTTAATTCCGATGCAATTTCTGTGTTTCATCGTCAATAAGAAAGTCCATGGGATGCAGTAAACCTTAAGTGAAGCATCGGAATCTGTAACAAGTGTCACAGGAATGGTTCAAAACATAGTCAGTAAGAAGAGTGAGTCGTCTTGTACTTAAGTCGGCATTGTGCCTTTTCTATTTAATTCCGATGCAATTTGAGTGTCTCATCGTCAATAAGAAGTTCCAAGGGATACAGTAAACCTGGAGTGAAGCATTGGAATCTATAACTAGTGTCAATGGAATGGTTCAAAACATAGACAGTAAGAAGAGTCACTCTTCTTGTACCTAAGTCGGCATTGTGCCTTTTGTATTTCATTCCGGTGCAATTTCTGTGTTTCATCGTCAATAAGAAGGTCAGAGGGATACAACAAACCTGAAGTGAAGCATCGGAATCTATAACTAGTGTCACAGGAATGGTTGAAAGTATTGACAGTAAGAAGAGCCAGTCTTCTTGTACCTCAGTCAGCATTGTGCCTTTTGTATTTAATTCCGATTCAATTTCTGTGTTTCATCGCCAATCAGAAGGTCAGAGGGATACAGTAAACCTGATGTGAAGCATCGGAATCTATGACTAGTGTGACAAGAATGGTTCAAACCATAGTCAGTAGGAAGAGTCAGACGTCTTGTCCTTAAGTCTGCCTTGTGCCTTTTGTATTAATTCTGATGCAATTTCTGTGTTTCATCGTCAATAAGAAGGTCCAAGGGGTACAGTAAACCTGGAGTGAAGCATCGGATTCTATAACTAGTGTCATAGGAATGGTTCAAATCATAGTCAGTACTTAAGTCGGCATTGTGCCTTTTGTATTTTATTCCGATGCAATTTCTGTGTTTCATCGTCAATCAGAAACTCCAAGGCTTACAGTAAACATGAAGTGAAGCATCGGAATCTATAACTAGTGTCACAGGAATGGTTCATAACATAGTCAGTAAGAAGAGTCAGTCTTTATGTACTTAAGTCGGCTTTATGCCTAATCTATTTAATTCCGATGCAATATCAGTGTTTCATCGTCAATAAGAAGGTCAGAGGGATACAGTAAACCTGAAGTGAAGTATCGGAATCTATAACTAGTGTCACAGGAATGGTTCAAAACATAATCAGTAGGAAGAATCGGTCTTCATGTACTTAAGTCGGCATTGTGCCTTTTGTATTGATTTCCGGTGCAATTCCTGTGTTTCATCGTCAATAAGAAGGTCAGAGGGATGCAGTAAACCTGACGTGAAGCATCGGAATTTATAACTAGTGCCACAGGAATGGTTCAAAACATAGACAGAAAGAGGGGTCAGTCCTCTTGTACTTAAGTGGGCATAGTGCCTTTTGTATTTAATTCCGATGCAATATCTGTGTTTCTTCGTCAATAAGAAGGTCAGAGGGATACAGTAAACTTGAAGTGAAGCTTCGGAATCTATAACTATTGTCACAGAAATGGTTCAAAATAGACAGCAAGAAGAGCCAGTCTTCTTGTACTTAAGTCGGCATTGTGCCTTTTGTATTTAATTCCGATGCAATTTCTGTGTTTCATCGTCAATAATAAGGTCAGAGGGATACAGTAAACCTGAAGTGAAGCATCTGAATCTATATCTAGTGTCACAGGAATGGTTCAAAACATAGACAGTAAGAAGAATCAGGCTTCTTGTACTTAAGTCGGCATTGTGCCTTTTGTATTAAATTCCGATACAATTTACGTGTTTCATCGTCAATAAGAAGGTTAGAGGGATACATTAAACCTGAAGTGAAGCATCGGAATCTATAACTAGTGTCACAGGAATGGTTTAAAACGTAGACAGTAAGATGAGTCAGTCTTCTTGTACTTAAGTCGGCATTGTGCCTTTTGTATATAATTCCGATGCATTTTCTGTGCTTCATCGTCAATAAGAAGGTCAGCTGGATACAGTAAACCTGAAGTGTAGCAGCGGAATCTATAACTAGTGTCACAGGAATGGTTCAAAACATAGACAGTAAGAAGAGTCGGTCTTCATGTACTTAAGTCGGCATGGTGCCTTTTGTGTTTAATTCCCATGCAATTTCTGTGTTTCATCGTCAATCAGAAGCTCCAAGGCATACAGTAAACATGAAGTGAAGCATCGGAATCTATTACTATTGTCACAGGAATGGTTCAAACATAGACAGTAAGAAGAGTCAGTCTTCTTGTACTTACGTCTGCATCGTGCCTATTGTATTTAATTCCGATGCAATTTATGTGTTTCTTCGTCAATAAGAAGGTCAGAGGGATACAGTAAACTTGAAGTAAAGCATAGGAATCTATAACTAGTGTCACAGGAATGGTTCAAAACATAGACAGTAAGAAGAGCCAGTGTTATTGTACTTGGGTCGGCATTGTGCCATTTGTATTTAAGTCGGATGCAATTTCTGTGTTTCATCGTCAATAAGAAGGTCAGAGGGATACAGTAAACCAGAAGTGAAGCATCGGAATCTATAACTAGTGTCTCAGGAATGGTTCAAAGCATAGACAGTATGAAGAGTCAGTCTTCTTGTACTTAAGTCGGCATTGTGCCTTTTGTATTTAATTCCGAAGCAATTTCTGTGTTTCATCGTCAATAAGAAGGTCAGCTGGATACAGTAAACCTGAAGTGAAGCATCGGAATCTATAACTAGTGCCACAGGAATGGTTCAAATCATACACAGTAAGTAGAGTCAGTCTTCTTCTACTTTTGTCGGCATTGTGATTTTTGTATTTAGTTCCGATGCAATTTCTGTGTTTCATCGTCAATACGAAGGTCCAAGGGATACAGTAAACCTGAAGTGAAGCATCGGAATCTATAACTAGTGTCACATTAATGATTCAAAACATAGTCAGTAAGAGGAGTTAGTCTTCTTGTACTTAAGTTGGCGTTGTGCTTTTTGTATGTAATTCCGATGCAATTTCTGTGTTTAATCGTCAATATGAAGGTCGGCTGGTTACAGTAAACCTGAAGTGAAGCATCGGAATCTATAACTAGTGTCACAGGAATGGTTCAAAACACAGACGGGAAGTATAGCCAGTCTTCTTGTACTTGAGTCGGCATTGTGCCTTTTGTATTTAATTCCGATGCAATTTCTGTGTTTCATCGTCAATAAGAAGGTCATCTGGATACAGTAAACCTGAAGTGAAGCATCGGAATCTATAACTAGTGTCACAGGAATGGTTCAAAAGATGAACAGTAAGTAGAGTCAGTCGTCTTGTACTTAAGTCGGCATTGTGCCTTTTCTATTTAATTCCGATGCAATTTCTGTGTTTCATCGTCAATAAGAAGGTCCAAGGGATACAGTAAACCTGGAGTGAAGCATCGGAATCTATAACTAGTGTCACAGGAATGGTTCAAAACATAGTCAGCAAGAAGAGTCGGTCTTCATGTACTTATGTCGGTATTGTGCCTTTTGTATTTAATTCCGGTCCAATTTCTGTGTTTCATCGTCAATACGAAGGTCAGAGGGATACAGTAAACCTGATGTGAAGCATCGGAATCTATAACTAGTGTCACAGGAATGGTTCAAAACATAGTCAGTACGAAGAGTCAGTCTTCTTGTACTTAAGTCGGCATTGTGCCTTTTGCAATTAATTCCGATGCAATTTCTGTGTTTCATCGTCAATAAGAAGGTCCAAGGGATACAGTAAACCTAGAGTGAAACATCGGAATCTATAACTAGTGTCACAGGAATGGTTCAAAACATAGACAGTAAGAAGATACAGTCTTGTTGTACTTAAGTCGGCATTGTGCCTTTTGTATTGAATTCCGATGCAATTTCTGTGTTTCATCGTCAATAAGAAGGTCATAGGCATACTGTAAACATGAGGTGAAGCATCGGAATCTAAAACTAGTGTCACAGGAATGCTTCAAAGCATAGTCAGTAAAAAGAGTCAGACTTCTTGTACTTAAGTCGGCATTATGCCTAATCTATTTAATTCCGATGCAATATCAGTGTTTCATCGTCAATAAGAAGGTCAGAGGGATACAGTAAACCTGAAGTGAAACATCGGAATCTATAACTAGGGTCACAGGAATTGTTCAAATCATTGACAGTATGAAGAGTCAGTCTTCTTGTATTTTAGGCGGCATTGTGCCTTTTGTATTTAATTCCGATGCAATTTACGTGTTTCATCGTCAATAAGAAGGTCAGAGGGATACAGTAAACCTGAAGTGAAGCATCGGAATCTATAACTAGTGAAACAGGAATGGTTCAAAACATAGACAGTAAGAAGAGTCGGTTTTCCTGTACTTAAGTCGACATTGTGCATTTTGTATTTAATTCCGATGCAATTTCTGTGTTTCATCGTCAATAGGAAGGGCACAGGGATACAGTAAACCCGAAATGAAGCATCGGAATCCATAACTAGTGTCACAGGAATGGTTCAAAACATAAACAGTAAGAAGAGTCAGTTTTCTTGTACTTTGGTCGGCATTGTGCCTTTTGTATTTAATTCCGATGCAATTTCTGTGTTTCATCGTCAATAAGAAGGTCAGAGGGATACGGTAAACCTAAAGTGAAGCATCGGAATTTATAACTAGTGTCACAGGAATGGTTCAAAACATAGACAGAAAGAGGGGTCAGTCTTCTTGTACTTAAGTGGGCATAGTGCCTTTTGTATTTAATTCCGATGCAATATCTGTGTTTCTTCGTCAATAAGAGGGTCACAGGGATACTGTAGACCTGAAGTGAAGCTTCGGAAACTATAACTATTGTCACAGAAATGGTTCAAAATAGACAGTAAGAAGAGCCAGTCTTCTTGTACTGGAGTCGGCATTGAACCTTTTGTATTTAATTCCGATGCAATTTCTGTGTATCATCGTTAATAAGAAGGTCAAATAGATACAGTTAAACTGAAGTGAAGCATCTGAATCAATAACTAGTGTCACAGGAATGGTTCAAAACATCGACAGTAAGAAGAGTCAGTCTTCTTGTACTTAAGTCGGCATTGTGCCTTTTGTATTAAATTCCGATGCAATTTACGAGTTTCATCGTCAATAAGAAGGTTAGAGGGATACATTAAACCTGAAGTGAAGCATCGGAATCTATAACTAGTGTCACAGGAATGGTTCAAAACATTGACAGTAAGATGAGTCAGTCTTCTTGTACTTAAGTCAGCATTGTGCCTTTCGTATATAATTCCGATGCAGTTTCTGTGTTTCATCGACAATAAGAAGGTCAGCTGGATACAGTAAACCTGAAGTGAAGCATCGGAATCAATAACTAGTGTCACCGGAATGGTAGAAAACATTGACAGTAAGAAGAGTCAGTCTTATTGTACTTAAGTCGGCATTGTGGCTTTTGTGTTTTATTAAGATGCAATTTCTGTGTTCATCGTCAATAAGGAGGTCAGAGGGATACAGAAAACCTGAAGTGAAGCATCGGAATCCAAAACTAGTGTCATAGAAATGGTTCATAGCATTGACAGTAAGATGAGTCAGTCTTCTTGTACTTAAGTCGGCATTGTGCCTTTTGTATTAAATTCCGATGCATTTTCTGTGCTTCATCGTCAATAAGAAGGTCAGCTGGATACAGTAAACCTGAAGTGTAGCATCGGAATCTGTAGCTAGTGTCATAGGAATGGTTCAAAACGTAGACAGTAAGAAGAGCCAGTCTTCTTGTACTTGAGTCGGCATTGTGCCTTTCGTATTTAACTCCGATGAATTTTCTGTGTATGATCGTCAATACGAAGGTGAGAGGGATACCGTAATCATGAAGTGAAGCATCGGAATCTATTACTAGTGTCACAGGAATGGTTCAAACATAGACAGTAAGAAGAGTCAGTCTTCTTGTACTTACGTCTGCATTGTGCCTTTTGTATTTAATTAAGATGCCATTTCTGTGTTTCATCGTCAATAAGAAGGTCAGAGGGGTACAGTAAACCTGAAGAAAAGCATCGGAATCTAAAACTAGTGTCACAGGAATGGTTCAAAACATAGACAGTAAGAAGAGCCAGTGTTCTTGTACTTGGGTCGGCATTGTGCCTTTTGTATTTAATTCGGATGCAATTTCTGTGTTTCATCGTCAATAAGAAGGTCAGAGGGATACAGTAAACCAGAAGTGAAGCATCGGAATTTGTAACTAGTGTCACAGGAATGGTTCAAAACATAGACAGGAAGATGAGTCAGTTTTCTTGTACTTAAGTCGGCATTGTGCCTTTTGTATTTAATTCCGATGCAATTTCTGTGTTTCATCGTCAATAAGAAGGTCAGCTGGATACAGTAAACCTGAAGTGAAGCATCGGAATCAATAACTAGTGCCACAGGAATGGTTCAAATCATAAACAGTAAGTAGAGTCAGTCTTTTTCTACTTTTGTCGGCATTGTGAATTTAGTATTACATTCCGATGCAATTTATGTGCTTCATCGTCAATTAGAAGGTCAGCTGGATACAGTAAACCTGACGTGAAGCATCTTAATCAATAACTAGTGTCACAGGAATGGTTGAAAACATAGACAGTAAGAAGAGCCAGTCGTCTTGTACCTCAGTCAGCATTGTGCCTTTTGTATTTAATTCCGATGCAATTTCTGTGTTTCATCGTCAATCAGAAGGTCAGAGGGATACAGTAAACCTGATGTGAAGCATCGGAATCTATAACCAGTGTCACAGGAATGGTTCAAAACATAGACAGTAAGAAGAGTCAATTTTCTTGTACCTAAGTCGGCATTGTGCCTTTTCTATTTAATTCCGATGCAATTTCTGCGGTTCAGCGTCAATAAGAAGGTCCAAGGGATGCAGTAAACTAGAAGTGAAGCATCGGAATCTAAAACCGGTCTCAGAGCAAAGGTTCACATCATAGACAGTAAGAAGAGCCAGTCTTTTTGTACATGAGTCGGCATTGTGCCTTTTGTATTTAATTCCGATGCAATTTCTGTGTTTCATCGTCAATAAGAAGGTCAGCTGGTTACAGTAATCCTGAATTGAAGCATCGGAATCAATAACTAGTGTCACAGGAATGGTTCAAAACATAGACAGGAAGTATAGCCAGTCTTCTTGTACTTGAGTCGGCATTGTGCCTTTTGTATTTAATTCCGATGCAATTTCTGTGTTTCATCGTCAATAAGAAGGTTAGAGGGATACATTAAACCTGAAGTGAAGCATCGGAACCTATAACTAGTGTCACAGGAATGGTTCAAAACATAGACAGTAAGATGAGTCAGTCTTCTTGTACTTAAGTCGGCATTGTGCCTTTTGGATATAATTCCGATGCAGTTTCTGTGTTTCATCGACAATAAGAAGGTCAGCTGGATACAGTAAACCTGAAGTGAAGCTTCGGAATCTATAACTAGTGTCACCGGAATGGTAGAAAACGTTGACAGTAAAAAGAGTCAGTCTTGTTGTACTTAAGTCGGCATTGTGGCTTTTGTATTTTATTAAGATGCAATTTCTGTGTTTCATCGTCAATAAGGAGGTCAGAGGGATACAGAAAACCTGAAGTGAAGCATCGGAATCCAAAACAAGTGTCACAGAAATGGTTCAAATCATTGACAGTAAGATGAGTCAGTCTTCTTGTACTTAAGTCGGCATTGTGCCTTTTGTATTAAATTCCGATGCATTTTCTGTGCTTCATCGTCAATAAGAAGGTCAGCTGGATACAGTAAACCTGAAGTGTAGCATCGGAATCTATAACTAGTGACACAGGGACGGTTCAAAACATAGACAGTCAGATGAGTCGGTATTCTTGTACTTAAGTCGGCATTGTGCCTTTTCTACTTAATTCCGATGCCATTTCTGTGTCTCATCGTCAATTAGAAGGTCCAAGGGATACAGTAAACCTGGAGTGAAGCATCGGAATCTATAACTAGTGTCACAGGAATGGTTCAAAATATAGACAGTAAGAAAGGTCAGACTTCTTTTACTTAAGTCGGCATTGTGACTTTTGTATTTACTTCCGATGCAGTTTCTGTGTTTATTCGTCAATAAGAAGGTCCAACGGATACAGTAAACCTGAAGTGAAGCACCGGAGTCTATAACTAGTGTCACAGGAATGGCTTCAAACATGGACAGTAAGAAGAGTCAGACTTCTTGTACTTAATTCGGCATTGTGCCTTTTGTATATAATTCCGATGCAATTTCTGTGTTTCATCGTCAAAAAGAAGGTGAGAGGGATACAGTAAACCTGAAGTGAAGCATCAGAAACTATAACTAGTGTCACAGGAATGGTTCAAAACATAGTCAGTAAGAAGAGTCAGTCTTCTTGTACTTAAGTCGGCATTGTGCCTTTTGAATTTAATTCCGATGCAAATTCTGTGTTTCATCGTCAATAAGAAGGTCCAAGGGATACAGTAAATCTGAAGTGAAGCATCGGAATCTATAACTAGTGTCACAGGAATGCTTCAAAACATAGACAGTAGCAAGAGTCAGTCTACTTGTACTAAAGTCGGCATTGTGCCTATTGTATTTAATTCCGATGCAATTTCTGTGTTTCATCGTCAATAAGAAGGTCCAAGGGTCACAGTAAAACTGAAGTGAAGCATCGGAATTTATAACTAGTGTCACAGGAATGGTTCAAATCATAGACAGTAGGAAGAGTCAGCCATCTTGTACTTCAGTCGGCATTGTGTATTTTGTATTTAATTCCGATGCAATTTCTGTGTTTCATCGTCAATAAGAAGGTCCAATGGATACGGTAATCCTAAAGTGAAGCATCGGAATCTATAACTAGTGTCACAGGAATGGTTCAAACATAGACTGTCGGAAGTGTCAATCTTCTTGTACTTAAGTCGGCATTGTGCATTTTTGTATTTAATACCGATGCAATTTCTGTGTTTCATCGTGAATAAGAAGGTCAGAGGGATACAGTAAACCTGAAGTGAAGCTTCGGAATCTATAACTAGTGTCTCAGGAATGGTTCAAAACATAGACAGTATGAAGAGTCAGTCTTCTAGTACTTAAGTCGGCTTTGTACCTTTTATATTTAATTCCGATGCATTTTCTGTGTTTCATCGTGAATGAGAGGGTCAGAGGGATACAGTAAACCTGAAGTGATGCATCGGAATCCATAACTAGTGTCACAGGAGTGGTTAAAAACAGAGATATTAAGAAGAGTCAGTTCTCTTGTACTTAAGTCGGCATTGTGCCTTATCTATTTAATTCCGATGCAAATTCTGTGTTTCGTCGTTAATAACAACGTCCAAGGGAAACAGTAAACCTGAAGTGGGGCATCGGAATCTAAAACCGGTCTCACAGGAAAGGTTCAAACATGGACAGTAAGAAGAGCCCGTCTTCTTGTACTTGTGTCGGCATTGTGCCTTTTGTATTTAATTTCCGATGCAATTTCTGTGTTTCATCGTCAGTACGACGGTCAGAGGGATACAGTTAACCTGGAGTGAAGCATCGGAATCTATAACTTGTGTCACAGGAATGGTTCATAACATAGACAGTAAAAAGTATTAGTCTTCTTGTACTTAAGTCTGCATTGTGCCTTTTGTATATATTTCCGATGCAATTTCTGTGATTCATCGTCAATAAGAAGCTCAGAGGGATACAGTAAAATTGAAGTGAAACATCGGAATCTATAACTAGTGTCACAGGAATGGTTCAAAACATAGACAGTAAGAAGAGTCAGTTTTCTTGTACTTAAGTCGGCATTGCGCCTTTTGTACATAATTCCGATTCAATTTCTGTGTTTCCTCGTCAATAAGAAGGTCAGAGGGATACAGTAAACCTGAAGTGAAGCATCGGAATCTATAACTAGTGTCACAGGAATGGTTCAAAACATAGACAGTAAGAAGAGTCAGTCTTTTAGTACTTAAGTCGGCATTGTGCCTTTTGTATTTAATTCCGATGCAATTTCTGTGTTTCAACGTCAATACGAAGGTCAGAGGGATACAATAAACCTGAAATGAAGCATCGGAACCTATTACTAGTGTCACAGGAATGGTTCAAATCATAGACAGCAAGAAGTGTCAGGTTTCTTGTACTGAAGTCGGCATTGTGCCTTTTGTGTTTAATTCCGATGCAATTTCTGTGTTTCATACTCAATACGACGGTCAGTGTGGATACAGTAAACCTGAAGTGAAGCATCGGAATCCATAACTAGTGTCACAGGAATGGCTCAAAACATAGACAGTAAGAAGAGTCAGTCTCTAGTACTTAAGTCGGCTTTGTGCCTTTTGTATTTAATTCCGATGCATTTTCGGTGTTTCATCGTGAATAAGAGTGTCAGAGGGATACAGTAAACCTCAAGTGAAGCATAGGAATCTATAACTAGTGTCACAGGAATGGTTCAAAACATAGACAGTAAGAAGTGTTAGTCTTCTTGTACTTAAGTCTGGATTGTGCCTTATGTATATATTTCCGATGCAATTTCTGTGATTCATCGTCAATAAGAAGCTCAGAGGGATACAGTAAACCTGAAGTGTAGCATCGGAATCTATAACAAGTATCACAGGAATGGTTCAAAACATAGACAGTAAGAGGAGTCAGTTTTCTTGTACTTAAGTCGGCATTGTGCCTTTTGTATATAATTCCGATTCAATTTCTGTGTTTCTTCGTCAATAAGAAGGTCAGAGGAATACAGTAAACCTGAAGTGAAGCATCGGAATCTATAACTAGTGTCACAGGAATTGTTCAAAACATAGACAGTAAGAAGAGTCAGTCTTTTTGTACTTAAATCGGCATTGTGCCTTTTGTATTTAATTCCGATGCAAATTCTGTGTTTCATCATCAATACGAAGGTAAGAGGGATACAATAAACCTGAAATGAAGCATCGGAATCTATAACTAGTGTCACAGGAGTGGTTCAAATCATAGACAGTAAAAAGAGTCAGTCTTCTTGTACTTAAGTCGGCATTGTGACTTTTGTATTTAATTCCGATGCAATTTACGTGTTTCATCGTCAATAAGAAGGTCAGAGGGATACAGTAAACCTGAAGTGAAGCATCGGAATCTATAACTAGTGTCGCAGGATTGGTTCAAAACTTAGACAGTAAGAAGAGTCAGTTTTCTTGTACTTAAGTCGGCATTGTGCTTTTGTATTTAATTCCGATGCAATTTCTGTGTTTCGACGTCAATAAGAAGGTCACATGGATACAGTAAACCTGAAGTGAAGCATCGGAATCTATAACTAGTGTCACAGGAATGTTTCCAAACATAAACAGTAAGAACAGTCAGTCTTCTTGTTCTTAGGTCGGCATTGTGCCTTTTGTATTTAATTCCGATGCAATTTCTGTATTTCATCGTCAGTACGACGGTCAGAGGGATACAGTAAACCTGAAGTGAAGCATCGGAATCTATAACTAGTGTCACAGGAATGGTTCAAAACGTAGACAGTAAGAAGAGTCAGTCTTCTAGTACTTAAGTCGGCTTTGTGCCTTTTGTATTTATATCCGATGCATTTTCTGTGTTTCATCGTGAATAGGATGGTCAGAAGGATACAGTAAACCTGAAGTGATGCATCGGAATCTATAACTAGTGTCACAGTAGTGGTTCAAAACAGAGATAAAAAGAAGAGTCTGTTTGCTTGTACTTATGTCGGCATTGTGCCTTATCTATTTAATTCCGATGCTATTTCTGTGTTCCGTCATTAATAACAAGGTCCAAGGGATACAGTAAACCTGAAGTGAGGCATCGGAATCTAAAACCGGTCCCACAGGAAAGGTTCAAAACATGGACAGTAAGAAGCGTCAGTCTTCTTGTACTTAAGTCGGCATTGTGCCTTATATATTTAATTCTGATGCAATATCTGTGTTTCATCGTCAATTAGAAGGTCCAAGGGATACTGTAAACCTGGAGTGAAGCACCGGAATCTATAACTAGTGTCACAAGAACGGTTCAAAACATAGACTGTAATAAGAGTCAGTCTTCTTGTACTTTAGTCGGCATTGTGCCCTTTGTATATAATTCCCATGCAATTTCTGTGTTTCATCGTCAATAAGAAGGTCCAAGGAATACAGTAGACCTGGAGTGAAGCATCGGAATCTATAACTAGTGTCACAGGAATGGTTCAAACATAGACAGTAAGAAGCGTCAGTCTTCTTGTACTTAACTCTGCATTGTGCCTTTTGTATTTAATTCCGATGCAATTTCTGTGTTTCATCGTCAATAGGAAGGTCCAAGAGATACAGTAAACCTGAAGTGAAGCATCGGTATTTATAACTAGTGTCACAGGAATGGTTCAAAACAAAGTCAGTAAGAAGAGTCAGACTTCTTGTACTTAAGTCGGCATTGTGCTTTTGTATTTAGTTCCGATGCAATTTCTGTGTTTCTTCGTCAATAAGAAGGTCCAAGGGATACAGTAAACCTGGAGTGAAGCATCGGAGTCTATAACTAGTGTCACAGGAATGGTTCAAAGCATAGACAGTAAGAAGAGTCAGTCTTCTTATACTTAATTCGGCATTGTGCCTTTTGTATATAATTCCGATTCAATTTCTGTGTTTCTTCGTCAATAAGAAGGTCAGAGGAATACAGTAAACCTGAAGTGAAGCATCGGAATCTATAACTAGTGTCACAGGAATTGTTCAAAACATAGACAGTAAGAAGAGTCAGTCTTTTTGTACTTAAATCGGCATTGTGCCTTTTGTATTTAATTCCGATGCAAATTCTGTGTTTCATCATCAATACGAAGGTAAGAGGGATACAATAAACCTGAAATGAAGCATCGGAATCTATAACTAGTGTCACAGGAGTGGTTCAAATCATAGACAGTAAAAAGAGTCAGTCTTCTTGTACTTAAGTCGGCATTGTGACTTTTGTATTTAATTCCGATGCAATTTACGTGTTTCATCGTCAATAAGAAGGTCAGAGGGATACAGTAAACCTGAAGTGAAGCATCGGAATCTATAACTAGTGTCGCAGGATTGGTTCAAAACTTAGACAGTAAGAAGAGTCAGTTTTCTTGTACTTAAGTCGGCATTGTGCCTTTTGTATTTAATTCCGATGCAATTTCTGTGTTTCATCGTCAATAAGAAGGTCCAAGGGATACAGTAAACCTGAAGTGAAGCATCGGAATCTGTAACTAGTGACACAGGGACGGTTCAAAACATAGACAGTCAGATGAGTCGGTATTCTTGTACTTAAGTCGGCATTGTGCCTTTTCTACTTAATTCCGATGCCATTTCTGTGTCTCATCGTCAATTAGTAGGTCCAAGCGATACAGTAAACCTGGAGTGAGGCATCGGAATCTATATCTAGTGTCACAGGAATGGTTCAAAACATAGACAGTAAGAAAAGTCAGACTTCTTTTACTTAAGTCGGCATTGTGACTTTTGTATTTAATTCCGATGCAGTTTCTGTGTTTCTTCGTCAATACGAAGGTCCAACGGATACAGTAAACCTGAAGTGAAGCACCGGAGTCTATAACTAGTGTCACAGGAATGGCTTAAAACATGGACAGTAAGAAGAGTCAGACTTCTTGTACTTAATTCGGCATTGTGCCTTTTGTATATATTTCCGATGCAATTTCTGTGTGTCATCGTCAAAAAGAAGGTGAGAGGGATACAGTAAACCTGAAGTGAAGCATCAGAAACTATAACTAGTGTCACAGGAATGGTTCAAAACATAGTCAGTAAGAAGAGTCAGGCTTCTTGTACTTAAGTCGGCATTGTGCCTTTTGAATTTAATTCCGATGCAATTTCTGTGTTTCATCGTCAATAAGAAGGTCCAAGCGATACAGTAAATCTGAAGTGAAGCATCGGAATCTATAACTAGTGTCACAGGAATGCTTCAAAACATAGACAGTAGCAAGTGTCAGTCTACTTGTACTAAAGTCGGCATTGTGCCTATTGTATTTAATTCCGATGCAATTTCTGTGTTTCATCGTCAATAAGAAGGTCCAAGGGACACAGTAAAACTGAAGTGAAGCATCGGAATTTATAACTAGTGTCACAGGAATGGTTCAAATCATAGACAGTAGGAAGAGTCAGCCATCTTGTACTTAAGTCGGCATTGTGTATTTTGTATTTAATTCTGATGCAATTTCTGTGTTTCATCGTCAATAAGAAGGTCCAATGGATACGGTAAACCTAAAGTGAAGCATCGGAATCTATAACTAGTGTCACAGGAGTGGTTCAAAACATAGACTGTCGGAAGAGTCAATCTTCTTGTACTTAAGTCGGCATTGTGCATTTTTGTATTTAATTCCGATGCAATTTCTGTGTTTCATCGTGAATAAGAAGGTCAGAGGGATACAGTAAACCTGAAGTGAAGCTTTGGAATCTATAACTAGTGTCTCAGGAATGGTTCAAAACATAGACAGTATGAAGAGTCAGTCTTCTAGTACTTAAGTCGGCATTGTACCTTTTATATTTAATTCCGATGCATTTTCTGTGTTTCATCGTGAATGAGAGGGTCAGAGGGATACAGTAAACCTGAAGTGATGCATCGGAATCCATAACTAGTGGCACAGGAGTGGTTAAAAACAGAGATATTAAGAAGAGTCAGTTTTCTTGTACTTGAGCCGGCATTGTGCCTTATCAATTTAATTCCGATGCAAATTGTGTGTTTCGTCGTTAATAACAAGGTCCAAGGGATACAGTAAACCTGAAGTGGGGCATCGGAATCTAAAACCAGTCTCACAGGAAAGGTTCAAACATGGACAGTGAGAAGAGCCAGTCTTCTTGTACTTGTGTCGGCATTGTGCCTTTTGTATTTAATTCCGATGCAATTTCTGTGTTTCATCGTCAGTACGACGGTCAGGAGGATACAGTTAACCTGAAGTGAAGCTTCGGAATCTCTAAATAGTGTCACAGGAATGGTTCAAACTATAGACAGTAAGAAGTGTCAGTCTTCTTGTACTTAAGTCTGCATTGTGCCTTTTGTATATAATTCCGATGCAATTTCTGTGTTTCATCGTCAATAAGAAGCTGAGAGGGATAATGTAAATCTGAAGTGAAGCATCGGAATCTATAACTAGTGTCACAGGAATGGTTCCAAACATAAACAGTAAGAAGAGTCAGTTTTCTTGTTCTTAGGTCGGCATTGTGCATTTTGTATTTAATTCCGATGCAATTTCTGTGTTTCATCGTCAGTACGACGGTCAGAGGAATACAGTAAACCTGAAGTGAAACATCGGAATCTATAACTAGTGTCACAGGAATGGTTCAAAACGTAGACAGTAAGAAGAGTCAGTCTTCTAGTACTTAAGTCGGCTTTGTGCCTTTTGTATTTAATTCCGATGCATTTTCTGCGTTTCATCGTGAATAAGAGGGTCAGAGGGATACAGTAAACCTGAAGTGATGCATCGGAATCTATAACTAGTGTCACAGTAGTGGTTCAAAACAGAGATAATAAGAAGAGTCTGTTTGCTTGTACTTAAGTCGGCATTGTGCCTTATCTATTTCATTCCGATGCAATTTCTGTGTTTCGTCGTTAATAACAAGGTCCAAGGGATACAGTAAACCTGAAGTGAGGCATCGGAATCTAAAACCGGTCTCACAGGAAAGGTTCAAAACATGGACTGTAAGAAGAGCCAGTCTTCTTGTACTTGAGTCGGCATTGTGCCTTTTGTATTTAATTCCGATGCAATTTCTGTGTTTCATCGTCAGTACGACGGTCAGAGGGATACAGTTAACCTGGAGTGAAGCATCGGAATCTATAACTAGTGTCACAGGAATGGTTCAAAACATAAACAATAAGAAGAGTCAGTCTTCTTGTACTTAAGTCGGCATTGTGCCTTTTCTATTTAATTCCGATGCAATATATGTGTTTCATCCTCAATAAGAAGGTCCAAGGGATACAGTAAACCTGAAGTGAAGCATCGGAATCTATAACTAGTGTCACAGGAATGGTTCAAAACATAGTCAGTAAGAAGCGTCAGTCTTCTTGTACTTAAGTCGGCATTGTGCCTTATATATTTAATTCTGATACAATATCTGTGTTTCATCGTCAATTAGAAGGTCCAAGGGATACTGTAAACCTGGAGTGAAGCACCGGAATCTATAACTAGTGTCACAAGAACGGTTCAAAACATAGACTGTAATAAGAGTCAGTCTTCTTGTACTTTAGTCGGCATTGTGCCCTTTGTATATAATTCCCATGCAATTTCTGTGTTTCATCGTCAATACGAAGGTCCAAGGAATACAGTAGACCTGGAGTGAAGCATCGGAATCTATAACTAGTGTCACAGGAATGGTTCAAACATAGACAGGAAGAAGCGTCAGTCTTCTTGTACTTAACTCTGCATTGTGTGTTTTGTATTTAATTCCGATGCAATTTCTTTGTTTCATCGTCAATAGGAAGGTCCAAGAGATACAGTAAACCTGAAGTGTAGCATCGGTATTTATAACTAGTGTCACAGGAATGGTTCAAAACATAGTCAGTAAGAAGAGTCAGTCTTCTTGTACTTAAGTCGGCATTGTGCCTTTTGTATTTAGTTCCGATGCAATTTCTGTGTTTCTTCGTCAATAAGAAGGTCCAAGGGATACAGTAAACCTGGAGTGAAGCATCGGAGTCTATAACTAGTGTCACAGGAATGGTTCAAAGCATATACAGTAAGAAGAGTCAGTCTTCTTATACTTAATTCGGCATTGTGCCTTTTGTATTTAATTCCGATGCAATTTCTGTGTTTCATCGTCAATAAGACGGTCAGAGGGATACAGTAAACTTGAAGTGAAGTATCAGAATCTATAACTAGTGTCACAGGAATGGTTCAAAGCATTGTTAGTAAGAAGAGTCTGGCTTCTTGTACCTATGTCGGCATTGTGCTTTTTGTATTTAATTACGATGCCATTTCTGTGTCTCACCGTCAATAAGAAGGTCCAAGGGATACAGTAAACCTGGAGTGAAGCATCGGAATCTATAACTAGTGTCACAGGAATGGTTCAAAACATAGACAGTAAGAAAAGTCAGACTTCTTTTACTTAAGGCGGCATTGTGACTTTTGTATTTAATTCCGATCCAGTTTCTGTGTTTTATCGTCAATAAGAAGGTCCATGGGATACAGTAAACCTGGAGTGAAGCACCGGAGTCTACAACTAGTGTCACAGGAATGGCTCAAAACATGGACAGTAAGAAGAGTCAGTCTTCTTGTACTCAAGTCGGCATTTTGCCTTTTGAATTTAATTCCGATGCAATTTCTGTGTTTCATCGTCACTAAGAAGGTCCAAGGGATACAGTAAACCTGAAGTGAAGCATCGGAATCTATAACTAGTGTCACAGGAATGGTTCAAAACATTGACAGTAGGAAGAGTCAGTCCTCTTGTGCTTAAGTCGGCATTGTGCCTTTTGTATTTAATTCCAATCCAATTTCTGTGTTTCATCGTCAATAAGAAGGTCAGAGAGATACAGTAAACCTGAAGTGAAGCATCAGAAACTATAACTAGTGTCACAGGAATGGTTCAAACATAGTCAGTAAGAAGAGTCAGTCTTCTTGTACTTAAGTCGGCTTTGTGCCTTTTGAATTTAATTCCGATGCAATTTCTGTGTTTCATCGTCAATACGAAGGTCCAAGGGATACAGTAAACCTGGAGTGAATCATCGGAGTCTATAACTAGTGTCACAGGAATGGTTCAAAACATAGGCAGTGAGAAGAGTCAGCCTTCTTGTACTTAAGTCGGCATTGTGCCTTTTGTATTTAATTCCGATGCAATATCTGTGTTTCTTCGTCAATAAGAAGGTCAGTGGGATACAGTAAACCTAAAGTGATGCATCGGAATCTATAACTAGTGTCACAGGAATGGTTCAAAGCATAGTCAGTAAGAAGAGTCAGTCTTCTAGTACTTGAGTCGGCATTGTGCCTTTTGTATTTAATTCCGATGCAATATCTGTGTTACATCGTCAATAAGAAGGTACAAGGGATACAGTTAACCTGGAGTGAAGCATCGGAATCTATAGCTAGTCCCACAGGGACGGTTCAAAACATAGACAGTAAGATGAGTCAGTATTCTTGTACTTAAGTCGGCATTGTGCCTTTTCTATTTAATTCCGATGCATTTTCTGTGTTTCATCGTCAATATGGAGGTCCAAGGGATACAGTAAACCTGGAGTGAAGCATCGGAATCTATAACTATTGTCACAGGAATGGTTCAAAACATAGACAGTAGGAAGAGTCAGTCTTCTTGTACTTAAGTCGGCATTGTGCCTTTTGTATTTTATTCCGATGCAATTTCTGTGTTTCATCGTCAATAAGAAGGTCAGAGGGATACAGTAAACCTGGAGTGATGCATCGGAGTCTATAACTAGCGTCACAGGAATGGTTCAAAATATAGACAGTAAGAAGAGTCATTTTTCTTGTACTTAAGTCGGCATTGTGCCTTTTGTATTTAATTCCGATGCATTTTCGGTGTTTCATCGAGAATAAGAGTGTCAGAGGGATACAGCAAACCTGAAGTGATGCATCGGAATCTATAACTAGTGTCACAGTAATGTTTCAAAACATAGACAGTAAGAAGTGTTAGTCTTCTTGTACATAAGTCTGGATTGTGCCTTTTGTATATATTTCCGATGCAATTTCTGTGATTCATCGTCAATAAGAAGCTCAGAGAGATACAGTAAACCTGAAGTGAAGCGTCGGAATCTATAACTAGTATCACAGGAATGGTTCAAAATATAGACAGTAAGAAGAGTCATTTTTCTTGTACTTAAGTCGGCATTGTGCCTTTTGTATATAATTCCGATTCAATTTCTGTGTTTCTTCGTCAATAAGAAGGTCAGAGGAATACGGTAAACCTGAAGTGAAGCATCGGAATCTATAACTAGTGTCACAGGAATGGTTCAAACATAGACAGTAAGAAGAGTCAGTCTTTTTGTACTTAAGTCGGCATTGTGCCTTTTGTATTTAATTCCGATGCAATTTCTGTGTTTCATCATCAATGCGAAGGTCAGAGGGATACAATAAAGCTGAAATGAAGCATCGGAATCTATAACTAGTGTCACAGGAGTGGTTCAAATCATAGACAGTAAGAAGAGTCAGCCTTCTTGTACTTAAGTCGGCATTGTGACTTTTGTATTTAATTCCGATGCAATTTACGTGTTTCATCGTCAATAAGAAGGTCAGAGGGATACAGTAAACCTGAAGTGAAGCATCGGAATCCATAACTAGTGTCACAGGAATGGTTCAAAACGTAGACAGCATAAGAGTCAGTCTTCTAGTACTTAAGTCGGCTTTATGCCCTTTGTATTTAATTCCGATGCGTTTTCTGTGTTTCATCGTGAATAAGAGGGTCAGAGGGATACAGTAAACCTGAAGTGAAGCATCGGAATCTATAACTAGTGTCACAGGAATGGTTCAAAACATTGTTGGTAACAAGAGTCTGTCTTCTTGTACTTAAGTCGGCATTGTGCCTTTTGTATTTAATTCCGATGCAATTTCTGTGTTTTATCGTCAATAAGAAGGTCCAAGGGATACAGTAAACCTGGAGTGAAGCATCGCAATCTATAACTAGTGACACAGGGACGGTTCAAAGCATAGACAGTAAAATGAGTCGGTATTCTTGTACTTAAGTCGGCATCGTGCCTTTTCTACTTAATTCCGATGCCATTTCTGTGTCTCATCGTCAATAAGAAGGTCCAAGGGATTCAGTAAACTTGGAGTGAAGCATAGGAATCTATAACTAGTGTCACAGGAATGGTTCAAAACATAGACAGTAAGAAAGGTCAGACTTCTTTTACTTAAGTCGGCATTGTGACTTTTGTATTTAATTCGGATGCAGTTTCTGTGTTTCATCGTCAATAAAAAGGTTTAAGGGATACAGTAAACCTGGAGTGAAGCACCGGAGTCTATAACTAGTGTCACAGGAATGGCTCAAAACATGGACAGTAAAAAGAGTCAGTCTTCTTGTACTTAATTCGGCATTGTGCCTTTTGTATATATAGTTCCGATGCAATTTCTGTGTTTCATCGTCAAAAAGAAGGTCAGAGGGATACAGTAAACCTGAAGTGAAGCATCAGAAACTATAACTAGTGTCACAGGAATGGTTCAAAACATAGTCAGTAAGAAGAGTCAGTCTTCTTGTACTTAAGTCGGCATTGTGCCCTTTGAATTTAATTCCGATGCAATTTCTGTGTTTCATCGTCAATAAGAAGGTCCAAGGGATACAGTAAACCTGAAGTGAACCATCGGAATCTATAATTAGTGTCACAGGAATGGTTCAAAACATAGACAGTAGCAAGAGTCAGTCTACTTGTACTTAAGTCGGCATTGTGCTATTGTATTTAATTCCGATGCAATTAATGTGTTTCATCGTCAATAAGAAGGTCCAAGGGACACAGTAAACCTGAAGTGAAGCATCGGAATCTATAACTAGTGTCTTAGGAATGGTTCAAAATATAGACAGTAAGAAGAGTGAGTCTTCTAGTACTTAAGTCGGCTTTTTGCCTTTTGTATTTAATTCCGATGCATTTTCTGTGTTTCATCGTGAATAAGAGGGTCAGAGGGATACAGTAAACCTGAAGTGATGCATCGGAGTCTATAACTAGTGTCACAGTAGTGGTTCAAAACAGAGATAATAATCAGAGTCTGTTTTCTTGTACTTAAGTCGGCATTGTGCCCCATCTATTTAATTCCGATGCAATTTCTGTGTTTCGTCGTTAGTAACAAGGTCCAAGGGATACAGTAAACCTGAAGAGTGGCATCGGAATCTAAAACCGGTCTCACAGGGAAGGTTCAAAACATGGACAGTATGAAGAGCCAGTCTTCTTGTACTTGAGTCGGCATTGTGCCTTTTGTATTTAATTCCGATGCAATTTCTGTGTTTCATCGTCAGTACGACGGTCAGAGGGATACAGTTAACCTGAAGTGAAGCATCGGAATCTCTAACTAGTGTCACAGGAATGGCTCAAAACATAGACAGTAAGAAGAGCCAGTCTTCTTGTACATAAGTCGGCATTGTGCCTTTTGTATGTAAGTCTGATGTATTTTCTGTGTTTCATCGTCAATAAGAGGATCAGAGGGATACAGTAAACCTGGATTGAAGCATCGGAATCTATAACCAGTGTCACAAGAACGGTTCAAAACATAGACTGTAATAAGAGTCAGTCTACTTGTACTTAAGTCGGCATTGTGCCTTTTCTATTTAATTCCGATGCAATATCTGTGTTTCATCCTCAATAAGAAGGTCCAAGGGATACAGTAAACCTGAAGTGAAGCATCGGAATCTATAACTAGTGTCACAGGAATGGTTCAAAACATAGTCCGTAAGAAGCGTCAGTCGTCTTGTACTTAAGTGGGCATTGTGCCTTTTGTATTTAATTCCGATGCAATTACTGTGTTTCATCGTCAATAAGGACCAAGGGATACAGTAAACCTGGAGTGAAGCATCGGTATCTATAACTAGTGTCACAGGGATGGTTCAAAACATAGACAGTAAGAAAAGGCAGTCTTCTTGTACTTAAGTCGGCATTGTGCCTTTTGTATTTAGTTCCGATGCAATTTCTGTGTTTCTTCGTCAATAAGAAGGTCCAAGGGATACAGTAAACCTGGAGTGAAGCATCGGAGTCTATAACTAGTGTCACAGGAATGGTTCAAAGCATAGACAGTAAGAAGAGTCAGTCTTCTTATACCTAATTCGGAATTGTGCCTTTTGTATTTAATTCCGATGCAATTTCTGAGTCTCATCGTCAATAAGACGGTCAGAGGGATACAGTAAACTTGAAGTGAAGTATCAGAATCTATAACTAGTGTCACAGGAATGGTTCAAAACATTGTTAGTAAGAAGAGTCTGTCTTCTTGTACTTAAGTCGGCATTGTGCCTTTTGTATTTAATTACGATGCAATTTCTGTGTTTCATCGTCAATAAGAAGGTCCAAGGGATACAGTAAACCTGGAGTGAAGCATCGGAATCTATAACTAGTGACACAGGGACGGTTCAAAACATAGACAGTAAGATGAGTCGGTATTCTTGTACTTAAGTCGGCATTGTGCCTTTTCTACTTAATTCCGATGCCATTTCTGTGTCTCATCGTCAATAAGAAGGTCCAAGGGATACAGTAAACCTGGAGTGAAGCATCGGAATCTATAACTAGTGTCACAGGAATGGTTCAAACATAGACAGTAAGAAAAGTCAGACTTCTTTTACTTAAGTCGTCATTGTGACTTTTGTATTTAATTCCGATGCAGTTTCTGTGTTACATTGTCAATAAGAAGGTCCAAGGGATACAGTAAACCTGGAGTGAAGCACCGGAGTCTATAACTAGTGTCACAGGAATGGCTCAAAACATGGACAGTAAGAAGAGTCAGTCTTCTTGTACTTAATTCGGCATTGTGCCTTTTGTATATAATTCCGATGCAATTTCTGTGTTTCATCGTCAAAAAGAAGGTCAGAGGGATACAGTAAACCTGAAGTGAAGCATCAGAAACTATAACTAGTGTCACAGGAATGGTTCAAAACATAGTCAGTAGGAAGAGTCAGTCTTCTTGTACTTAAGACTTCATTGTGCATATTGAATTTAATTCCGATGCAATTTCTGTGTTTCATCGTCAATAAGAAGGTCCAAGGGAGACAGTAAACTTGAAGTGAAGCGTCGGAATCTATAACTAGTGTCACAGGAATGGTTCAAAACATTGACAGTAGCAAGAGTCAGTCTACTTGTACTTAAGTCGGCATTGTGCCTATTGTCTTTAATTCCGATGCAATTTCTGTGTTTCATCGTCAATAAGAAGGTCCAAGGGACACAGTAAACCTGGAGTGAAGCATCGGAATTTATAACTAGTGTCACAGGAATGGTTCAAAACATGGACAGTAGGAAGAGTCAGTCCTCTTGTGCTTAAGTCGGCATTGTGCCTTTTGTATTTAATTCCCACCCAATTTCTGTGTTTCATCGTCAATAAAAAGGTTAGAGGGATATAGTATACCTGGAGTGAATCATCGGAGTCTATAACTAGTGTCACAGGAATGGTTCAAAACATAGGCAGTAAGAAGAGTCAGCCTTCTTATACTTAAGTCGGCATTGTGCCTATTGTATTTAATTCCGATGCAATATCTGTGTTTCTTCGTCAATAAGAAGGTCAGAGGGATACAGTAAACCTGAAGTGAAGCAACGGAATCTATAACTAGTGTCACAGGAATGGTTCAAAGCATAGTCAGTAAGAAGAGTCAGTCTTCTAGTACTTAAGTCGGTATTGTGCCTTTTGTATTTAATTCCAATGCAATATCTGTGTTACATCGTCAATAAGAAGGTACAAGGGATACAGTAAACCTGGAGTGAAGCATCGGAATCTATAGCTAGTGCCACAGGGACGGTTCAAAACATAGACAGTAAAATGAGGCAGTATTCTTGTACTTAAGTCGGCATTGTGCCTTTTCTATTTAATTCCGATGCATTTTCTGTGTTTCATCGTCAATATGGAGGTCCAAGGGATACAGTAAACCTGGAGTGAAGCATCGGAATCTATAACTATTGTCACAGGAATGGTTCAAAAGCATAGACAGTAGGAAGAGTCAGTCTTCTTGTACCTAAGTAGGCATTGTGCCTTTTGTATTTTATTCCGATGCAATTTCTGTGTTTCATCGTCAATAAGAAGGTCAGAGGGATACAGTAAACCTGGAGTGAAGCATCGGAGTCTATAACTAGTGTCACAGGAATGGGTCAAAACATAGACAGTAAGATGAGTCGGTATTCTTGTACTTAAGTCGGCATTGTGCCTTTTCAACTTAATTCCGATGCCATTTCTGTGTCTTATCGTCAATAAGAACGTCCAAGGGATACAGTAAACCTGGAGTGAAGCATCGGAATCTATAACTAGTGTCACAGGAATGGTTCAAACATAGACAGTAAGAAAAGTCTGACTTCTTTTACTTAAGTCGGCATTGTGCCTTTTGTATTTAATTCCGATGCAGTTTCTGTGTTACATTGTCAATAAGAAGGTCCAAGGGATACAGTAAACCTGGAGTGAAGCATCGGAGTCTATAACTAGTGTCACAGGAATGGTTCAAAGCATAGACAGTAAGAAGAGTCAGTCTTCTTATACCTAATTCGGAATTGTGCCTTTTGTATTTAATTCCGATGCAATTTCTGTGTTTCATCGTCAATAAGACAGTCAGAGGGATACAGTAAACTTGAAGTGAAGTATCAGAATCTATAACTAGTGTCACAGGAATGGTTCAAAACATTGTTAGTAAGAAGAGTCTGTCTTCTTGTACTTAAGTCGGCATTGTGCCTTTTGTATTTAATTACGATGCAATTTCTGTGTTTCATCGTCAATAAGAAGGTCCAAGGGATACAGTAAACCTGGAGTGAAGCATCGGAATCTATAACTAGTGACACAGGGACGGTTCAAAACATAGACAGTAAGATGAGTCGGTATTCTTGTACTTAAGTCGGCATTGTGCCTATTGTCCTTAATTCCGATGCAATTTCTGTGTTTCATCGTCAATAAGAAGGTCCAAGGGACACAGTAAACCTGGAGTGAAGCATCGGAATTTATAACTAGTGTCACAGGAATGGTTCAAAACATGGACAGTAGGAAGAGTCAGTCCTCTTGTGCTTAAGTCGGCATTGTGCCTTTTGTATTTAATTCCCATCCAATTTCTGTGTTTAATCGTCAATAAAAAGGTTAGAGGGATATAGTATACCTGGAGTGAATCATCGGAGTCTATAACTAGTGTCACAGGAATGGTTCAAAAAATAGGCAGTAAGAAGAGTCAGCCTTCTTGTACTTAAGTCGGCATTGTGCCTATTGTATTTAATTCCGATGCAATATCTGTGTTTCTTCGTCAATAAGAAGGTCAGAGGGATACAGTAAACCTGAAGTGAAGCATCGGAATCTATAACTAGTGTCACAGGAAGGGTTCAAAGCATAGTCAGTAAGAAGAGTCAGTCTTCTAGTACTTAAGTCGGTATTGTGCCTTTTGTATTTAATTCCGATGCAATATCTGTGTTACATCGTCAATAAGAAGGTACAAGGGATACAGTAAACCTAGAGTGAAGCATCGGAATCTATAGCTAGTGCCACAGGGACGGTTCAAAACATAGACAGTAAGATGACTTAGTATTCCTGTACTTAAGTCGGCATTGTGCCTTTTCTATTTAATTCCGATGCATTTTCTGTGTTTCATCGTCAATATGGAGGTCCAAGGGATACAGTAAACCTGGAGTGAAGCATCGGAATCTATAACTATTGTCACAGGAATGGTTCAAAATATAGACAGTAGGAAGAGTCAGTCTTCTTGTACTTAAGTCGGCATTGTGCCTTTTGTATTTTATTCCGATGCAATTTCTGTGATTCATCGTCAATAAGAAGGTCAGAGGGATACAGTAAACCTGGAGTGAAGCATCGGAGTCTATAACTAGTGTCACAGGAATGGGTCAAAACATAGGCAGTAAGAAGAGTCAGCCTTCTTGTACTTAATTCGGCATTGTGCCTTTTGTATTTAATTCCGATGCAATTTCTGTGTTTCACCGTCAATAAGAAGGTCCAAGAGATACAGTAAACCTGAAGTGAAGCATCGGAATCTATAACTAGTGTCACAGGAATGGTTCAAAACATAGACAGTAGCAAGAGTCAGTCTACTTGTACTTAAGTCGGCATTGTGCCTATTGTATTTAATTCCGGTGCAATTTCTGTGTTTCATCGTCAATAAGAAGGTCCAAGGGACACAGTAATCCAGGAGTGAAGCAACGGAATCTATAACTAGTGTCACAGGAATGGTTCAAAACATAGACAGTAGGAAGAAACAGTCTTCTTGTACTTAAGTCGGCATGTGCCTTTTGTATTTAATTCCGATGCAATTTCTGCGTTTCATCGTCAATAAGAAGGTCAGAGGGATACAGTATACCTGGAGTGAAGCATCGGAGTCTATAACTAGTATCACAGGAATGGTTCAAAACATAGGCAGTAAGAAGAACCAGACTTCTTGTACTTAATTCGGCATTGTGCCTTTTGTATTTAATTCCAATGCAATATCTGCGATTCTTCGTCAATAAGAAGGTCAGAGGGATACAGTAAAACTGATGTGAAGCATCGCAATCTATAACTAGTGTCACAGGAATGGTTCAAATCATATACAGTAAGAAGAGTCAGTCTTCTTGTACTTAATTCGCCATTGCGCCTTTTGTATTTAATTCCGATGCAATATCTGTGTTTCATCGTCAATAAGAAGGTCAGAGGGATACAGTAAACCTGAAGTGAAGCATCGGAATCTATAACTGGTGTCACAGGAATGGATCAAATTATAGACAGTAAGAAAGGTCAGACTTCTTTTACTTAAGTCGGCATTGTGACTTTTGTATTTAATTCGGATGCAGTTTCTGTGTTTCATCGTCAATAAAAAGGTTTAAGGTATACAGTAAACCTGGAGTGAAGCACCGGAGTCTATAACTAGTGTCACAGGAATGGCTCAAAACATGGACAGTAAAAAGAGTCAGTCTTCTTGTACTTAATTCGGCATTGTGCCTTTTGTATATATAGTTCCGATGCAATTTCTGTGTTTCATCGTCAAAAAGAAGGTCAGAGGGATACAGTAAACCTGAAGTGAAGCATCAGAAACTATAACTAGTGTCACAGGAATGGTTCAAAACATAGTCAGTAAGAACAGTCAGTCTTCTTGTACTTAAGTCGGCATTGTGCCTTTTGAATTTAATTCCGATGCAATTTCTGTGTTTCATCGTCAATAAGAAGGTCCAAGGGATACAGTAAACCTGAAGTGAACCATCGGAATCTATAACTAGTGTCACAGGAATGGTTCAAAACATAGACAGTAGCAAGAGTCAGTCTACTTGTACTTAAGTCGGCATTGTGCCTATTGTATTTAATTCCGATGCAATTTCTGTGTTTCATCGTCAATAAGAAGGTCCAAGGGAAACAGTAAACCTGAAGTGAAGCATCGGAATTTATAACTAGTGTCACAGGAATGGTTCAAATCATAGACAGTAGGAAGAGTCAGCCATCTTGTACTTAAGTCGGCATTGTGAATTTTGTATTTAATTCCGATGCAATTTCTGTGTTTCATCGTCAATAAGAAGGTCCAAGGGATGCAGTAAACCTGAAGAGGGGCATCGGAATCTAAAACCGGTCTCACAGGTAAGGTTCAAAACATGGACAGTAAGAAGAGCCAGTCTTCTTGTACTTGAGTCGGCATTGTGCCTTTTGTATTTAATTCCGATGCAATTTCTGTGTATCATCGTCAGTACGACGGTCAGAGGGATACAGTTAACCTGAAGTGAAGCTTCGGAATCTCTAACTAGTGTCACAGGAATGGTTCAAAACATAGACAGTAAGAAGAGTCAGTCTTCTTGTACTTAAGTCTGCATTGTGCCTTTTGTATATAATTCCGATGCAATTTCTGTGTTTCATCGTCAATAATAAGCTCAGAGGGATAATGTAAATCTGAAGTGAAGCATTGGAATCTATAACTAGTGTCACAGGAATGTTTCAAAGCATAGACAGCAAGAAGTGTCAGGTTTCTTGTACTGAAGTCGGCATTGTGCCTTTTGTATTTAATTCCGATGCAATTTCTGTGTTTCATACTCAATACGACGGTCAGAGTGGATACAGTAAACCTGAAGTGAAGCATCGGAATCTATAACTAGTGTCACAGGAATGGTTCAAAACGTAGACAGTAAGAAGAGTCAGTCTTCTAGTACTTAAGTGGGTTTGTGCCTTTTGTATTTAATTCCGATACATTTTCGGTGTTTCATCTTGAATAAGAGTATCAGAGGGATACAGTAAACCAGAAGTGAAGCATACGAATCTATAACTAGTGTCACAGGAATGGTTCAAAACATAGACAGTAAGAAGTGTTAGTCTTCTTGTACTTAAGTCTGGATTGTGCCTTTTGTATATATTTCCGATGCAATTTCTGTGAATCATCGTCAATAAGAAGCTCAGAGGGATACAGTAAACCTGAAATGAAGCATCGGAATCTATAACTAGTGTCTCAGGAATGGTTCAAAACATAGACAGTAAGAAGAGTCAGTCTTCTAGTACTTAAGTCGGCTTTTTGCCTTTTGTATTTAATTCCGATGCATTTTCTGGGTTTCATCGTGAATAAGAGGGTCAGAGGGATACAGTAAACCTGAAGTGATGCATCGGAGTCTATAACTAGTGTCACAGTAGTGGTTCAAAACAGAGATAACAAGGAGAGTCAGTTTTCTTGTACTTAAGTCGGCATTGTGCCTCATCTATTTAATTCCGATGCAATTTCTGTGTTTCGTCGTTAATAACAAGGTCCAAGGGATACAGTAAACCTGAAGAGAGGCATCGGAATCTAAAACCGGTCTCACAGGGAAGGTTCAAAACATGGACAGTATGAAGAGCCAGTCTTCTTGTACTTGAGTCGGCATTGTGCCTTTTGTATTTAATTCCGATGCAATTTCTGTGTTTCATCGTCAGTACGACGGTCAGAGGGATACAGTTAACCTGAAGTGAAGCATCGGAATCTCTAACTAGTGTCACAGGAATGGTTCAAAACATAGACAGTAAGAAGAGCCAGTCTTCTTGTACATAAGTCGGCATTGTGCCTTTTGTATGTAAGTCTGATGTATTTTCTGTGTTTCATCGTCAATAAGAGGGTCAGAGGGATACAGTAAACCTGGAGTGAAGCATCGGAATCTATAACCAGTGTCACAAGAACGGTTCAAAACATAGACTGTAATAAGAGTCAGTCTTCTTGTACTTAAGTCGGCATTGTGCCTTTTCTATTTAATTCCGATGCAATATCTGTGTTTCATCCTCAATAAGAAGGTCCAAGGGATACAGTAAACCTGAAGTGAAGCATCGGAATCTATAACTAGTGCCACAGGAATGGTTCAAAACATAGTCCGTAAGAAGCGTCAGTCTCCTTGTACTTAAGTCGGCATTGTGCCTTATATATTTACTTCTGATGCAATATCTGTGTTTCATCGTCAATTAGAAGGTCGAAGGGATACTGTAAACCTGGAGTGAAGCACCGGAATCTATAACCAGTGTCACAAGAACGGTTCAAAACATAGACTGTAATAAGAGTCAGTCTTCTTGTAGTTTAGTCGGCATTTTGCTTTTTGTATATAATTCCCATGCAATTTCTGTGTTTCATCGTCAATAGGAAGGTCCAAGCGATACAGTAAACCTGAAGTGAAGCATCGGTATTTATAACTAGTGTCACAGGAATGGTTCAAAGCATAGACAGTAAGAAGAGTCAGTCTTCTTATACCTAATTCGCAATTGTGCCTTTCGTATTTAATTCCGATGCAATTTCTGTGTTTCGTCGTCAATACGACGGTCAGAGGGATACAGTAAACTTGAAGTGAAGTATCAGAATCTATAACTAGTGTCACAGGAATGGTTCAAAACATTGTTAGTAAGAAGAGTCTGTCTTCTTGTACTTAAGTCGGCATTGTGCCTTTTGTATTTAATTACGATGCAATTTCTGTGTTTCGTCGTCAATAAGAAGGTCCACGGGATACAGTAAACCTGGAGTGAAGCATCGGAATCTATAACTAGTGACACAGGGACGGTTCAAAACATAGACAGTAAGATGAGTCGGTATTCTTGTACTTAAGTCGGCATTGTGCCTTTTCTACTTAATTCCGATGCCATTTCTGTGTCTCATCGTCAATAAGAAGGTCCAAGGGATACAGTAAACCTGGAGTGAAGCATCGGAATCTATAACTAGTGTCACAGGAATGGTTCAAACATAGACAGTAAGAAAATTCAGACTTCTTTTACTTAAGTCGGCATTGTGACTTTTGTATTTAATTCCGATGCAGTTTCTGTGTTACATTGTCAATAAGAAGGTCCAAGGGATACAGTAAACCTGGAGTGAAGCACCGGAGTCTATAACTAGTGTCACAGGAATGGCTCAAACCATGGACAGTAAGAAGAGTCAGTCTTCTTGTACTTAATTCGGCATTGTTCCTTTTGTATATAATTCCGATGCAATTTCTGTGTTTCATCGTCAAAAAGAAGGTCAGAGGGATACAGTAAACCTGAAGTGAAGCATCAGAAACTATAACTAGTGTCACAGGAATGGTTCAAAACATAGTCAGTAGGAAGAGTCAGTCTTCTTGTACTTAAGACTTCATTGTGCATATTGAATTTAATTCCGATGCAATTTCGATGTTTCATCGTCAATAAGAAGGTCCAAGGGATACAGTAAACTTGAAGTGAAGCGTCGGAATCTATAACTAGTGTCACAGGAATGGTTCAAAACATTGACAGTAGCAAGAGTCAGTCTACTTGTACTTAAGTCGGCATTGTGCCTATTGTCTTTAATTATGATGCAATTTCTGTGTTTCATCGTCAATAAGAAGGTCCAAGGGACACAGTAAACCTTGAGTGAAGCATCGGAATTTATAACTAGTGTCACAGGAATGGTTCAAAACATGGACAGTAGGAAGAGTCAGTCCTCTTGTGCTTAAGTCGGCATTGTGCCTATTGTATTTAATTCCCACCCAATTTCTGTGTTTCATCGTCAATAAAAAGGTTAGAGGGATATAGTATACCTGGAGTGAATCATCGGAGTCTATAACTAGTGTCACAGGAATGGTTCAAAACATAGGCAGTAAGAAGAGTCAGCCTTCTTGTACTTAAGTCGGCATTGTGCCTATTGTATTTAATTCCGATGCAATATCTGTGTTTCTTCGTCAATAAGAAGGTCAGAGGGATACAGTAAACCTGAAGTGAAGCATCGGAATCTATAACTAGTGTCACAGGAATGGTTCAAAGCATAGTCAGTAAGAAGAGTCAGTCTTCTAGTACTTAAGTCGGTATTGTGCCTTTTGTATTTAATTCCGATGCAATATCTGTGTTACATCGTCAATAAGAAGGTACAAGGGATACAGTAAACCTGGAGTGAAGCATCGGAATCTATAGCTAGTGCCACAGGGACGGTTCAAAACATAGACAGTAAGATGAGTCAGTATTCTTGTACTTAAGTCGGCATTGTGCCTTTTCTATTTAATTCCGATGCATTTTCTGTGTTTCATCGTCAATATGGAGGTCCAAGGGATACAGTAAACCTGGAGTGAAGCATCGGAATCTATAACTATTGTCACAGGGATGGTTCAAAACATAGACAGTAGGAAGAGTCAGTCTTCTTGTACTTAAGTCGGCATTGTGCCTTTTGTATTTTATTCCGATGCAATTTCTGTGTTTCATCGTCAATAAGAAGGTCAGAGTAATACAGTAAACCTGGAGTGAAGCACCGGAGTCTATAACTAGTGTCACAGGAATGGTTCAAACATAGACAGTAAGAAAAGTCAGACTTCTTTTACTTAAGTCGGCATTGTGACTTTTGTATTTAATTCCGATGCAGTTTCTGTGTTACATTGTCAATAAGATGGTCCAAGGGATACAGTAAACCTGGAGTGAAGCACCGGAGTCTATAACTAGTGTCACAGGAATGGCTCAAAACATGGACAGTAAGAAGAGTCAGTCTTCTTGTACTTAATTCGGCATTGTGCCTTTTGTATATAATTCCGATGCAATTTCTGTGTTTCATCGTCAAAAAGAAGGTCAGAGGGATTACAGTAAACCTGAAGTGAAGCATCAGAAACTATAACTAGTGTCACAGGAATGGTTCAAAACATAGTCAGTAGGAAGAGTCAGTCTTCATGTACTTAAGTCTTCATTGTGCATATTGAATTTAATTCCGATGCAATTTCTGTGTTTCATCGTCAATAAGAAGGTCCAAGGGATACAGTAAACTTGAAGTGATGCGTCGGAATCTATAACTAGTGTCACAGGAATGGTTCAAAACATTGACAGTAGCAAGAGTCAGTCTACTTGTACTTAAGTCGGCATTGTGACTATTGTCTTTAATTGCGATGCAATTTCTGTGTTTCATCGTCAATAACAAGGTCCAAGGGACACAGTAAACCTGGAGTGAAGCATCGGAATTTATAACTAGTGTCACAGGAATGGTTCAAAACATGGACAGTAGGAAGAGTCGTTCCTCTTGTGCTTAAGTCGGCATTGTGCCTTTTGTATTTAATTCCCATCCAATTTCTGTGTTTAATCGTCAATAAAAAGGTTAGAGGGATATAGTATACCTGGAGTGAATCATCGGAGTCTATAACTAGTGTCACAGGAATGGTTCAAAACATAGGCAGTAAGAAGAGTCAGCCTTCTTGTACTTAAGTCGGCATTGTGCCTATTGTATTTAATTCCGATGCAATATCTGTGTTTCTTCGTCAATAAGAAGGTCAGAGGGATACAGTAAACCTGAAGTGAAGCATCGGAATCTATAACTAGTGTCACAGGAATGGTTCAAAGCATAGTCAGTAAGAAGAGTCAGTCTTCTAGTACTTAAGTCGGTATTGTGCCTTTTGTATTTAATTTCGATGCAATATCTGTGTTACATCGTCAATAAGAAGGTACAAGGGATACAGTAAACCTGGAGTGAAGCATCGGAATCTATAGCTAGTGCCACAGGGACGGTTCAAAACATAGACAGTAAGATGAGTCAGTATTCCTGTACTTAAGTCGGCATTGTGCCTTTTCTATTTAATTCCGATGCATTTTCTGTGTTTCATCGTCAATATGGAGGTCCAAGGGATACAGTAAACCTGGAGTGAAGCATCGGAATCTATAACTATTGTCACAGCAATGGTTCAAAACATAGACAGTAAGAAGAGTCAGTCTTCTTGTACTTAAGTCGGCATTGTGCCTTTTGTATTTTATTCCGATGCAATTTCTGTGTTTCATCGTCAATAAGAAGGTCAGAGGGATACAGTAAACCTTGAGTGAAGCATCGGAGTCTATAACTAGTGTCACAGGAATGGGTCAAAACGTAGGCAGTAAGAAGAGTCAGCCTTCTTGTACTTAATTCGGCATTGTGCCTTTTGTATTTAATTCCGATGCAATTTCTGTGTTTCACCGTCAATAAGAAGGTCCAAGGGATACAGTAAACCTGAAGTGAAGCATCGGAATCTATAACTAGTGTCACAGGAATGGTTCAAAACATAGACAGTAGCAAGAGTCAGTCTACTTGTACTTAAGTCGGCATTGTGCCTATTGTATTTAATTCCGGTGCAATTTCTGTGTTTCATCGTCAATAAGAAGGTCCAAGGGACACAGTAATCCAGGAGTGAAGCAACGGAATCTATAACTAGTGTCACAGGAATGGTTCAAAACATAGACAGTAGGAAGAGTCAGTCTTCTTGTACTTAAGTCGGCATGTGCCTTTTGTATTTAATTCCGATGCAATTTCTGCGTTTCATCGTCAATAAGAAGGTCAGAGGGATACAGTATACCTGGAGTGAAGCATCGGAGTCTATAACTAGTATCACAGGAATGGTTCAAAACATAGGCAGTAAGAAGAACCAGACTTCTTGTACTTAATTCGGCATTGTGCCTTTTGTATTTAATTCCGATGCAATATCTGCGATTCTTCGTCAATAAGAAGGTCAGAGGGATACAGTAAAACTGATGTGAAGCATCGCAATCTATAACTAGTGTCACAGGAATGGTTCAAATCATATACAGTAAGAAGAGTCAGTCTTCTTGTACTTAATTCGCCATTGCGCCTTTTGTATTTAATTCCGATGCAATATCTGTGTTTCATCGTCAATAAGAAGGTCAGAGGGATACAGTAAACCTGAAGTGAAGCATCGGAATCTATAACTGGTGTCACAGGAATGGTTCAAATTATAGCCAGTAAGAAGAGTCAGTCTTTTTGTACTTAAGTCGATTTTGTGCCTTTTGTATTTAATTCCGATGCAATTTCTGTGTTTCATCGTCATTAATACGGTCAGAGGGATACAGTAAACCTGAAGTGAAGCATCGGAATCTATAACTAGTGTCACAGGAATGGTTCAAAACATAGACAGTTGGAAGAGTCAGTCTTCTTGTACTTATGTCGGCATTGTGTCTTTTGTATTTAATTCCGATGTAATTTCTGTGTTTCATCGACAATAAGAAGGTCCAAGGGATACAGTAAACCTGAAAAGAACCATCGGAATCTATAACTAGTGTCACAGGAATGGTTCAAAACATAGACAGTAGGAAAAGTCAGTCTACATTTGCTTAAGTCGGCATTGTGCCTTTTGTACTTAATTCCGACGCAATTTCTGTGTTTCATCGTCAGTAAGAAGGTACAAGGGATACAGGAGACCTGAAATGAAGCATCGGAATCTATAACTAGCGTCACAGCAATGGTTCAAATCATAGACAGTAGAAAGAGTCAGTCTTCTTGTACTTAAGTCGGCATTGTGAATTTTGTATTTAATTCCGATGCAATTTCTGTTTTCCATCGTCAATAAGAAGGTCCAAGGGATACAGTAAACCTGAAGTGAAGCATCGGAATATATAACTAGTGTCACAGGAATTGGCAAAACATAGACAGTAGCAAGAGTCAGTCCTCTTGTACTTAAGTTGGCATTGTGCCTAATGTATTTAATTCCGTTGCAATTTCTGTGTTTCATCGTTAATAAGAAGGGCCAAGGGACACAGTAAACCTGGAGTGAAGCATCGGAATCTTTAACTAGTGTCACAGGAATGGTTCAAACCATAGACAGTAGGAAGAGTCAGTCTTCTTGTACTTAAGTCGGCATTGTGCCTTTTGCATTTAATTCCAATGCAATATCTGTGTTTCATCCTCAATAAGAAGGACCAAGGGATACAGTAAACCTGAAGTGAAGCATCGGAATCTATAACTAGTGTCACAGGAATGGTTCAAAACATAGTCAGTAAGAAGCGTCAGTCTTGTTGTACTTAAGTCGGCATTGTGCCTTTTCTATTTAATTCTGATGCAATATCTGTGTTTCATCGTCAATAAGAAGGTCCAAGGGATACTGTAAACTTGGAGTGAAGCACCGGAATCTATAACTAGTGTCACAAGAACGGTTCAAAACATAGACTGTAATAAGAGTCAGTCTTCTTGTACTTTAATCGGCATTGTGCCTTTTGTATTTAATTCCGATGCAATTTCTGTGTTTCATCGTCAACACGAATGTCCAAGGGTTACAGTAAACCTGGAGTGAAGCATCGGAATCTATAACTAGTGTCACAGGAATGGTTCAAAACATAGTCAGTAAGAAGAGTCAGCCTTCTTGTACTTAAGTCGGCATTGTGCCTTTCGTATTTAATTCCGATGCAATATCTGTGTTTCATCGTCAATAAGAAGGACCAATTGATACAGTAATCCTGAAGTTAAGCATCGGAACCTATGACTAGTGTCACAGGAATGGTTTAAAACATAGTCAGTAAGTAGAGTCAGTCTTCTTGTACTTAAGTCGATTTTGTGCCTTTTGTATTTAATTCCGATGCAATTTCTGTGTTTCATCGTCAATAAGAAGGTCCAAGGGATAGAGTAAACCTGAAGTGAAGCATCGGAATATATAACTAGTGTCACAGGAATGGGCAAAACGTAGACAGTAGCAAGAGTCAGTCCTCTTGTACTTAAGTTGGCATTGTGCCTATTGTATTTAATTCCGTTGCAATTTCTGTGTTTCATCGTTAATAAGATGGACCAAGGGACACAGTAAACCTGGAGTGAAGCATCGGAATCTATAACTAGTGTCACAGGAATAGTTCAATACATAGACAGAAGGAAGAGTCAGTCTTCTTGTACTTAAGTCGGCATTGTGCCTTTTGTATTTATTTCCGATGCAATATTTGTGTTTCATCCTCAATAAGAAGGTCCAAGGGAAACAGTAAACCTTAAGTGAAGCATCGTAATCTATAACTAGCGTCACAGGAATGGTTCAAAACATAGTCAGTAAGAAGCGTCAGTCTTGTTGTACTTAATTCGGCATTGTGCCTTTTCTATTTAATTCTGATGCAATATATGTGTTTCATCGTCAATAAGAAGGTACAAGGGATACTGTAAACTTGGAGTGAAGCACCGGAATCTAAAACGAGTGTCACAAGAACTGGTCAAAACATAGACTGTAATAAGTGTCAGACTTCTTGTACTTTAGTTGGCATTGTGCCTCTTGTATTTAATTTTCAATGCAATTTCTGTGTTTCATCGTCAATAAGCCGGTCAGAGGGATACAGTAAACCTGAAGTGAAACATCGCAATCTATAACTAATGTCACAGGAATGGTTCATAACACAGACAGTAGGAAAAGTCAGTCTACATGTACTTAAGTCGGCATTGTGCCTTTTGTACTCAATTCCTATGCAATTTCTGTGTTTCACCGTCAATAAGAAGGTCCAAGGGATACAGTAGACCTGATTTGAAGCATCGGAATCTATAACTAGTGTCACAGGAATGGTTCAAATCATAGACAATAGGAAGAGTCAGCCTTCTTGTACATAAGTCGGCATTGTGAATTTTGTATTTAATTCCGATGCAATTTCTGTGTTTCATCGTCAATAAGATGGTCAGAGGGATACAGTACACCTGAGGTGAAGCATTGGAATCTATAACTAGAGTCACAGGAATGGTTCAAAACATAGACAGTAAGAAGAGTCAGTCCTCTTGTACTTAAGTCGGCATTGTGCCTTTTGTATTTAATTCCAAAGCAATTTCTGTGTTTCATCGTGAATGAGAAGGGTTAAGGGATACAGTAAACCTGAAGTGAAGCATCGGAAACAATAGCTAGTGTCACAAGAATGGTTCAGAACATAGTCAGTAAGTAGAGTCAGTCTTCATGTACTTAAGTCGGCATTGTGAATTTTGTATTTAATTCCGTTGCAATTTCTGTATTTCATCGTTAATAAGAAAGGCCAAGGGACACAGTAAACCTGGAGTGAAGCATCGGAATCTATAACTAGTGTCACTGGAATGGTTCAAAACATAGACAGTAGGAAGAGTCAGTCTTCTTGTACTTAAGTTTTCATTGTGCTTTTTGTATTTAATTCCGATGCAATATCTGTGATTCATCATCAATAAGAAGGTCCAAGGGATACAGTAAACCTGAACTGAAGCATCGTAATCTGTAACTAGTGTCACAGGAATGGTTCATAACATAGTCAGTAAGAAGCGTCAGTCTTCTTGTACTTAAGTCGGCATTGTGCCTTTTCTATTTAATTCTGATGCAATATCTGCGTTTCACCGTCAATAAGAAGGTCCAAGGGATACTGTAAACTTGGAGTGAAGCACCGGAATCTATAACTAGTGTCACAAGAACGGTTCAAAACATAGACTGTAATAAGAGTCAGTCTTCTTGTACTTTAGTCGGCATTGTGCCTTTTGTATTTAATTCCGATGCAATATCTGCGATTCTTCGTCAATAAGAAGGTCAGAGGGATACAGTAAAACTGATGTGAAGCATCGCAATCTATAACTAGTGTCACAGGAATGGTTCAAAACATATACAGTAAGAAGAGTCAGTCTTCTTGTACTTAATTCGCCATTGCGCCTTTTGTATTTAATTCCGATGCAATTTCTGTGCTTCATCGTCAATACGAAGGTCCAAGGGATACATTAAACCTGGAGTGAAGCATCGGAATCAATAACTAGAGTAACAGGGCCGGTTCAAAACGTAGACAGTAAGATGAGTCAGTATTCTTGTACTTAAGTCGGCATTGTGAATTTTGTATTTAATTCCGTTGCAATTTCTGTGTTTCATCGTCAATAAGAAGATCCAAGGGATACAGTAATCCTTAAGTTAAGCATCGGAATCTATGACTAGTGTCACAGGAAAGGTTCAAAACATAGTCAATAAGAAGAGTCAGTCTTTTTGTACTTAAGTCGATTTTGTGCCTTTTGTATTTAATTCCGATGCATTTTCTGTGTTTCATCGTCATTAAGACGGTCAGAGGGATACAGTAAACCTGAAGTGAAGCATCGGAATCTATAACTAGTGTCACAGGAATGGTTCAAAACATAGACAGTTGGAAGAGTCAGTCTCCTTGTACTTAGGTCGGCATTGTGCCTTTTGTATTTAATTCCGATGCAATTTCTGTGTTACATCGTCAATCAGAAGGTCCAAGGGATACAGTAAACCTGAAAAGAACCATCGGAATCTATAACTAGTGTCACAGAAATGGTTCAAAACATAGACAGTAGGAAAAGTCAGTCTACATGTGCTTAAGTCGGCATTGTGCCTTTTGTACTTAATTCCGATGCAATTTCTGTGTTTCATCGTCAATAAGAAGGTACAAGGGATACAGGTGACCTGAATTGAAGCATCGGAATCTATAACTAGCGTCACAGGAATGGTTCAAATCATAGACTGTAGAGAGAGTCAGTCTTCTTGTTCTTAAGTCGGCATTGTGAATTTTGTATTTAATTCCGATGCAATTTCTGTGTTTCGTCGTCAATAAGAAGGTCCAAGAGACACAGTAAACCTGGAGTAAAGCATCGGAATCTATAACTAGTGTCACAGGAATGGTTCAAATCATAGACAGTAGGAAGAGTCAGTCCTCTTATGCTGAAGTCGGCATTGTGCCTTTTGTATTTGATTCCGATGCAATTTCTGTGATTCTTCGTCAATAAGAAGCCAGAGGGATACAGTATACCTGGAGTGAATCATCGGAGTCTATAACTAGTGTCACAGGAATGGTTCAAAACATAGGCAGTAAGAAGAGTCAGCCTTCTTGTACTTAATTCGGCATTGTGCCTTTTGTATTTAATTCCGATGCAATTTCGGTGATTCTTCGTCAATACGAAGGTCAGAGGGATACAGTAAACCTGTAGTGAAGCATCGGAATCTATAACTAGTGTCACAGGAATGGTTCAAAACATAGTCAGTAAGAAGAGTCAGTCTTCTTGTATTTAAACGGCATTGTGCCTTTTGTATTTAATTCAGATGCAATATCTGTGTTTCATCGACAATAAGAAGGTCCAAGGGATACAGAAAACCTGGAGTGAAGCATCGGAATCTATAACTAGTGTCATAGGGACGGTTCAAAACATAGACAGTAAGATGAGTCAATATTCTAGTACTTAAGTCGGCATTGTGCCTTTTCCATTTAATTCCGATGCAATTTCTGTGTTCCATCGTCAATAAGGAGGTCCAAGGGATACAGTAAACGTGGAGTGAAGCATCGGAATCTATAACTAGTATCACAGGAATGGTTCAAACATAGGCAGCAAGAAGAGTCAGACTTCTTGTACTTAATTCGGCATTGTGCCTTTTGAATTTAATTCCGATGCAATATCTGCGATTCTTCGTCAATAAGAAGGTCAGAGGGATACAGTAAAACTGATGTGAAGCATCTCAATCTATAACTAGTGTCACAGGAATGGTTCAAAACATATACAGTAAGAAGAGTCAGTCTTTTTGTACTTAAGTCGATTTTGTGCCTTTTGTATTTAATTCCGATGCAATTTCTGTGCTTCATCGTCAATACGAAGGTCCAAGGGATACATTAAACCTGGAGTGAAGCATCGGAATCAATAACTAGAGTAACAGTGACGGTTAAAAACGTAGACAGTAAGATGAGTCAGTATTCTGGTACTTAAGTCGGCATTGTGAATTTTGTATTTAATTCCGTTGCAATTTCTGTGTTTCATCGTCAATAAGAAGATCCAAGGGATACAGTAATCCTTAAGTTAAGCATCGGAATCTATGACTAGTGTCACTGGAAAGGTTCAAAACATAGTCAATAAGAAGAGTCAGTCTTTTTGTACTTAAGTCGATTTTGTGCCTTTTGTATTTAATTCCGATGCAATTTCTGTATTTCATCGTCATTAAGACGGTCAGAGGGATACAGTAAACCTGAAATGAAGCAACGGAATCTATAACTAGTGTCACAGGAATGGTTCAAAACATAGACAGTTGGAAGAGTCAGTCTTCTTGTACTTAAGTCGGCATTGTGCCTTTTGTATTTAATTCCGATGCAATTTCTGTGTTACATCGTCAATAAGAAGGTCCAAGGGATACAGTAAACCTGAAAAGAGCCATCGGAATCTATAACTAGTGTCACAGGAATGGTTCAAAACATAGACAGTAGGAAAAGTCAGTCTACATGTGCTTAAGTCGGCATTTTGCCTTTTGTACTTAATTCCGATGCAATTTCTGTGTTTCATCGTCAATAAGAAGGTACAAGGGATACAGGACCCCTGAATTGAAGCATCGGAATCTATAACTAGCGTCACAGGAATGGTTCAAATCATAGACAGTAGAAAGTGTCAGTCTTCTTGTCCTTAAGTCGGCATTGTGAATTTTGTATTTAATTCCGATGCAATTTCTGTGTTTCATCCTCAATAAGAAGGACCATGGGATACAGTAAACCTGAAGTGAAGCATCGGAATATATAACTAGTGTCACAGGAATGGGCAAAACATAGACAGTAGCAAGAGTCAGTCCTCTTGTACTTAAGTTGGCATTGTGCCTAATGTATTGAATTCCGTTGCAATTTCTGTGTTTCATCGTTAATAAGAAGGGCCAAGGGACACAGAAACCTGGAGTGAAGCATCGGAATCTATAACTAGTGTCACAGGAGTGGTTCAAAACATAGTCAGTAGGAAGAGTCAGTCTTCTTGTACTTAAGTCGGCATTGTGCCTTTTGTATTTAATTCCAATGCAATATCTGTGTTTCATCCTCAATAAGAAGGACCAAGGGATACAGTAAACCTGAAGTGAGGCATCGTAATCTATAACTAGTGTCACAGGAATGGTTCAAAACATAGTCAGTAAGAAGCGTCAGTCTTGTTGTACTTAAGTCGGCATTGTGCCTTTTCTATTTAATTCTGATGCAATATCTGTGTTTCATCGTCAATAAGAAGGTCCAAGGGATACTGTAAACTTGGAGTGAAGCACCGGATCTATAACTAGTGTCGCAAGAACGGTTCAAAACATAGACTGTAATAAGAGTCAGTCTTCTTGTACTTTAGTCGGCATTGTGCCTTTTGTATTTAATTCCGATGCAATTTCTGTGTTTCATCGTCAATACGAAGGTCCAAGGGATACAGTAAACCTGGAGTGAAGCATCGGAATCTATAACTAGTGTCACAGGAATGGTTCAATACATAGACAGTAGGAAGAGTCAGTCTTCTTGTACTTAAGTCGGCATTGTGCCTTTTGTATTTAATTCCGATGCAATATCTGTGTTTCATCCTCAATAAGAAGGTCAAGGGATACAGTAAACCTGAAGTGAAGCATCGTAATCTATAACTAGCGTCACAGGAATGGTTCAAAACATTGTCAGTAAGAAGCGTCAGTCTTGATGTACTTAATTCGGCATTGTGCCATTTCTATTTAATTCTCTTGCAATATATGTGTTTCATCGTCAATAAGAAGGTCCAAGGGATACAGCAAACTTGGAGTGAAGCACCGGAATCTATAACGAGTGTCACAAGAACTGGTCAAAACATAGACTGTAATAAGTGTCAGACTTCTTGTACTTTAGTCGGCATTGTGCCTCTTGTATTTAATTCCGATGCAATTTCTGTGTTTCATCGTCAATAAGACGGTCAGAGGGATACAGTAAACCTGAAGTGAAGCATCGCAATCTATAACTAATGTCACAGGAATGGTTCGTAACACAGACAGTTGGAAAAGTCAGTCTACATATACTTAAGTCGGCATTGTGCCTTTTGTACTTAATTCCGATGCAATTTCTGTGTTTCACCGTCAATAAGAAGGTCCAAGGGATACAGTAGACCTGATTTGAAGCATCGGAATCTATAACTAGTGTCACAGGAATGGTTCAAATCATAGACAGTAGGAAGAGTCAGCCTTCTTGTACTTAAGTCGGTATTGTGAATTTTGTATTCCATTCCGATGCAATTTCTGTGTTTCATCGTCAATAAGCACGTCAGAGGGATACAGTACACCTGAGGTGAAGCATTGGAATCTATAACTAGAGTCACAGGAATGGTTCAATACATAGACAGTAAGAAGAGTCAGTCCTCTTGTACTTAAGTCGGCATTGTGCCTTTTGTATTTAATTCCAAAGCAATTTCTGTGTTTCATCGTCAATGAGAAGGTTTAAGGGATACAGTAAATCTGAAGTGAAGCATCGGAATCAATAGCTAGTGTCAAAAGAATGGTTAAGAACATAGTCAGTAAGTAGAGTCAGTCTTCATGTACTTAAGTCGGCATTGTGAATTTTGTATTTAATTCCGTTGCAATTTCTGTGTTTCATCGTCAATAAGAAGATCCAAGGGATACAGTAATCCTGAAGTTAAGCATCGGAATCTATGAGTACTGTCACAGGAAAGGTTCAAAACATAGTCAGTAAGAAGAGTCAATCTTTTTGTACTTAAGTCGATTTTGTGCCATTTGTATTTAATTCCGATGCAATTTCTGTGTTTCATCGTCAATAAGAGCGTCCAAGGGATACAGTAAACCTGAAATGAACCATCGGAATATATAACTAGTGTCACAGGAATGGGCAAAACATAGACAGTAGCAAGAGTCAGTCCTCTTGTACTTAAGTCGGCATTGTGCTTTTTGTATTTAATTGCGATGCAATATCTGTGTTTCATCATCAATAAGAAGGTCCAAGGGATACAGTAAACCTGAACTGAAGCATCGTAATGTGTAACTAGTGTCACAGGAATGGTTCAAAGCATAGTCAGTAAGAATCGCCAGTCTTCTTGTACTTAAGTCGGCAGTGTGCCTTTTCTATTTAATTCTGATGCAATATCTGTGTTTTATCGTCAATAAGAAGGTCCAAGGGATACTGTAAACTTGGAGTGAGCACCGGAATCTATAACTAGTGTCACAAGAACGGTTCAAAACATAGACTGTAATAAGAGTCAGTCTTCTTGTACTTTAGTCGGCATTGTGCCTTTTGTATTTAATTCCGATGCAATTTATGTGTTTCGTCGTCAATAAGAAGGTCCAAGAGACACAGTAAACCTGGAGTAAAGCATCGGAATCTATAACTAGTGTCACAGGAATGGTTCAAAACATAGACAGTAGGAAGAGTGAGTCCTCTTGTGCTGAAGTCGGCATTGTGCCTTTTGTATTTTTATTCCGATGCAATTTCTGTGATTCATCGTCAATAAGAAGCCAGAGGGATACAGTATACCTGTAGTGAATCATCGGAGTCTATAACTAGTGTCACAGGAATGGTTCAAAACATAGGCAGTAAGAAGAGTCAGCCTTCTTGTACTTAATTCGGCATTGTGCCTTTTGTATTTAATTCCGATGCAATTTCTGTGATTCTTCGTCAATAAGAAGGTCAGAGGGATACAGTAAACATGTAGTGAAGCATCGGAATCTATAACTAGTGTCCCAGGAATGGTTCAAAACATAGTCAGTAAGAAGAGGCAGTCTTCTTGTACTTAAACGGCATTGTGCCTTTTGTATTTAATTCCGATGCAATATATGTGTTTCATCGACAATAAGAAGGTCCAAGGGATACAGGGAACCAGGAGTGAAGCATCGGAATCTATAACTATTGTCATGGGGACGGTTCAAAACATAGACAGTAAGATGAGTCAGTATTCTTTTACTTAAGTCGGCATTGTGCCTTTTCCATTTAATTCCGATGCAATTTCTGTGTTTCATCGTCAATAAGGAGGTCCAAGGGATACAGTAAACGTGGAGTGAAGCATCGGAATCTATAACTAGTGACACAGGAATGGTTTAAATCATAGACAGTAGGAAGAGTCAGTCTTCTTGTACTTAATACGGCATTGTGCCTTTTGTATTTAATTGCGATGCAATTTGTGTGTTTCATCGTCAATAAGAAGGTCGGAGGGATACAGTAAACCTGGAGTCCAGCATCGGAGTCTATAACTTGTGTCTCAGGAATGGTTCAAAACATCGGCAGTAAGAAGAGTCAGCCTTCTTGTACTTATTTCCGCATTGTGCCTTTTGTACTTAATTCCGATGCAATTTCTGTGTTTCATCGTCAATAAGAAGCGGCAAGGGATACAGTAATCCTGAAGTTAAGCATCGGAATCTATGACTAGTGTCACAGGAATGGTTCAAAATATAGTCAGTAAGAAGAGTCAGTCTTCTTGTACTTATGTCGGTATTGTGCCTTTTGTATTTAATTCCGATGCAATTTCTGTGTTTCATCGTCAATAAGAAGGTCCAAGGGATACAGTAAACCTGAAGTGAAGCATCGGAATCTATAACTAGTGTCACAGGAATGGTTCAAAGCATAGACAGTAGCAAGAGTCAGTCTACTTGTACTTAAGTCGGCATTGTGCCTATTGTATTTAATTCCGGTGCAATTTCTGTGTTTCATCGTCAATAAGAAGGTCCAAGGGACACAGTAAACCTGGAGTGAAGCATCGGAATCTATAACTAGTGTCACAGGAAAGGTTCAAAACGTAGACAGTAGGAAGAGTCAGTCTTCTTGTACTTAAGTCGGCATTGTGCCTTTTGTATTTAATTCCGATGCAATTTCTGTGTTTCATCGTCAATAAGAAGGTCAGAGGGATACAGTAAACCTGGAGTGAAGCATAGGAGTCTATAACTAGTGTCACAGGAATGGTTCAAAACATAGGCTGTAAGAAGAGTCAGACTTCTTGTTCTTAATTCGGCATTGTGCCTTTTGTATTTAATTCCGATGCAATATCTGTGTTTCATCGTCAATAAGAAGGTCCAAGGGATACAGTAAACCTGAAATGAACCATCGGAAACTACAACTAGTGTCACAGGAATGGTTCAAAACATAGACAGTAGGAAAAGTCAGTCTACATGCACTTAAGTCGGCATTGTGCCCTTTGTACTTAATTCCGATGCAATTTGTGTGTTTCATCGTCTATAAGAAGGTCAGAGGGATACAGTAAACCTGATGTGAAGCATCGGAATCTATAAGTAGTGTCACAGGAATGGTAGAAAACATAGTCAGTAAGAAGAGTCGGTCTTCTTGTACTTAAATCGGCATTGTAACTTTTGTATTTAATTCCGATGCTATTTCTGTGTTTCATCGTCAATAAAAGGGTCCAAGGGATACAGTAGACCTGAAGTGAAGCATCGGAATCTATAACTAGTGTCACAGGAATGGTTCAATACATAGACAGTAGGAAGAGTCAGTCTTCTTGTACTTAAGTCGGCATTGTGCCTTTTGTATTTAATTCCGATGCAATATCTGTGTTTCATCCTCAATAAGAAGGTCAAGGGATACAGTAAACATGAAGTGAAGCATCGTAATCTATAACTAGCGTCACAGGAATGGTTCAAAACATTGTCAGTAAGAAGCGTCAGTCTTGATGTACTTAATTCGGCATTGTGCCATTTCTATTTAATTCTCATGCAATATATGTGTTTCATCGTCAATAAGAAGGTCCAAGGGATACAGTAAACTTGGAGTGAAGCACCGGAATCTATAACGAGTGTCACAAGAACTGGTCAAAACATAGACTGTAATAAGTGTCAGACTTCTTGTACTTTAGTCGGCATTGTGCCTCTTGTATTTAATTCCGATGCAATTTCTGTGTTTCATCGTCAATAAGACGGTCAGAGGGATACAGTAAACCTGAAGTGAAGCATCGCAATCTATAACTAATGTCACAGGAATGGTTCATAACACAGACAGTAGGAAAAGTCAGTCTACATATACTTAAGTCGGCATTGTGCCTTTTGTACTTAATTCCGATGCAATTTCTGTGTTTCACCGTCAATAAGAAGGTACAAGGGATACAGTAGACCTGATTTGAAGCATCGGAATCTATAACTAGTGTCACAGGAATGGTTCAAATCATAGACAGTAGGAAGAGTCAGCCTTCTTGTACTTAAGTCGGTATTGTGAATTTTGTATTCAATTCCGATGCAGTTTCTGTGTTTCATCGTCAATTAGCACGTCAGAGGGATACAGTACACCTGAGGTGAAGCATTGGAATCTATAACTAGAGTCACAGGAATGGTTCAATACATAGACAGTAAGAAGAGTCAGTCCTCTTGTACTTAAGTCGGCATTGTGCCTTTTGTATTTAATTCCAAAGCAATTTCTGTGTTTCATCGTCAATGAGAAGGTTCAAGGGATACAGTAAATCTGAAGTGAAGCATCGGAATCAATAGCTAGTGTCAAAAGAATGGTTAAGAACATAGTCAGTAAGTAGAGTCAGTCTTCATGTACTTAAGTCGGCATTGTGAATTTTGTATTTAATTCCGTTGCAATTTCTGTGTTTCATCGTCAATAAGAAGATCCAAGGGATACAGTAATCCTGAAGTTAAGCATCGGAATCTATGAGTACTGTCACAGGAAAGGTTCAAAACATAGTCAGTAAGAAGAGTCAGTCTTTTTGTACTTAAGTCGATTTTGTGCCATTTGTATTTAATTCCGATGCAATTTCTGTGTTTCATCGTCAATAAGAGCGACCAAGGGATACAGTAAACCTGAAATGAACCATCGGAATATATAACTAGTGTCACAGGAATGGGCAAAACATAGACAGTAGCAAGAGTCAGTCCTCTTGTACTTAAGTCGGCATTGTGCTTTTTGTATTTAATTCCGATGCAATATCTGTGTTTCATCATCAATAAGAAGGTCCAAGGGATACAGTAAACCTGAACTGAAGCATCGTAATGTGTAACTAGTGTCACAGGAATGGTTCAAAGCATAGTCAGTAAGAATCGCCAGTCTTCTTGTACTTAAGTCGGCAGTGTGCCTTTTCTATTTAATTCTGATGCAATATCTGTGTTCTATCGTCAATAAGAAGGTCCAAGGGATACTGTAAACTTGGAGTGAGCACCGGAATCTATAACTAGTGTCACAAGAACGGTTCAAAACATAGACTGTAATAAGAGTCAGTCTTCTTGTACTTTAATCGGCATTGTGCCTTTTGTACTTAATTCCGATGCAATTTCTGTGTTTCATCGTCAACACGAATGTCCAAGGGTTACAGTAAACCTGGAGTGAAGCATCGGAATCTATAACTAGTGTCACAGGAATGGTTCAAAACATAGTCAGTAAGAAGAGTCAGTCTTCTTGTACTTAAGTCGGCATTGTGCCTTTCGTATTTAATTCCGATGCAATATCTGTGTTTCATCGTCAATAAGAAGGACCAATTGATACAGTAATCCTGAAGTTAAGCATCGGAACCTATGACTAGTGTCACAGGAATGGTTCAAAACATAGTCAGTAAGTAGAGTCAGTCTTCTTGTACTTAAGTCGATTTTGTGCCTTTTGTATTTAATTCCGATGCAATTTCTGTGTTTCATCGTCAATAAGAAGGTCCAAGGGATAGAGTAAACCTGAAGTGAAGCATCGGAATATATAACTAGTGTCACAGGAATGGGCAAAACGTAGACAGTAGCAAGAGTCAGTCCTCTTGTACTTAAGTTGGCATTGTGCCTATTGTATTTAATTCCGTTGCAATTTCTGTGTTTCATCGTTAATAAGATGGACCAAGGGACACAGTAAACCTGGAGTGAAGCATCGGAATCTATAACTAGTGCCACAGGAATAGTTCAATACATAGACAGAAGGAAGAGTCAGTCTTCTTGTACTTAAGTCGGCATTGTGCCTTTTGTATTTATTTCCGATGCAATATTTGTGTTTCATCTTTAATAAGAAGGTCCAAGGGAAACAGTAAACCTTAAGTGAAGCATCGTAATCTATAACTAGCGTCACAGGAATGGTTCAAAACATAGTCAGTAAGAAGCGTCAGTCTTGTTGTACTTAATTCGGCATTGTGCCTTTTCTATTTAATTCTGATGCAATATATGTGTTTCATCGTCAATAAGAAGGTACAAGGGATACTGTAAACTTGGAGTGAAGCACCGGAATCTAAAACGAGTGTCACAAGAACTGGTCAAAACATAGACTGTAATAAGTGTCAGACTTCTTGTACTTTAGTCGGCATTGTGCCTCTTGTATTTAATTTTCAATGCAATTTCTGTGTTTCATCGTCAATAAGCCGGTCAGAGGGATACAGTAAACCTGAAGTGAAACATCGCAATCTATAACTAATGTCACAGGAATGGTTCATAACACAGACAGTAGGAAAAGTCAGTCTACATGTACTTAAGTCGGCATTGTGCCTTTTGTACTCAATTCCTATGCAATTTCTGTGTTTCACCGTCAATAAGAAGGTCCAAGGGATACAGTAGACCTGATTTGAAGCATCGGAATCTATAACTAGTGTCACAGGAATGGTTCAAATCATAGACAATAGGAAGAGTCAGCCTTCTTGTACATAAGTCGGCATTGTGAATTTTGTATTTAATTCCGTTGCAATTTCTGTGTTTCATCGTCAATAAGAAGGTCCAAGGGATACAGTAACCCTGAAATGAAGCATCGGAATATATAACTAGTGTCACAGGAATGGGTAAAACATAGACAGTAGCAAGAGTCAGTCCTCTTGCACTTAAGTTGGCATTGTGCCTATTGTATTTAATTCCGTTGCAATTTCTGTATTTCATCGTTAATAAGAAAGGCCAAGGGACACAGTAAACCTGGAGTGAAGCATCGGAATCTATAACTAGTGTCACCGGAATGGTTCAAAACATAGACAGTAGGAAGAGTCAGTCTTCTTGTACTTAAGTTTTCATTGTGCTTTTTGTATTTAATTCCGATGCAATATCTGTGATTCATCATCAATAAGAAGGTCCAAGGGATACAGTAAACCTGAACTGAAGCATCGTAATCTGTAACTAGTGTCACAGGAATGGTTCATAACATAGTCAGTAAGAAGCGTCAGTCTTCTTGTACTTAATTCGGCATTGTGCCTTTTCTATTTAATTCTGATGCAATATCTGTGTTTCACCGTCAATAAGAAGGTCCAAGGGATACTGTAAACTTGGAGTGAAGCACCGGAATCTATAACTAGTGTCACAAGAACGGTTCAAAACATAGACTGTAATAAGAGTCAGTCTTCTTGCACTTTAGTCGGCATTGTGCCTTTTGTATTTAATTCCGATGCAATATCTGCGATTCTTCGTCAATAAGAAGGTCAGAGAGATACAGTAAAACTGATGTGAAGCATCGCAATCTATAACTAGTGTCACAGGAATGGTTCAAAACATATACAGTAAGAAGAGTCAGTCTTCTTGTACTTAATTCGCCATTGCGCCTTTTGTATTTAATTCCGATGCAATTTCTGTGCTTCATCGTCAATACGAAGGTCCAAGGGATACATTAAACCTGAAGTGAAGCATCGGAATCAATAACTAGAGTAACAGGGCCGGTTCAAAACGTAGACAGTAAGATGAGTCAGTATTCTTGTACTTAAGTCGGCATTGTGAATTTTGTATTTAATTCCGTTGCAATTTCTGTGTTTCATCGTCAATAAGAGGATCCAAGGGATACAGTAATCCTTAAGTTAAGCATCGGAATCTATGACTAGTGTCACAGGAAAGGTTCAAAACATAGTCAATAAGAAGAGTCAGTCTTTTTGTACTTAAGTCGATTTTGTGCCTTTTGTATTTAATTCCGATGCAATATCTGTGTTTCATCGTCATTAAGACGGTCAGAGGGATACAGTAAACCTGAAGTGAAGCATCGGAATCTATAACTAGTGTCACAGGAATGGTTCAAAACATAGACAGTTGGAAGAGTCAGTCTCCTTGTACTTAAGTCGGCATTGTGCCTTTTGTATTTAATTCCGATGCAATTTCTGTGTTACATCGTCAATCAGAAGGTCCAAGGGATACAGTAAACCTGAAAAGAACCATCGGAATCTATAACTAGTGTCACAGGAATGGTTCAAAACATAGACAGTAGGAAAAGTCAGTCTACATGTGCTTAAGTCGGCATTGTGCCTTTTGTACTTAATTCCGATGCAATTTCTGTGTTTCATCGTCAATAAGAAGGTACAAGGGATACAGGTGACCTGAATTGAAGCATCGGAATCTATAACTAGCGTCACAGGAATGGTTCAAATCATAGACTGTAGAGAGAGTCAGTCTTCTTGTACTTAAGTCGGCATTGTGAATTTTGTATTTAATTCCGATGCAATTTCTGTGTTTCGTCGTCAATAAGAAGGTCCAAGAGACACAGTAAACCTGGAGTAAAGCATCGGAATCCATAACTAGTGTCACAGGAATGGTTCAAATCATAGACAGTAGGAAGAGTCAGTCCTCTTATGCTGAAGTCGGCATTGTGCCTTTTGTATTTGATTCCGATGCAATTTCTGTGATTCATCGTCAATAAGAAGCCAGAGGGATACAGTATACCTGGAGTGAATCATCGGAGTCTATAACTAGTGTCACAGGAATGGTTCAAAACATAGGCAGTAAGAAGAGTCAGCCTTCTTGTACTTAATTCGGCATTGTGCCTTTTGTATTTAATTCCGATGCAATTTCGGTGATTCTTCGTCAATAAGAAGGTCAGAGGGATACAGTAAACCTGTAGTGAAGCATCGGAATCTATAACTAGTGTCACAGGAATGGTGCAAAACATAGTCAGTAAGAAGAGTCAGTCTTCTTGTATTTAAACGGCATTGTGCCTTTTGTATTTAATTCAGATGCAATATCTGTGTTTCATCGACAATAAGAAGGTCCAAGGGATACAGAAAACCTGGAGTGAAGCATCGGAATCTATAACTAGTGTCATAGGGACGGTTCAAAACATAGACAGTAAGATGAGTCAATATCCTAGTACTTAAGTCGGCATTGTGCCTTTTCCATTTAATTCCGATGCAATTTCTGTGTTCCATCGTCAATAAGGAGGTCCAAGGGATACAGTAAACGTGGAGTGAAGCATCGGAATCTATAACTAGTGACACAGGAATGGTTCAAATCATTGACAGTAGGAAGGGTCAGTCTTCTTGTACTTAAGTCGGCATGTGTCTTTTGTATTTAATTCCGATGCAATTTCTGCGTTTCATCGTCAATAAGAAGGTCAGAGGGATACAGTAAACCTGGAGTGAAGCATCGCAATCTATAACTAGTGTCACAGGAATGGTTCAAAACATATACAGTAAGAAGAGTCAGACTTCTTGTACTTAATTCGCCATTGCGCCTTTTGTATTTAATTCCGATGCAATTTCTGTGTTTCATCGTCAATAAGAAGGTCAGAGGGATACAGTAAACCAGAAGTGAAGCATCGGAATCTATAACTGGTGTCACAGGAACGGTTCAAATTATAGTCAGTAAGAAGAGTCAGTCTCCTTGTACTTATGTCGACATTGTGCCTTTTGTATTTAATTCCGATGCAATTTCTGTGCTTCATCGTCAATACGAAGGTCCAAGGGATACATTAAACCTGGAGTGAAGCATCGGAATCAATAACTAGAGTAACAGTGACGGTTAAAAACGTAGACAGTCAGATGAGTCAGTATTCTGGTACTTAAGTCGGCATTGTGAATTTTGTATTTAATTCCGTTGCAATTTCTGTGTTTCATCGTCAATAAGAAGATCCAAGGGATACAGTAATCCTTAAGTTAAGCATCGGAATCTATGACTAGTGTCACTGGAAAGGTTCAAAACATAGTCAATAAGAAGAGTCAGTCTTTTTGTACTTAAGTCGATTTTGTGCCTTTTGTATTTAATTCCGATGCAATTTCTGTATTTCATCGTCATTAAGACGGTCAGAGGGATACATTAAACCTGAAATGAAGCAACGGAATCTATAATTAGTGTCACAGGAATGGTTCAAAACATAGACAGTTGGAAGAGTCAGTCTTCTTGTACTTAAGTCGGCATTGTGCCTTTTGTATTTAATTCCGATGCAATTTCTGTGTTACATCGTCAATAAGAAGGTCCAAGGGATACAGTAAACCTGAAAAGAGCCATCGGAATCTATAACTAGTGTCACAGGAATTGTTCAAAACATAGACAGTAGGAAAAGTCAGTCTACATGTGCTTAAGTAGGCATTTTGCTTTTTGTACTTAATTCCGGTGCAATTTCTGTGTTTCATCGTCAATAAGAAGGTACAAGGGATACAGGACCCCTGAATTGAAGCATCGGAATCTATAACTAGCGTCACAGGAATGGTTCAAATCATAGACAGTAGAAAGTGTCAGTCTTCTTGTCCTTAAGTCGGCATTGTGAATTTTGTATTTAATTCCGATGCAATTTCTGTGTTTCATCCTCAATAAGAAGGACCATGGGATACAGTAAACCTGAAGTGAAGCATCGGAATATATAACTAGTGTCACAGGAATGGGCAAAACATAGACAGTAGCAAGAGTCAGTCCTCTTGTACTTAAGTTGGCATTGTGCCTAATGTATTGAATTGCGTTGCAATTTCTGTGTTTCATCGTTAATAAGAAGGGCCAAGGGACACAGAAACCTGGAGTGAAGCATCGGAATCTATAACTAGTGTCACAGGAGTGGTTCAAAACATAGTCAGTAGGAAGAGTCAGTCTTCTTGTACTTAAGTCGGCATTGTGCCTTTTGTATTTAATTCCAATGCAATATCTGTGTTTCATCCTCAATAAGAAGGACCAAGGGATACAGTAAACCTGAAGTGAGGCATCGTAATCTATAACTAGTGTCACAGGAATGGTTCAAAACATAGTCAGTAAGAAGCGTCAGTCTTGTTGTACTTAAGTCGGCATTGTGCCTTTTCTATTTAATTCTGATGCAATATCTGTGTTTCATCGTCAATAAGAAGGTCCAAGGGATACTGTAAACTTGGAGTGAAGCACCGGATCTATAACTAGTGTCGCAAGAACGGTTCAAAACATAGACTGTAATAAGAGTCAGTCTTCTTGTACTTTAGTCGGCATTGTGCCTTTTGTATTTAATTCCGATGCAATTTCTGTGTTTCATCGTCAATACGAAGGTCCAAGGGATACAGTAAACCTGGAGTGAAGCATCGGAATCTATAACTAGTGTCACAGGAATGGTTCAATACATAGACAGTAGGAAGAGTCAGTCTTCTTGTACTTAAGTCGGCATTGTGCCTATTGTATTTAATTCCGATGCAATATCTGTGTTTCATCCTCAATAAGAAGGTCAAGGGATACAGTAAACCTGAAGTGAAGCATCGTAATCTATAACTAGCGTCACAGGAATGGTTCAAAACATTGTCAGTAAGAAGCGTCAGTCTTGATGTACTTAATTCGGCATTGTGCCATTTCTATTTAATTCTCTTGCAATATATGTGTTTCATCGTCAATAAGAAGGTCCAAGGGATACAGTAAACTTGGAGTGAAGCACCGGAATCTATAACGAGTGTCACAAGAACTGGTCAAAACATAGACTGTAATAAGTGTCAGACTTCTTGTACTTTAGTCGGCATTGTGCCTCTTGTATTTAATTCCGATGCAATTTCTGTGTTTCATCGTCAATAAGACGGTCAGAGGGATACAGTAAACCTGAAGTGAAGCATCGCAATCTATAACTAATGTCACAGGAATGGTTCATAACACAGACAGTTGGAAAAGTCAGTCTACATATACTTAAGTCGGCATTGTGCCTTTTGTACTTAATTCCGATGCAATTTCTGTGTTTCACCGTCAATAAGAAGGTCCAAGGGATACAGTAGACCTGATTTGAAGCATCGGAATCTATAACTAGTGTCACAGGAATGGTACAAATCATAGACAGTAGGAAGAGTCAGCCTTCTTGTACTTAAGTCGGTATTGTGAATTTTGTATTCCATTCCGATGCAATTTCTGTGTTTCATCGTCAATAAGCACGTCAGAGGGATACAGTACACCTGAGGTGAAGCATTGGAATCTATAACTAGAGTCACAGGAATGGTTCAATACATAGACAGTAAGAAGAGTCAGTCCTCTTGTACTTAAGTCGGCATTGTGCCTTTTGTATTTAATTCCAAAGCAATTTCTGTGTTTCATCGTCAATGAAAAGGTTTAAGGGATACAGTAAATCTGAAGTGAAGCATCGGAATCAATAGCTAGTGTCAAAAGAATGGTTAAGAACATAGTCAGTAAGTAGAGTCAGTCTTCATGTACTTAAGTCGGCATTGTGAATTTTGTATTTAATTCCGTTGCAATTTCTGTGTTTCATCGTCAATAAGAAGATCCAAGGGATACAGTAATCCTGAAGTTAAGCATCGGAATCTATGAGTACTGTCACAGGAAAGGTTCAAAACATAGTCAGCAAGAAGAGTCAGTCTTTTTGTACTTAAGTCGATTTTGTGCCATTTGTATTTAATTCCGATGCAATTTCTGTGTTTCATCGTCAATAAGAGCGTCCAAGGGATACAGTAAACCTGAAATGAACCATCGGAATATATAACTAGTGTCACAGGAATGGGCAAAACATAGACAGTAGCAAGAGTCAGTCCTCTTGTACTTAAGTCGGCATTGTGCTTTTTGTATTTAATTCCGATGCAATTTCTGTGATTCATCGTCAATAAGAAGCCAGAGGGATACAGTATACCTGTAGTGAATCATCGGAGTCTATAACTAGTGTCACAGGAATGGTTCAAAACATAGGCAGTAAGAAGAGTCAGCCTTCTTGTACTTAATTCGGCATTGTGCCTTTTGTATTTAATTCCGATGCAATTTCTGTGATTCTTCGTCAATAAGAAGGTCAGAGGGATACAGTAAACATGTAGTGAAGCATCGGAATCTATAACTAGTGTCCCAGGAATGGTTCAAAACATAGTCAGTAAGAAGAGGCAGTCTTCTTGTACTTAAACGGCATTGTGCCTTTTGTATTTAATTCCGATGCAATATATGTGTTTCATCGACAATAAGAAGGTCCAAGGGATACAGGGAACCAGGAGTGAAGCATCGGAATCTATAACTATTGTCATGGGGACGGTTCAAAACATAGACAGTAAGATGAGTCAGTATTCTTTTACTTAAGTCGGCATTGTGCCTTTTCCATTTAATTCCGATGCAATTTCTGTGTTTCATCGTCAATAAGGAGGTCCAAGGGATACAGTAAACGTGGAGTGAAGCATCGGAATCTATAACTAGTGACACAGGAATGGTTTAAATCATAGACAGTAGGAAGAGTCAGTCTTCTTGTACTTAATACGGCATTGTGCCTTTTGTATTTAATTGCGATGCAATTTGTGTGTTTCATCGTCAGTAAGAAGGTCGGAGGGATACAGTAAACCTGGAGTCCAGCATCGGAGTCTATAACTTGTGTCTCAGGAATGGTTCAAAACATCGGCAGTAAGAAGAGTCAGCCTTCTTGTACTTATTTCCGCATTGTGCCTTTTGTACTTAATTCCGATGCAATTTCTGTGTTTCATCGTCAATAAGAAGCGGCAAGGGATACAGTAATCCTGAAGTTAAGCATCGGAATCTATGACTAGTGTCACAGGAATGGTTCAAAATATAGTCAGTAAGAAGAGTCAGTCTTCTTGTACTTATGTCGGTATTGTGCCTTTTGTATTTAATTCCGATGCAATTTCTGTGTTTCATCGTCAATAAGAAGGTCCAAGGGATACAGTAAACCTGAAGTGAAGCATCGGAATCTATAACTAGTGTCACAGGAATGGTTCAAAGCATAGACAGTAGCAAGAGTCAGTCTACTTGTACTTAAGTCGGCATTGTGCCTATTGTTTTTAATTCCGGTGCAATTTCTGTGTTTCATCGTCAATAAGAAGGTCCAAGGGACACAGTAAACCTGGAGTGAAGCATCGGAATCTATAACTAGTGTCACAGGAAAGGTTCAAAACATAGACAGTAGGAAGAGTCAGTCTTCTTGTACTTAAGTCGGCATTGTGCCTTTTGTATTTAATTCCGATGCAATTTCTGTGTTTCATCGACAATAAGAAGGTCAGAGGGATACAGTAAACCTGGAGTGAAGCAAAGGAGTCTATAACTAGTGTCACAGGAATGGTTCAAAACATAGGCCGTAAGAAGAGTCAGACTTCTTGTTCTTAATTCGGCATTGTGCCTTTTGTATTTAATTCCGATGCAATATCTGTGTTTCATCGTCAATAAGAAGGTCCAAGGGATACAGTAAACCTGAAATGAACCATCGGAAACTACAACTAGTGTCACAGGAATGGTTCAAAACATAGACAGTAGGAAAAGTCAGTCTACATGCACTTAAGTCGGCATTGTGCCCTTTGTACTTAATTCCGATGCAATTTGTGTGTTTCATCGTCAATAAGAAGGTCAGAGGGATACAGTAAACCTGATGTGAAGCATCGGAATCTATAAGTAGTGTCACAGGAATGGTAGAAAACATAGTCAGTAAGAAGAGTCGGTCTTCTTGTACTTAAATCGGCATTGTAACTTTTGTATTTAATTCCGATGCTATTTCTGTGTTTCATCGTCAATAAAAGGGTCCAAGGGATACAGTAGACCTGAAGTGAAGCATCGGAATCTATAACTAGTGTCACAGGAATGGTTCAATACATAGACAGTAGGAAGAGTCAGTCTTCTTGTACTTAAGTCGGCATTGTGCCTTTTGTATTTAATTCCGATGCAATATCTGTGTTCCATCCTCAATAAGAAGGTCAAGGGATACAGTAAACCTGAAGTGAAGCATCGTAATCTATAACTAGCGTCACAGGAATGGTTCAAAACATTGTCAGTAAGAAGCGTCAGTCTTGATGTACTTAATTCGGCATTGTGCCATTTCTATTTAATTCTCATGCAATATATGTGTTTCATCGTCAATAAGAAGGTCCAAGGGATACAGTAAACTTGGAGTGAAGCACCGGAATCTATAACGAGTGTCACAAGAACTGGTCAAAACATAGACTGTAATAAGTGTCAGACTTCTTGTACTTTAGTCGGCATTGTGCCTCTTGTATTTAATTCCGATGCAATTTCTGTGTTTCATCGTCAATAAGACGGTCAGAGGGATACAGTAAACCTGAAGTGAAGCATCGCAATCTATAACTAATGTCACAGGAATGGTTCATAACACAGACAGTAGGAAAAGTCAGTCTACATATACTTAAGTCGGCATTGTGCCTTTTGTACTTAATTCCGATGCAATTTCTGTGTTTCACCGTCAATAAGAAGGTCCAAGGGATACAGTAGACCTGATTTGAAGCATCGGAATCTATAACTAGTGTCACAGGAATGGTTCAAATCATAGACAGTAGGAAGAGTCAGCCTTCTTGTACTTAAGTCGGTATTGTGAATTTTGTATTCAATTCCGATGCAATTTCTGTGTTTCATCGTCAATAAGCACGTCAGAGGGATACAGTACACCTGAGGTGAAGCATTGGAATCTATAACTAGAGTCACAGGAATGGTTCAATACATAGACAGTAAGAAGAGTCAGTCCTCTTGTACTTAAGTCGGCATTGTGCCTTTTGTATTTAATTCCAAAGCAATTTCTGTGTTTCATCGTCAATGAGAAGGTTTAAGGGATACAGTAAATCTGAAGTGAAGCATCGGAATCAATAGCTAGTGTCAAAAGAATGGTTAAGAACATAGTCAGTAAGTAGAGTCAGTCTTCATGTACTTAAGTCGGCATTGTGAATTTTGTATTTAATTCCGTTGCAATTTCTGTGTTTCATCGTCAATAAGAAGATCCAAGGGATACAGTAATCCTGAAGTTAAGCATCGGAATCTATGAGTACTGTCACAGGAAAGGTTCAAAACATAGTCAGTAAGAAGAGTCAGTCTTTTTGTACTTAAGTCGATTTTGTGCCATTTGTATTTAAATCCGATGCAATTTCTGTGTTTCATCGTCAATAAGAGCGTCCAAGGGATACAGTAAACCTGAAATGAACCATCGGAATATATAACTAGTGTCACAGGAATGGGCAAAACATAGACAGTAGCAAGAGTCAGTCCTCTTGTACTTAAGTCGGCATTGTGCTTTTTGTATTTAATTCCGATGCAATATCTGTGTTTCATCATCAATAAGAAGGTCCAAGGGATACAGTAAACCTGAACTGAAGCATCGTAATGTGTAACTAGTGTCACAGGAATGGTTCAAAGCATAGTCAGTAAGAATCGCCAGTCTTCTTGTACTTAAGTCGGCAGTGTGCCTTTTCTATTTAATTCTGATGCAATATCTGTGTTTTATCGTCAATAAGAAGGTCCAAGGGATACTGTAAACTTGGAGTGAGCACCGGAATCTATAACTAGTGTCACAAGAACGGTTCAAAACATAGACTGTAATAAGAGTCAGTCTTCTTGTACTTTAGTCGGCATTGTGCCTTTTGTATTTAATTCCGATGCAATTTATGTGTTTCGTCGTCAATAAGAAGGTCCAAGAGACACAGTAAACCTGGAGTAAAGCATCGGAATCTATAACTAGTGTCACAAGAATGGTTCAAAACATAGACAGTAGGAAGAGTCAGTCCTCTTGTGCTGAAGTCGGCATTGTGCCTTTTGTATTTTTATTCCGATGCAATTTCTGTGATTCATCGTCAATAAGAAGCCAGAGGGATACAGTACACCTGTAGTGAATCATCGGAGTCTATAACTAGTGTCACAGGAATGGTTCAAAACATAGGCAGTAAGAAGAGTCAGCCTTCTTGTACTTAATTCGGCATTGTGCCTTTTGTATTTAATTCCGATGCAATTTCTGTGATTCTTCGTCAATAAGAAGGTCAGAGGGATACAGTAAACATGTAGTGAAGCATCGGAATCTATAACTTGTGTCACAGGAATGGTTCAAAACATAGTCAGTAAGAAGAGGCAGTCTTCTTGTACTTAAACGGCATTGTGCCTTTTGTATTTAATTCCGATGCAATATATGTGTTTCATCGACAATAAGAAGGTCCAAGGGATACAGGGAACCAGGAGTGAAGCATCGGAATCTATAACTATTGTCATGGGGACGGTTCAAAACATAGACAGTAAGATGAGTCAGTATTCTTTTACTTAAGTCGGCATTGTGCCTTTTCCATTTAATTCCGATGCAATTTCTGTGTTTCATCGTCAATAAGGAGGTCCAAGGGATACAGTAAACGTGGAGTGAAGCATCGGAATCTATAACTAGTGACACAGGAATGGTTTAAATCATAGACAGTAGGAAGAGTCAGTCTTCTTGTACTTAATACGGCATTGTGCCTTTTGTATTTAATTGCGATGCAATTTGTGTGTTTCATCGTCAATAAGAAGGTCGGAGGGATACAGTAAACCTGGAGTCCAGCATCGGTGTCTATAACTTGTGTCTCAGGAATGGTTCAAAACATAGGCAGTAAGAAGAGTCAGCCTTCTTGTACTTATTTCCGCATTGTGCCTTTTGTACTTAATTCCGATGCAATTTCTGTGTTTCATCGTCAATAAGAAGCGGCAAGGGATACAGTAATCCTGAAGTTAAGCATCGGTATCTATGACTAGTGTCACAGGAATGGTTCAAAATATAGTCAGTAAGAAGAGTCAGTCTTCTTGTACTTATGTCGGTATTGTGCCTTTTGTATTTAATTCCGATGCAATTTCTGTGTTTCATCGTCAATAAGAAGGTCCAAGGGATACAGTAAACCTGAAGTGAAGCATCGGAATCTATAACTAGTGTCACAGGAATGGTTCAAAGCATAGACAGTAGCAAGAGTCAGTCTACTTGTACTTAAGTCGGCATTGTGCCTATTGTATTTAATTCCGGTGCAATTTCTGTCTTTCATCGTCAATAAGAAGGTCCAAGGGACACAGTAAACCTGGAGTGAAGCATCGGAATCTATAACTAGTGTCACAGGAAAGGTTCAAAACATAGACAGTAGGAAGAGTCAGTCTTCTTGTACTTAAGTCGGCATTGTGCCTTTTGTATTTAATTCCGATGCAATTTCTGTGTTTCATCGTCAATAAGAAGGTCAGAGGGATACAGTAAACCTGGAGTGCAGCATAGGAGTCTATAACTAGTGTCACAGGAATGGTTCAAAGCATAGGCTGTAAGAAGAGTCAGACTTCTTGTTCTTAATTCGGCATTGTGCCTTTTGTATTTAATTCCGATGCAATATCTGTGTTTCATCGTCAATAAGAAGGTCCAAGGGATACAGTAAACCTGAAATGAACCATCGGAAACTACAACTAGTGTCACAGGAATGGTTCAAAACATAGACAGTAGGAAAAGTCAGTCTACATGCACTTAAGTCGGCATTGTGCCCTTTGTACTTAATTCCGATGCAATTTGTGTGTTTCATCGTCAATAAGAAGGTCAGAGGGATACAGTAAACCTGATGTGAAGCATCGGAATCCATAAGTAGTGTCACAGGAATGGTAGAAAGCATAGTCAGTAAGAAGAGTCGGTCTTCTTGTACTTAAATCGGCATTGTAACTTTTGTATTTAATTCCGATGCTATTTCTGTGTTTCATCGTCAATAAAAGGGTCCAAGGGATACAGTAGACCTGAAGTGAAGCATCGGAATCTATAACTAGCGTCACAGGAATGGTTCAAGACATAGACAGTAAGAAGAGTCAGTCCTCTTGTACTTAAGTCGGCATTGTGCCTTTTGTATTTAATTCCAAAGCAATTTCTGTGTTTCATCGTCAATAAGAAGGTTTAAGGGATACAAGAGACCTGACGTGAAGCATCGGAATCTATAGCTAGTGTCACAAGAATGGTTCAAAACATAGTCAGTAAGTAGAGTCAGTCTTCATGTACTTAAGTAGGCATTGTGCCTTTTGTATTTAATTCCGATGCAATTTCTGTGTTTCATCGTCAATAAGAAGAAATAAGGGATACAAAATCCTGAAGTTAAACATCGGAATCTATAACTGGTGTCACGGGAATGGTTCAAAACATAGACAGTTGCAAGAGTCAGTCTACTTGTACTTAAGTCGGCATTGTGCCTATTGTATTTAATTCCGGTGCAATTTCTGTGTTTCATCGTCAATAAGAAGGTCCAAGGGACACAGTAAACCTGGAGTGAAGCATCGGAATCTATAACTAGTGTCACAGGAATAGTTCAAAACATAGACAGTAGGACGAGTCAGTCTTCTTGTACTTAAGTCGGCATGGTGCCTTTTGTATTTAATTCCGATGCAATTTCTGTGTTTCATCGTCAATAAGAAGGTCAGAGGGATACAGTAAACCTGGAGTGAAGCATCGGAGTCTATAACTAGTGTCACAGGAATGGTTCAAAACATAGGCAGTAAGAAGAGTCAGACATCTTGTACTTAATTCGGCATTGTGTATTTGTATTTAATTCCGATGCAATTTCTGTGTTTCATCGTCAACAAGAAGGTCCAAGGGAAACAGTAAACCTGAAATGAACCATCGGAAACTATAACTAGTGTCACAGGAATGGTTCAAAACGAGGACAAGAGGAAAAGTCAGTGTACATGTACTTAAGTCGGCATTGTGCATTTTGTACTTAATTCCGATGCAATTTGTGTGTTTCATCGTCAATAAGAAGGTCAAAGGCATACAGTAAACCTGATGTGAAGCATCGGAATCTATAACTAGTGTCACAGGAATGGTACAAAACATAATCAGTAAGAAGAGTCGGTCTTCTTGTACTAAAGTCGGCATCGTGCCTTTTGTATTTAATTCCGATGCAATTTCTGTGTTTCATCATCAATAAGAAGGTCCAAGGGATACAGTAGACCTCAATTGAAGCATCGGAATCTATAACTAGTGTCACAGGAATGGTTCAAATCATAGACAGTAGGAAGAGTCAGTCTTCGTGTACTAAAGTCGGCATTGTGAATTTTGTATTTAATTCCAGTCCAATTTCTGTGTTTCATCGTCAATAAGAAGGTCAGAGGGATACAGTAAACCTGAAGTGAAGCATCGGAATCTATAACTAGAGTCACAGGAATGGTTCAAAACATAGACAGTAAGGAGAGTCAGTCCTCTTGTACTTAAGACGGCATTGTGCCTTTTGTATTTAACCCCAAAGCAATTTCTGTGTTTCATCGTCAATAAAAAGGTTTAAGGGATACAAGAAACCTGAAGTGAAGCATCGGAATCTATAGCTACAATCACAAGAATGGTTCAAAACATAGTCAGTAAGAAGAGTCAGTCTTCTTGTACTTAAGTCATCATTGTGCATTTTCTATCCAATTCTGCTGCAATTTCTGTGTTTCATCGTCAATAACAAGGTCCGAGGGATACAGTAAGTCTGGAGTGAAGCATCGGAGTCAATAACTAGTGTCACAGGAATGGTTCAAAACATAGACAGTAAGAAGAGTCAGTCTTCTTGTACCTAATTCGGCATTGCGCCTTTTGTATTTAATGCCGATGCAATTTCTGTGTTTCACCGTCAATAAGAAAGTCAGAGGGATACAGTAAACCTGAAGTGAAGCATCGGAATCTATAACTAGTGTCACAGGAATGGTTCAAAACATAGACAGTAGGAAGAGTCAGTCTTCTTGTACTTTAATCGGCATTGTGCCTTTTGTATTTAATTCCGATGCAATTTCTGTGCTTCATCGTCAATAAGAAGGTCAGAGGGATACAGTAAACCTGGAGAGAACATCGGAGGCAATAACTAGTGTCACAGGAATGGTTCAAAACATAGACAGTAAGAAGAGTCATCCTTCTTTCACTTAAGTCGGCATTGTGCCTTTTGTATTTAATTCCGATGCAATTTCTGTGCTTCATCGGCAATAAGAAGGTCCAAGGGATACAGTAAACCTGGAGTGAAGCATCGGAGTCTACTACTAGTGTCACAGGAATGGTTCAAGACATAGACAGTAAGAAGAGTCAGTCTTCTTGTACTTAATTCGGCATTTTGCCATTTGTATTTAAATCCGATGCAATTTCTGTGTTTCATCGTCAATAAGAAGGTCAGAGGGATACAGTAAACCTGAAGTGAAGCATCGGAATCTATAACTAGTGTCACAGGAATGGTTCAAACATAGTCAGTAAGAAGAGTCAGTCTTCTTGTACTTAAGTCGGCATTGTGCCTTTTCTATTCAATTCCGATGCAATTTCTGTGTTTCATCGTCAATAAGAAGGTCCAAGGGATACATTAAACCTGGAGGGAAGCATCGGAATCTATAACTAGTGCCACAGGAATGGTTCAAAACATAGTCAGTAAGGAGAGTCAGTCTCCTTGTACTTAAGTCGACATTGTGCCTTTTGTATTTAATTCCGATGCAATTTCTGTGTTTCATCGTCAATAGGAAGGTCCAAGGGATACATTAAACCTGGAGTGATGCATCGGAATATATAACTACAGTCACAGGGACGGTTCAAACATAGACAGTAAGATGAGTCAGTATTCTTGTACATAAGTCGGCATTGTGCCTTTTGTATTTAATTCCGATGCAATTTCTGTGCTTTATCGTCACTAAGAAGGTCAGAGGGATGCAGTAATCCTGAAGTTAAGCATCGGGATCTATAACTAGTGTCACAGGAATGGTTCAAAGCATAGTCAGTAAGAAGAGTCAGTCATCTTGTAGTTGAGTCCGCATTGTGCCAGTTGTATTTAATTCCGATGCAATTACTGTGTTTCATCGTCAATAAGAAGGTCCAAGTAATACAGTAAACCTGAAATGAAGCATCGGAATATATAACTAGTGTCACAGGAATGGGCAAAACATAGACAGTAGCAAGAGGCAGTCCTCTTGTACTTAAGTTGGCATTGTGCCTATTGTATTTAATTCCGTTGCAATTTCTGTGTTTCATCGTTAATAAGAAAGGCCAAGGGACACAGTAAACCTGGAGTGAAGCATCGGAATCTATAACTAGTGTCACAGGAATGGTTCAAAACATAGACAGTAGGAAGAGCCAGTCTTCTTGTACTTAAGTCGGCATTGTGCATTTTGTATTTAATTCCGATGCAATATCTGTGTTTCATCATCAATAAGAAGGTCCAAGGGATACAGTAATCCTGAACTGAAGCATCGTAATCTGTAACTAGTGTCACAGGAATGGTTCAAATCATAGTCAGTAAGAAGCGTCAGTCTTCTTGTACTTAAGTCGGCATTGTGCCTTTTCTATTTAATTCTGATGCAATATCTGTGTTTCACCGTCAATAAGAAGGTCCAAGGGATACTGTAAACTTGGAGTAAAGCACCGGAATCTATAACTAGTGTCACAAGAACGGTTCAAAACATAGACTGTAATAAGAGTCAGTCCTCTTGTGCTGAAGTCGGCATTGTGCCTTTTGTATTTAATTCCGATGCAATTTCTGTGATTCTTCGTCAATAAGAAGGTCAGAGGGATACAGTACACCTGTAGTGAAGCATCGGAATCTATATCTAGTGTCACAGGAATGGTTCAAAACATAGTCAGTAAGAAGAGTCAGTCTTCTTGTACTTAAGTCGGCATTGTGCCTTTTCCATTTAATTCCGATGCAATTTCTGTGTTTCATCGTCAATATGGAGGTCCAAGGGATACAGTAAACGTGGAGTGAAGCATCGGAATCTATAACTAGTGACACAGGAATGGTTCAAAACATAGTCAGTAAGAAGAGTCAGACTTCTTTTACTTAAGTCGGCATTGTTCCTTTTGTATTTAATTCCGATGCAATTTCTGTGTTTCATAGTCAATAAGAAGGTCAGAGGGATACAGTAAACCTGGAGTGAAGCATCGGAGTCAATAACTAGTGTCACAGGAATGGTTCAAAACATAGACAGTAAGAAGAGTCAGTCTTCTTGTACTTAATTCGGCATTGCGCCTTTTGTATTTAATGCCGATGCAATTTCTGTGTTTTACCGTCAATAAGAAGGTCAGAGGGATACAGTAAACCTGAAGTGAAGCATCGGAATCAATAACTAGTGTCACAGGAATGGTTCAAAACATAGTCAGTAAGAAGAGTCAGTCTCCTTGAACTTAAGCCGACATTGTGCCTTTTGTATTTAATTCCGATGCAATTTCTGTGTTTCATCGTCAATAAGAAGGTCCAAGAGATACATTAAACCTGGAGTGAAGCATCGGAATCTAGAACTAGAGTCACAGGGACGGTTCAAAACATAGACAGTTAGATGAGACAGTATTCTTGTACTTAAGTCGGCATTGTGCTTTTTTTATTTAATTCCGATGCAATTTCTGTGTTTCATCGTCAATAAGAAGGTCCAAAGGATACAGTAAACCTGAAATGAACGATCGGAATCAATAACTAGTGTCACAGGAATGGTTGAATACATAGACAGTAGGAAAAGTCAGTCTACATGTACATAAGTCGGCATTGTGCCTTTTGTATTTTATTCCGATGCAATTTATGTGTTTCATCGTCAATAAGAAGGTCAGAGGGATTTAGTAATCCCGAAGTTAAGCGTCAGAATCTATAACTAGTGTCGCAGGAATGGTTCAAAGCATAGTCAGTAAGAAGAGTCAGTCTTCTTGTAGTTAATTCGGCATTGTGCCGTTTGTATTTAATTCCGATGCAATTTCTGTGTTTCACCGTCAATAAGAAGGTCAGAGGGATACAGTAAACCTGCAGTGAAGCATCGGAATCTATAACTAGTGTCACAGGAATGGTTCAAAACATAGACAGTAGGAAGAGTCAGTCTTCTTTTACTTAAGTCGGCATTGTGCCTTTTGTATTTAATTCCGATGCAATTTCTGTGCTTCATCGTCAATAGGAAGGTCAGAGGGATACAGTAAACCTGGAGAGAACATCGGAGGCAATAACTAGTGTCACAATAATGGTTCAAAACATAGACAGTAAGAGGAGTCATCCTTCTTTTACTTAAGTCGGCATTGTGCCTTTTGTATTTAATTCCGATGCAATTTCTGTGTTTCATCGGCAATAAGAAGGTCCAAGGGATACAGTATACCTGGAGTGAAGCATCGGAGTCTACTACTAGTGTCACAGGAATGGTTCAAACATAGTCAGTAAGGAGAGTCAGTCTCCTTGTACTTAAGTCGACATTGTGCCTTTTGTATTTAATTCCGATGCAATTTCTGTGTTTCATCGTCAATAGGAAGGTCCAAGGGATACATAAAACCTGGAGTGATGCGACGGAATATATAACTACAGTCACAGGGACGGTTCAAAACATAGACAGTAAGATGAGTCAGTATTCTTGTACTTAAGTCGGCATTGTGCCCTTTGTATTTAATTCCGATGCAATTTCTGTGCTTTATCGTCACTAAGAAGGTCAGAGGGATGCAGTAATCCTGAAGTTAAGCATCGGAATCTATAACTAGTGTCACAGGAATGGTTCAAAGCATAGTCAGCAAGAAGAGTCAATTATCTTGTAGTTGAGTCCGCATTGTGCCATATGTATTTGATTCCGATGCAATTTCTGTGTTTCATCGTCAATAAGAAGGTCCAAGTGATACAGTAAACCTGAAATGAAGCATCGGAATATATAACTAGTGTCACAGGAATGGGCAAAACATAGACATTAGCAAGAGTCAGTCCTCTTGTACTTAAGTTTGCATTGTGCCTATTGTATTTAATTCCGTTGCAATTTCTGTGTTTCATCGTTTATAAGAAAGGCCAAGGGACACAGTAAACCTGGAGTGAAGCATCGGAATCCATAACTAGTGTCACAGGAATGGTTCAAAACATAGACAGTAGGAAGAGTCAGTCTTCTTGTACTGAAGTCGGCATTGTGCATTTTGTATTTAATTCCGATGCAATATCTGTGTTTCATCATCAATAAGAAGGTCCAAGGGATACAGTAATCCTGAACTGAAGCATCGTAATCTGTAACTAGTGCCACAGGAATGGTTCAAATCATAGGCTTTAAGAAGCGTCAGTCTACTTGTACTTAAGTCGGCATTGTGCCTTTTCTATTTAATTCTGATGCAATATCTGTGTTTCATCGTCAATAAGAAGGTCCAAGGGATACTGTAAACTTGGAGTAAAGCATCGGAATCTATAACTAGTGTCACAGGAATGGTTCAAAACATAGACAGTAGGAAGAGTCAGTCTTCTTGTACTTAAGTCGGCATTGTGCCTTTTGTATTTAATTGCGATGCAATTTCTGTGTTTCATCGTCAATAAGAAGGTCGGAGGGATACAGTAAACCTGGAGTGCAGCATCGGAGTTTATAACTAGTGTCTCAGGAATGGTTCAAAACATAGGCAGTAAGAAGAGTCAGCCTTCTTGTACTTAATTCGGCATTGTGCCTTTTGTACTTACTTCCGATGCAATTTCTGTGTTTCATCGTCAATAAGAAGCGGCAAGGGATACAGTAATCCTGAAGTTAAGCATCGGAATCTATGACTAGTGTCACAGGAATGGTTCAAAACAGAGTCAGTAAGATGAGACGGTCTTCTTGTACTGAAGTCGGCATTGTAACTTTTGCATTTAATTCCGATGCAATTTCTGTGTTTCATCGTCAATAAAAGGGTCCAAGGGATACAGTAGACCTGAATTGAAGCATCGGAATCTATAACTAGTGACACAGGATTGGTTCAAATCATAGACAGTAGGAAAAGTCAGTGTTCTTGTACTTAAGTCGGCATTGTGAATTTTGTATTTAATTCCAATGCAATTTCTGTGTTTCATCGTCAATAAGAAGATCCAGGGATACAGTAATCCTTAAGTTAAGCATCGGAATCTATGACTAGTGACACAGGAATGGTTCAAAACATAGTCAGTAAGAAGAGTCAGTCTTCTTGTACTTAAGTCGGTTTTGTGCCTTTTGTATTTAATTCCGATGCAATATCTGTGCTTCATCGTCAATAAGAAGGTCCAAGGGATACAGTAAACCTGGAGTGAAGCATCAGAATCTATAACTAGTGTCATAGGGACGGTTCAAAGCATAGACAGTAAGATGAGTCAGTATTCTTGTACTTAATTCGGCATTGTGCCTTTTGTATTTAATCCCGATGCAATTTCTGTAATTCATCGTCAATAAGAAGCGCCAAGGGATATAGTAATCCTTTAGTTAAGCATCGGAATCTATGACTAGTGTCAAAAATGGTTCAAAACATAGTCAGTAAGAAGAGTCAGTCTTCTTGTACTTATGTCGGTATTGTGCCTTTTGTATTTAGTTCCGATGCAATTTCTGTGTTTCATCGTCAATAAGAAGGACCAAGGGATACAGTAAACCTGAAGTGAAGCATCGGAAACTATAACTAGTGTCACAGGAATGGTTCAAAACATAGAAAGAAGCAAGAGTCAGTCTACTTGTACTTAAGTCGGCATTGTGCCTATTGTATTTAATTCCGGTGCAATTTCTGTGTTTCATCGTCAATAAGAAGGTCCAAGGGACACAGTAAACCTGGAGTGAAGCATCGGAATCTATAACTATTGTCACAGGAATAGTTCAAAACATAGACAGTAGGAAGAGTCAGTCTTCTTGTACTTAAGTCGGCATTGTGCCTTTTGTATTCAATTCCGATGCAATTTCTGTGTTTCATCGCAATTAAGAAGGTCGGAGGGATACAGTAAACCTGGAGTGAAGCATTGGAGTCTATAACTAGTGTCACAGGAATGGTTCAAAACATAGGCAGTAAGAAGAGTCAGACTTCTTGTACTTAATTCGGCATTGTGTATTTGTATTTAATTCCGATGCAATTTCTGTGTTTCATCGTCAATAAGAAGGTCCAAGGGATACAGTAAACCTGAAATGAACCATCGGAAACTATAACTAGTGTCACAGGAATGGTTCAAAACGTAGACAGTAGGAAAAGTCAGTCTACTTGTACTTAAGTTGGCATTGTGCCTTTTGTACTTAATTCCGATGCAATTTGTGTGTTTCATCGTCAATAAGAAGGTCAAAGGGATACAGTAAACCTGATGTGAAGCATCGGAATCTATAACTAGTGTCACAGGAATGGTACAAAACATAGTCAGTAAGAAGAGTCAGTCCTCTGGTACTAAAGTCGGCATTGTGCTTTTGTATTTAATTCCAATGCAATTTCTGTGTTTCATCGTCAATAAGAAGGTCCAAGGGATACAGTAGACCTGAATTGAAGCATCGGAATCTATAACTTGTGTCACAGGAATGGTTCAAATCATAGACAGTAGGAAGAGTCAGTCTTCGTGTACTTAAGTCGGCATTGTGAATTTTGTATTTAATTCCAATGCAATTTCTGTGTTTCATCGTCAATAAGAAGATCAGAGGGATACAGTAAACCTGAAGTGAAGCATCGGAATCTATAACTAGAGTCACAGGAATGGTTCAAAACATAGACAGTAAGAAGAGTCATTCCTCTTGTACTTAAGTCGGCATTGTGCCTTTTGTATTTAATTCCAAAGCAATTTCTGTGTTTCATCGTCAATAAGAAGGTTTAAGGGATACAAGAAACCTGAAGTGAAGCATCGGAATCTATAGCTAGTGTCACAAGAATGGTTCAAAACATAGTCAGTAAGTAGAGTCTGTCTTCATGTACTTAAGTAGGCATTGTGCCTTTTGTATTTAATTCCGATGCAATTTCTGTGTTTCATCGTCAATAAGAAGATCCAAGGGATTTAGTAATCCTGAAGTTAAGCATCGGAATCTATGACTAATGTCACAGGAATGGTTCAAAACATAGTCAGTAAGAAGAGTCAGTCTTCTTGTGCTTTAGTCATCATTGTGCATTTTCTATTTAATTTTGATGCAATTTCTGTGTTTCATCATCAATAAGAAGGTCCAAGGGATACAGTAAGTCTGGAGTGAAGCATCGGAATCTATAACTAGTGTCACAGGAATGGTTCAAAACATAGACAGTAGGAAGAGTCAGACTTCATTTACTTAAGTCGGCATTGTGCCTTTTGTATTCAATTCCGATGCAATTTCTGTGTTTCATAGTCAATAAGAAGGTCAGAGGGATACAGTAAACCTGGAGTGAAGCATCGGAGTCAATAACTAGTGTCACAGGAATGATCAAAACATAGACAGTAAGAAGAGTCAGTCTTCTTGTACTTAATTCGGCATTGCCCCTTTTGTATTTAATGCCGATGCAATTTCTGTGGTTCACCGTCAATAAGAAGGTCAGAGGGATACAGTTAACCTGAAGCATCGGAATCTATAACTAGTGTCACAGGAATGGTTCAAAACATAGTCAGTAAGAAGAGTCTGTCTCCCTGAACTTAAGCCGACATCGTGCCTTTTGTATTTAATTCCGATGCAATTTCTGTGGTTCATCGTCAATAAGAAGGTCCAAGGGATACAGTAAACCTTAAGTGAAGCATCGGAATTTATAACTAGTGTCACAGTAATGGTTCAAAACATACACAGTAGGAAGAGTCAGTCTTCTAGTACTTAAGTCGGCATTGTTCATTTTCTATGTAATTCCGATGCAATTTCTGTGTTTCATCGTCAATAAGACGGTCAAACGGATACAGTAAACCTGAAGTGAAGCATCGGAATCTATAACTAGTGTCACTGGTATGGTTCAAAACATAGACAATTGGAAGAGTCAGTCTTCTTGTACTTAATTCGGCATTGTGTCTTTTGTATTTAATTCCGATGCAATTTATGTGTTTCATCGTCAATAAGAAGGTCCAAGGGATACAGTAAACCTGATATGAACCATCGGAATCTATGACTAGTGTCACAGGAATGGTTCAAAACATAGTCAGTAAGAAGAGTCAGTCTTCTTGTACTGAAGTCGGAATTGTGCCTTTTTTATTTAATTCCGATGCAATTTCTGTGTTTCATCGTCAATAAGAAGGTCCAAGGGATACAGCAAACCTGAAGTGAAGCATCGGAATCAATAACTGGTGTCACAGGAATGGGTCAAAGCATTGACAGTAGCAAGAGTCAGTCTTCTTGTACTTAAGTCGGCATTGTGCCTATTGTATTTAATTCCGATGCAATTTCTGTGTTTCATCGTCAATAAGAAGGTCCAAGGGAAACGGTAAACCTGGAGTGAAGCATCGGAATCTACAACTAGTGTCACAGGAATGGTTCAAAACATAGACAGTAGGAAGAGTCAGTCTTCTTGTACTTAAGTCGGCATTGTGCCTTTTGTATTTAATTCCGATGCAATTTCTGTGCTTCATCGTCAATAAGAAGGACAGAGGGATACAGTAAACCTGGAGTGAAGCATCGGAGTCTACTACTAGTGTCACAGGAATGGTTCAAGTCATAGACAGTAAGAAGAGTCAGTCTTCTTGTACTTAATTCTTCATTGTACCATTTGTATTTAATTCCGATGCAATTTCTGTGTTTCATCGTCACTAAGAAGGTCAGAGGGATGCAGTAATCCTGAAGTTAAGCATCGGAATCTATAACTAGTGTCTCAGGAATGGTTCAAAGCATAGTCAGTAAGATGAGTCAGTCTTCTTGTAGTTGAGTCCGCATTGTGCCTTTTGTATTTAATTCCGATGCAATTTCTGTGTTTCATCGTCAATAAGAAGGTCCAAGGGATACAGTAAACCTGAAGCGAAGCATCAGAACCTATAACTAGTGTCACAGGAATGGTTCAAACATAGACATTTGAAAGAGTCAGTCTTCTTGTACTTAAGTCGGCATGGTGCCTTTTGTATTGAATTCCGATGCAATTTTTGTGTTTCATCGTCAATAAGAAGGTCCAAGGGATACAGTAAACCTGAAATGAACCATCGGAATCTATGACTAGTGTCACAGGAACGGTACAAATTATAGTCAGTAAGAAAAGTCAGTCATCTTGTACTGAAGTCGGTATTGTGCCTTTTGTATTTAATTCCGATGCAATATCTGTGTTTCATCGTCAATAAGAAGGTCCAAGGGATACATTAAACCTGAAGTGAAGCAACGGAATCTATAACTGGTGTCACGGGAATGGTTCAAAACATAGACAGTTGCAAGAGTCAGTCTTCTTGTACTTAAGTCGGCATTGTGCCTATTGTATTTAATTCCGACGCAATTTCTGTAATTCATCGTCAATAAGAAAGTCCAAGGGACACAGTAAACCGGGAGTGACGCATCGGAATCTATAACTAGTGTCACAGGAATGGTACAAATTATAGTCAGTAAGAAAAGTCAGTCATCTTGTACTGAAGTCGGTATTGTGCCTTTTGTATTTAGTTCCGATGCAATTTCTGTGTTTCATCGTCAATAAGAAGGACCAAGGGATACAGTAAACCTGAAGTGAAGCATCGGAAACTATAACTAGTGTCACAGGAATGGTTCAAAACATAGAAAGAAGCAAGAGTCAGTCTACTTGTACTTAAGTCGGCATTGTGCCTATTGTATTTAATTCCGGTGCAATTTCTGTGTTTCATCGTCAATAAGAAGGTCCAAGGGACACAGTAAACCTGGAGTGAAGCATCGGAATCTATAACTATTGTCACAGGAATAGTTCAAAACATAGACAGTAGGAAGAGTCAGTCTTCTTGTACTTAAGTCGGCATTGTGCCTTTTGTATTCAATTCCGATGCAATTTCTGTGTTTCATCGCAATTAAGAAGGTCGGAGGGATACAGTAAACCTGGAGTGAAGCATTGGAGTCTATAACTAGTGTCACAGGAATGGTTCAAAACATAGGCAGTAAGAAGAGTCAGACTTCTTGTACTTAATTCGGCATTGTGTATTTGTATTTAATTCCGATGCAATTTCTGTGTTTCATCGTCAATAAGAAGGTCCAAGGGATACAGTAAACCTGAAATGAACCATCGGAAACTATAACTAGTGTCACAGGAATGGTTCAAAACGTAGACAGTAGGAAAAGTCAGTCTACTTGTACTTAAGTTGGCATTGTGCCTTTTGTACTTAATTCCGATGCAATTTGTGTGTTTCATCGTCAATAAGAAGGTCAAAGGGATACAGTAAACCTGATGTGAAGCATCGGAATCTATAACTAGTGTCACAGGAATGGTACAAAACATAGTCAGTAAGAAGAGTCAGTCCTCTGGTACTAAAGTCGGCATTGTGCTTTTGTATTTAATTCCAATGCAATTTCTGTGTTTCATCGTCAATAAGAAGGTCCAAGGGATACAGTAGACCTGAATTGAAGCATCGGAATCTATAACTTGTGTCACAGGAATGGTTCAAATCATAGACAGTAGGAAGAGTCAGTCTTCGTGTACTTAAGTCGGCATTGTGAATTTTGTATTTAATTCCAATGCAATTTCTGTGTTTCATCGTCAATAAGAAGATCAGAGGGATACAGTAAACCTGAAGTGAAGCATCGGAATCTATAACTAGAGTCACAGGAATGGTTCAAAACATAGACAGTAAGAAGAGTCATTCCTCTTGTACTTAAGTCGGCATTGTGCCTTTTGTATTTAATTCCAAAGCAATTTCTGTGTTTCATCGTCAATAAGAAGGTTTAAGGGATACAAGAAACCTGAAGTGAAGCATCGGAATCTATAGCTAGTGTCACAAGAATGGTTCAAAACATAGTCAGTAAGTAGAGTCTGTCTTCATGTACTTAAGTAGGCATTGTGCCTTTTGTATTTAATTCCGATGCAATTTCTGTGTTTCATCGTCAATAAGAAGATCCAAGGGATTTAGTAATCCTGAAGTTAAGCATCGGAATCTATGACTAATGTCACAGGAATGGTTCAAAACATAGTCAGTAAGAAGAGTCAGTCTTCTTGTGCTTTAGTCATCATTGTGCATTTTCTATTTAATTTTGATGCAATTTCTGTGTTTCATCATCAATAAGAAGGTCCAAGGGATACAGTAAGTCTGGAGTGAAGCATCGGAATCTATAACTAGTGTCACAGGAATGGTTCAAAACATAGACAGTAGGAAGAGTCAGACTTCATTTACTTAAGTCGGCATTGTGCCTTTTGTATTCAATTCCGATGCAATTTCTGTGTTTCATAGTCAATAAGAAGGTCAGAGGGATACAGTAAACCTGGAGTGAAGCATCGGAGTCAATAACTAGTGTCACAGGAATGATCAAAACATAGACAGTAAGAAGAGTCAGTCTTCTTGTACTTAATTCGGCATTGCCCCTTTTGTATTTAATGCCGATGCAATTTCTGTGGTTCACCGTCAATAAGAAGGTCAGAGGGATACAGTTAACCTGAAGCATCGGAATCTATAACTAGTGTCACAGGAATGGTTCAAAACATAGTCAGTAAGAAGAGTCTGTCTCCCTGAACTTAAGCCGACATCGTGCCTTTTGTATTTAATTCCGATGCAATTTCTGTGTTTCATCGTCAATAAGAAGGTCCAAGGGATACAGTAAACCTTAAGTGAAGCATCGGAATTTATAACTAGTGTCACAGTAATGGTTCAAAACATACACAGTAGGAAGAGTCAGTCTTCTAGTACTTAAGTCGGCATTGTTCATTTTCTATGTAATTCCGATGCAATTTCTGTGTTTCATCGTCAATAAGACGGTCAAACGGATACAGTAAACCTGAAGTGAAGCATCGGAATCTATAACTAGTGTCACTGGTATGGTTCAAAACATAGACAATTGGAAGAGTCAGTCTTCTTGTACTTAATTCGGCATTGTGTCTTTTGTATTTAATTCCGATGCAATTTATGTGTTTCATCGTCAATAAGAAGGTCCAAGGGATACAGTAAACCTGATATGAACCATCGGAATCTATGACTAGTGTCACAGGAATGGTTCAAAACATAGTCAGTAAGAAGAGTCAGTCTTCTTGTACTGAAGTCGGAATTGTGCCTTTTTTATTTAATTCCGATGCAATTTCTGTGTTTCATCGTCAATAAGAAGGTCCAAGGGATACAGCAAACCTGAAGTGAAGCATCGGAATCAATAACTGGTGTCACAGGAATGGGTCAAAGCATTGACAGTAGCAAGAGTCAGTCTTCTTGTACTTAAGTCGGCATTGTGCCTATTGTATTTAATTCCGATGCAATTTCTGTGTTTCATCGTCAATAAGAAGGTCCAAGGGAAACGGTAAACCTGGAGTGAAGCATCGGAATCTACAACTAGTGTCACAGGAATGGTTCAAAACATAGACAGTAGGAAGAGTCAGTCTTCTTGTACTTAAGTCGGCATTGTGCCTTTTGTATTTAATTCCGATGCAATTTCTGTGCTTCATCGTCAATAAGAAGGACAGAGGGATACAGTAAACCTGGAGTGAAGCATCGGAGTCTACTACTAGTGTCACAGGAATGGTTCAAGTCATAGACAGTAAGAAGAGTCAGTCTTCTTGTACTTAATTCTTCATTGTACCATTTGTATTTAATTCCGATGCAATTTCTGTGTTTCATCGTCAATAAGAAGGTCAGAGGGATACAGTAAACCTGAAGTGAAGCATCGGAATCTATAACTAGTGTCACAGGAATGGTTCAAACATAGTCAGTAAGAAGAGTCAGTCTTCTTGTACTTAAGTCGGCATTGTGCCTTTTATATTCAATTCCGATGCAATTTCTGTGTTTCATCGTCACTAAGAAGGTCAGAGGGATGCAGTAATCCTGAAGTTAAGCATCGGAATCTATAACTAGTGTCTCAGGAATGGTTCAAAGCATAGTCAGTAAGAAGAGTCAGTCTTCTTGTAGTTGAGTCCGCATTGTGCCTTTTGTATTTAATTCCGATGCAATTTCTGTGTTTCATCGTCAATAAGAAGGTCCAAGGGATACAGTAAACCTGAAGCGAAGCATCAGAACCTATAACTAGTGTCACAGGAATGGTTCAAACATAGACATTTGAAAGAGTCAGTCTTCTTGTACTTAAGTCGGCATGGTGCCTTTTGTATTGAATTCCGATGCAATTTTTGTGTTTCATCGTCAATAAGAAGGTCCAAGGGATACAGTAAACCTGAAATGAACCATCGGAATCTATGACTAGTGTCACAGGAACGGTACAAATTATAGTCAGTAAGAAAAGTCAGTCATCTTGTACTGAAGTCGGTATTGTGCCTTTTGTATTTAATTCCGATGCAATATCTGTGTTTCATCGTCAATAAGAAGGTCCAAGGGATACATTAAACCTGAAGTGAAGCAACGGAATCTATAACTGGTGTCACGGGAATGGTTCAAAACATAGACAGTTGCAAGAGTCAGTCTTCTTGTACTTAAGTCGGCATTGTGCCTATTGTATTTAATTCCGACGCAATTTCTGTAATTCATCGTCAATAAGAAAGTCCAAGGGACACAGTAAACCGGGAGTGACGCATCGGAATCTATAACTAGTGTCACAGGAATGGTACAAATTATAGTCAGTAAGAAAAGTCAGTCATCTTGTACTGAAGTCGGTATTGTGCCTTTTGTATTTAATTCCGATGCAATATCTGTGTTTCATCGTCAATAAGAAGGTCCAAGGGATACAGTAAACCTGAAATGAACCATCGGAATCTATAACTAGTGTCATAGGAATGGTTTAAAACATAGACAGTAGGAAAAGTCAGTCTACATGTAATTAAGTCGGCATTGTGCCTTTTGTATTTTATTCCGATGCAATTCCTGTGTTTCATCGTCAATAAGAAGGTCAGAGGGATACAGTAATCCCGAAGTTAAGCATCAGAATCTATAACTAGTGTCACAGGAATGGTTCAAAACATAGTCAGTAAGAAGAGTCAGACTTCTTGTACTTAAGTCGGCATTGTGCCTTTTGTATTTAGTTCCGATGCAATTTCTGTGTTTCATCGTCAATAAGAAGGTCCAGGGGATACAGGAAACCTGGAGTGAAGCATCGGAATCTATAACTAGTGTCACAGGGACGGTTCAAAACATAGACAGTAAGAAGAGTCAGTATTCTTGTACTTAAGTCGGCATTGTGCCTTTTCTATTTAATTCCGATGCAATTTCTGTGTTTCATCGTCAATAAGAAGGTCCAAGGGATACCGTAAACCTGAAGTGAAGCATCGGAATCTATAACTAGAGTCACAGGAATGGTTCAAAACATAGTCAGTAAGAAGAGTCTGTCTTCTTGTACTTAGTCATCATTGAGCATTTTCTATTTAATTCTGATGCAATTTCTGTTTTTCATCGTCAACAAGAAGGTCCAAGGGATACAGTAAACCTGGAGTGAAGCATCGGAATCTATAACTAGTGTCACAGGAATAGTTCAAAACATAGACAGTAAGAAGAGTCAGACTTCTTTTACTTAAGTCCTCATTGTGCCTTTTGTATTTAATTCCGATGCAATCTCTGCGTTTCATCGTCAATACGAAGGTCCAAGGGATACAGTAAACCTGGAGTGAAGCATCGGAGTCTACTACTAGTGTCACAGGAATGATTCAAGACATAGACCGTAAGAAGAGTCAGTCTTCTTGTACTTAATTCGGCATTGTGCCATTTGTATTTAATTCCGATGCAATTTCTGTGTTTCATCGTCAATAAGAAGGTCCAAGGGATACATTAAACCAGGAGTAAAGCATCGGAATCTATAACTAGAGTCACAGGGACCGTTTAAAACATAGACAGTAAGATGAGTCAGTATTCTTGTACCTAAGTCGGCATTGTGCTTTTTGTATTTAATTCCGATGCAATTTCTGTGTTTCATCGTCACTAAGAAGGTCAGGGAGACACAGTAATCCTGAAGTTAATCATCGGAATCTATAACTAGTGTCACAGGAATGGTTCAAAGCATAGACTGTCAGAAGAGTCAGTATTCTTGTACTGTAGTCGGCATTGTGCTTTTTGTTTTTAATTCCGATGCAATTTCTGTGTTTCATCGTCAATAAGAAGGTCCAAGGGATACAGTAAACCTGGAGTGAAGCATCGGAATCTATAACTAGTGTCACAGGAATGGTTCAAAACATAGACAGGTGGAAGAGTCAGTCTTCTTGTAATTAATTCGACATTGTGCCGTTTGTATTTAATTCCGATGAAATTTCTGTGTTTCATCGTCAATAAGAAGGTCCAAGGGATACAGTAAACCTGAAGTGAAGCATCGGAATTTATAACTAGTGTCACAGGAGTGGTTCAAAACATACACAGTAGGAAGAGTCAGTCTTCTAGTACTTAAGTCGGCATTGTCAATTTTCTATTTAATTCCGATGCAATTTCTGTGTTTCGTCGTCAATAAGACGGTCAGAGGGATACAGTAAACCTGTAGTGAAGCATCGGAATCTATAACTAGTGTCACAGGAATGGTTCAAAACATAGACAGTAGGAAGAGTCAGTGTTCTTGTACTTAAGTCGGCATTGTGCCTTTTGTATTTAATTCCGATGCAATTTCTGTTCTTCATCGTCTACAAGAAGGTCAGAGGGATACAGTAAACCTGGAGTGAAGCATCGGAGTCTATAACTAGTGTCACAGGAATGGTTCAAAACATAGACAGTAAGAAGAGTCAGTCTTCTGGTACTTAAGTCGGCATTTTGCCTTTTGTATTTAATTCCGATGAAATTTCTGTGTTTCTTCGCCAATAACAAGGTCCAAGGGATACAGTAAACCTGGAGTGAATCGTCGGCATCTGTAACTAGTGTCACAGGAATGGTTCAAAACATAGACAGTAAGATGAGTCAGTATTCTTGTACTTACGTCGGCATTGTGCCTTTTCGATTTAATTCCGATGCAATTTCTGCGTTTCATCGTCAATAAGAAGGTCAGAGGGATACAGTAAGCCTGAAGTCAAGCATCGGATCTATAACTAGTGTCACAGGTATGGTTCAAAACATAGTCAGTAAGAAGAGTCAGTCTTCTTGTACTTAAGTCGGCATTGTGCCTTTTGTATTTAATTCCGATGCAATTTCTGGGTTTCTTCGTCAATAGGAAGGTCCAAGGGATACAGTAAACCTGGAGTGAATCATCGGCATCTATAACTAGTGTCACAGGGACGGTTCAAAACATAGACAGTAAGATGAGTCAGTATTCTTGTACTTAAGTAGGCATTGTGCCTCTTCTATTTAATCCCGATGCAATTTCTGTGTTTCATCGTCAATACGAAGGTCCAAGGGATACAGTAAACCTGAAAAGAAGCATCGGAATCTATAACTAGTGTCACCGGAATGGTTCAAAACATAGCCAGTAAGAAGAGTCAGTCTTCTTGTACTTAAGTCATCATTGTGCATTTTCTATTTGATTCTGATCCAATTTCTGTGTTTCATCGTCAATACGAAGGTCCAAGGGATACAGTAAACCTGGAGTGAAGCATCGGAATCTATAACTAGTGTCACAGGAATTGTTCAAAACATAGACAGTAAGAAGAGTCAGACTTCTTTTACTGAAGTCGGTATTGTGCCTTTTGTATTTACTTCCGATGCAATTTCTGTGTTTCATCGTCAATAAGAAGGTCCATGGGATACAGTAAACCTGGAGTGAAGTATCGTAGTCTACAACTAGTGTCACAGGAATGGCTCAAGACATAGACAGTAAGAAGAGTCAGTCTTCTTGTACTTAATTCGGCATTGTGCCTTTTGTACTTAATTCCGATGCAATATCTGTGTTTCATCGTCAATAAGAAGGTCAGAGGGATACAGTAAACCTGAAGTGAAGGATCGGAATCTATAACTAGTGTCACAGGAATGGTTCAAAACATAGTCAGTAAGAAGAGTCAATCTTCTTGTACCAAATTCGGCATTGTGCCTTTGGTATTTAATTCCGATGCGATTTCTGTGTTTCATCGTCAATAATAAGGTCAGAGGGATACAGTAAGCCTGAAGTGAAGCATCGGATCTATAACTAGTGTCACAGGAATCGTTCAAAACATTGTCAGTAAGAAGAGTCAGTCTTTTTTGTACTTGTGTCGGCATTGTGCCTTTTGTGTTTAATTCCGATGCAATTTCTGTGTTTCATCGTCAGTAAGAAGGTCCAAGGGATACAGTAAACCTGGAGTGAAGCATCGGAATCTATAACTAGTGTCACAGGAATAGTTCAAAACATAGACAGTAAGAAGAGTCAGACTTCTTTTACTGAAGTCGGTATTGTGCCTTTTGTATTTACATCCGATGCAATTTCTGTGTTTCATCGTCAATAAGAAGGTCCATGGGATACAGTAAACCTGGAGTGAAGTATCGTAGTCTACAACTAGTGTCACAGGAATGGCTCAAGACATAGACAGTAAGAAGAGTCAGTCCTCTTGTACTTAATTCGGCATTGTGCCTTTTGTACTTAATTCCGATGCAATATCTGTGTTTCATCGTCAATAAGAAGGTCAGAGGGATACAGTAAACCTGAAGTGAAGGATCGGAATCTATAACTAGTGTCACAGGAATGGTTCAAAACATAGTCAGTAAGAAGAGTCAATCTTCTTGTACCAAATTCGGCATTTTGCCTTTGGTATTTAATTCCGATGCGATTTCTGTGTTTCATCGTCAATAATAAGGTCAGAGGGATACAGTAAGCCTGAAGTGAAGCATCGGATCTATAACTAGTGTCACAGGAATCGTTCAAAACATAGTCAGTAAGAAGAGTCAGTCTTCTTGTACTTGTGTCGGCATTGTGCCTTTTGTATTTATTCCGATGCAATTTCTGTGTTTCATCGTCAGTAAGAAGGTCCAAGGGCTACAGTAAACCTGGAGTGAAGCATCGGAATCTATAACTAGTGTCACAGGGACGTTTCAAAACATAGACAGTAAGATGAGTCATAATTCTTGTACTTAAGTAGGCATTGTGCCTCTTCTATTTAATCCCGATGCAATTTCTGTGTTTCATCGTCAATAAGAAGGTCCAAGGGATACAGTAAACCTGAAGTGAAGCATCGGAATCTATAACTAGTGTCACAGGAATGGTTCAAAACATAGCCAGTAAGAAGAGTCAGTCTTCTTGTACTTAAGTCATCATTGTGCATTTTCTATTTAATTCTGATCCAATTTCTGTGTTTCATCGTAAATAAGAAGGTCCAAGGGATACAGTAAACCTGGAGTGAAGCATCGGAATCTATAACTAGTGTCACAGGAATGGTTCAAAACATAGACAGCAAGATCAGTCAGACTTCTTGTACTGAAGTCGGTATTGTGCCTTTTGTATTTAATTCCGATGCAATTTCCGTATTTCATCGTCAATAAGAAGGTCCAAGGGATACAGTAAACCTGAAATGAACCATCGGAATCTATGACTAGTGTCACAGGAACGGTTCAAAACATAGTCAGTAAGAAAAGTCAGTCTTCTTGTACTGAAGTCGGTATTGTGCCTTTTGTATTTAATTCCGATGCAATTTCCGTGTTTCATCGTCAATAAGAAGGTCCAAGGGATACAGTAAACCTGAAGTGAAGCAACGGAATCTATAACTGGTGTCACGGGAATGGTTCAAAACATAGACAGTTGCAAGAGTCAGTCTTCTTGGACTTAAGTCGGCATTGTGCCTATTGTATTTAATTCCGATGCAATTTCTGTGTTTCATCGTCAATAAGAAACTCCAAGGGACAGAGTAAACCTGGAGTGACGCATCGGAATCTATAACTAGTGTCACAGGAATGGTTCAAAGCATAGACAGTAGGAAGAGTCAGTCTACATGTACTTAAGTCGGCATTGTGCCCTTTGTATTTAATTCCGATGCAATTTCTGTGCTTCATCGTCCATAAGAAGGTCAGAGGGATACAGTAAACCTGGAGTGAAGAATCGAAGTCTATAACTGGGGTCACAGGAATGGTTCAAAACATAGACAGTAAGAAGAGTCAGTCTTCTTGTACCTAATTCGGCATTGTGCCTTTTGTATTTAATTCCGATGCGATTTCTGTGTTTCATCGTCAATAAGAAGGTCAGAGGGATACAGTAAGCCTGAAGTGAAGCATCGGATCTATAACTAGTGTCACAGGAATGGTTCAAAACATAGTCAGTAAGAAGAGTCAGCCTTCTTGTAATTAAGTCGGCATTGTGCCTTTTCTATTTCATTCTGATCCAATTTCAGTGTTTCATCGTCAATAAGAAGGTCCAAGGGATACTTTAAACCTGGAGTGAAGCATTGGAATCTATAACTACAGTCACAGGGACGGTTCAAATCATAGACAGTGAGATGAGTCAGTATTCTTGTACTTAAGACGGCATTGTCCTTTTTGTATTTAATTCTGATCCAATTTCTGTGTTTCATCGTCAATAAGAAGGTCCAAGGGATACAGTAAACCTGGAGTGAAGCATCGGAATCTATAACTAGTGTCACAGGAATAGTTCTAAACATAGACAGTAAGAAGAGTCAGACTTATTTTACTTAAGTCTTCATTGTGCCTTTTGTATTTAATTCCGATGCAATCTCTGCGTTTCATCGTCAATAAGAAGGTCCAAGGGATACAGTAAACCTGGAGTGAAGCATCGGAGTCTACTACTAGTGTCACAGGAACGATTCAAGACATATACCGTAAGAAGTGTCAGTCTTCTTGTACTTAACTCGGCATTGTGCCATTTGTATTTAATTCCGATGCAATTTCTGTGTTTCATCGTCAATAAGAAGGTCCAAGGGATACATTAAACCTGGAGTGAAGCATCGGAATCTATAACTAGAGTCACAGGGACGGTTCAAAACATAGACAGTAAGATGAGTCAGTATTCTTGTACCTAAGTCGGCATTGTGCTTTTTGTATTTAATTCCGATGCAATTTCTGTGTTTCATCGTCACTAAGAAGGTCAGAGAGACACAGTAATCCTGAAGTTAAGCATCGGAATCTATAACTAGTGTCACAGGAATGGTTCAAAGCATAGACAGTCAGAAGAGTCAGTCTTCTTGTACTGTAGTCGGCATTGTGCTTTTTGTTTTTAATTCCGATGCAATTTCTGTGTTTCATCGGCAATAAGAAGGTCCAAGGGATACAGTAAACCTGGAGTGAAGCATCGGAATCTATAACTAGTGTCACAGGAATGGTTCAAAACATAGACAGGTGGAAGAGTCAGTCTTCTTGTACTTATGTCGGTATTGTGCCTTTTGTATTTAATTCCGATGCAATTTCTGTGTTTCATCGTCAATAAGAAGGTCCAAGGGATACAGTAAACCTGAAGTGAAGCATCGGAATCTATAACTAGTATCACAGGAATGGTTCAAAGCATAGACAGTAGCAAGAGTCAGTGTACTTGTACTTAAGTCGGCATTGTGCCTATTGTATTTAATTCCGGTGCAATTTCTGTGTTTCGTCGTCAATAAGAAGGTCAGAGGGATACAGTAAACCTGGAGTGAAGCATCGGAATCTATAACTAGTGTCACAGGAATGGTTCAAAACATAGACAGTAGGAAGAGTCAGTGTTCTTGTACTTAAGTCGGCATTGTGCCTTTTGTATTTAATTCCGATGCAATTTCTGTTCCACATCGTCTACAAGAAGGTCAGAGGGATACAGTAAACCTGGAGTGAAGCATCGGAGTCTATAACTAGTGTCACAGGGACGGTTCAAAACATAGACAGTAAGATGAGTCAGTATTCTTGTACTTAAGTCGGCATTGTGCCTTTTCTATTTAATTCCGATGCAATTTCTGTGTTTCATAGTCAATAAGAAGGTCCAAGGGATACAGTAAACCTGAAGTGAAGCATCGGAATCTATAACTAGTGTCACAGGAATGGTTCAAAACATAGTCAGTAAGAAGAGTCAGTCTTCTTGTACTTAAGTCATCATTGTGCATTTTCTATTTAATTCTGATCCAATTTCTGTGTTTCATCGTCAATACGAAGGTCCAAGGGATACAGTAAACCTGGAGTGAAGCATCGGAATCTATAACTAGTGTCACAGGAATAGTTAAAAACATAGACAGTAAGAAGAGTCAGACTTCTTTTACTGAAGTCAGTATTGTGCCTTTTGTATGTACTTGCGATGCAATTTATGTGTTTCATCGACAATAAGAAGGTCCATGGGATACAGTAAACCTGAAGTGAAGCATCGGAATCTATAACTAGTGTCACAGGAATGGTTCAAAACATAGTCAGTAAGAAGAGTCAGTCTTCTTGTACCTAATTCGGCATTGTGCCTTTGGTATTTAATTCCGATGCGATTTCTGTGTTTCATCGTCAATAATAAGGTCAGAGGGATACAGTAAGCCTGAAGTGAAGCATCAGATCTATAACTAGTGTCACGGGAATCGTTCAAAACATAGTCAGTGAGAAGAGTCAGTCTACTTGTACTTGTGTCGGCATTGTGCCTTTTGTATTTAATTCCGATGCAATTTCTGTGTTTCATCGTCAGTAAGAAGGTCCAAGGGATACAGTAAACCTGGAGTGAAGCATCGGAATCTATAACTAGTGTCGCAGGGACGGTTCAAAACATAGACAGTAAGATGAGTCATAATTCTTGTACTTAAGTAGGCATTGTGCCTCTTCTATTTAATCCCGATGCAATTTCTGTGTTTCATCGTCAATAAGAAGGTCCAAGGGATACAGTAAACCTGAAGTGAAGCATCGGAATCTATAACTAGTGTCACAGGAATGGTTCAAAACATAGCCAGTAAGAAGAGTCAGTCTTCTTGTACTTAAGTCATCATTGTGCATTTTCTATTTAATTCTGATCCAATTTCTGTGTTTCATCGTCAATAAGAAGGTCCAAGGGATACAGTAAACCTGGAGTGAAGCATCGGAATCTATAACTAGTGTCACAGGAATGGTTCAAAACATAGACAGTAAGATCAGTCAGACTTCTTTTACTTAAGTCGGCATTGTGCCTTTTGTAATTAATTCCGATGCAATTTCTGTGTTTCATCGTCAATGAGAAGGTCCTAGGGATACAGTAAACCTGAAATGAACCATCGCAATCTATAACTGGTGTCATAGGAATGGTTCAAAACATAGACAGTTGCAAGAGTCAGTCTTCTTGCACTTAAGTCGGCATTGTGCCTATTGTATTTAATTCCGATGCAATTTCTGTGTTTCATCGTCAATAAGAAGGACCAAGGGATACAGTTAACCTGGAGTGTGGCATCGGAATCTATAACTAGTGTCACAGCAATGGTTCAAAACATAGACAGTAGGAAGAGTCAGTCTTCTTGTACTTAAGTCGGCATTGTGCCTTTGGTATTTAATTCCGATGCAATGTCTGTGCTTCATCACCAATAAGAAGGTCAGATGGATACAGTAAACCTGGAGTGAAGCATCGGAGTCTATAACTAGTGTCACAGGAATGGTTCAAAACATAGACAGTAAGAAGAGTCAGTCTTCTTGTACCTAATTCGGCATTGTGCCTTTTGTATTTAATTCCGATGCGATTTCAGTGTTTCATCGTCAATAAGAAGGTCAGAGGGATACAGTAAGCCTGAAGTGAAGCATCGGATCTATAACTAGTGTCACAGGTATAGTTCAAAACATAGTCAGTAAGAAGAGTCAGTCTTCTTGTACTGAAGTCGGCATTGTGCCTTTTGTATTTAATTCCGTTGCAATTTCTGTGTTTCATCGTCAATAAGAAGGTCCAAGGGATACAGTAAACCTGGAGTGAATCATCGGCATCTATAACTAGAGTCACAGGGACGGTTCAAAACATAGACAGTAAGATGAGTCAGTATTCATTTACTTAAGTCGGCATTGTGCCTTTTCTATTTAATTCCGATGCAATTTCTGTGTTTCATCGTCAATAAGAAGGTCCAAGGGATACAGTAAACCTGAAGTGAAGCATCGGAATCTATAACTAGTGTCACAGGATGGTTCAAAACATAGTCAGTAAGAAGAGTCAGCCTTCTTGTACTTATGTCATCATTGTGCATTTTCTAATTAATTCTCATCCAATTTCTGTGTTTCATCGTCAATAAGAAGGTCCAAGGGATACAGTAAACCTGGAGTGAAGCATCGGAATCTATAACTACTGTCACAGGAATGGTTCAAATCATAGACAGTAAGAAGAGTCAGTCTTCTTGTACCTAATTCGGCATTGTGCCTTTTGTATTTAATTCCGATGCGATTTCAGTGTTTCATCGTCAATAAGAAGGTCAGAGGGATACAGTAAGCCTGAAGTGAAGCATCGGATCTATAACTAGTGTCACAGGTATGGTTCAAAACATAGTCAGTAAGAAGTGTCAGTCTTCTTGTACTTAAGTCGGCATTGTGCCTTTTGTATTTAATTCCGTTGCAATTTCTGTGTTTCATCGTCAATAAGAAGGTCCAAGGGATACAGTAAACCTGGAGTGAATCATCGGCATCTATAACTAGAGTCACAGGGAAGGTTCAAAACATAGTCAGTAAGATGAGTCAGTATTCTTGTAGTTAAGTCGGCATTGTGCCTTTTCTATTTATTTCCGATGCAATTTCTGTGTTTCATCGTCAAAAAGAAGGTCCAAGGGACACAGTAAACCTGAAGTGAGGCATCGGAATCTATAACTAGTGTCACAGGAATGGTTCAAACCACAGTCAGTAAGAAGAGGCAGTCTTCTTGTACTTAAGTCATCATTGTGCATTTTCTTTATAATTCTGATCCAATTTCTGTGTTTCATCGTCAATAAGAAGGTCCAAGGGATACAGTAAACCTGGAGTGAAGCATCGGAATCTATAGCTAGTGTCACAGGAATGGTTCTAAACATAGACAGTAAGAAGAGTCAGACTTCTTTTACTTAAGTCGGCATTGTGCCTTTTGTATTTAATTCCGATGCAATTTCTGTGTTTCATCGTCAATAAGAAGGTCCAAGGGATACAGTAAACTTGGAGTGAAGCATCGTAGTCTACAACTAGTGTCACAGGAATGGTTCAAGACATAGACAGTAAGTAGAGTCAGTCTTCTTGTACTTAATTCGGCATTGTGCCTTTTGTAATTAATTCCGATGAAATATCTGTGTTTCATCGTCAATAAGAAGGTCAGAGGGATACAGTAAACCTGAAGTGAAGCATCGGAATCTATAACTAGTGTCACAGGAATGGTTCAAAGCATAGTCAGTAAGAAGAGTCAGTCTACTGGTACTTAAGCCGGCATTGTGCCTTTTGTATTTAATTCCGATGCAATTTCTGTGTATCATCGTCAATAAGAAGGTCCAAGGGATACATTAAACCTGGAGTGAAGCATCGGATCTATAACTAGTGTCACAGGAATGGTTCAAATCATAGACAGTAGGAAGAGTCAGCCATCTTGTACTTATTTCGGCATTGTGAATTTTGTATTTAATTCCGATGCAATTTCTGTGTTTCATCGTCAATAAGAAGGTCCAATGGATACACTAAACCTAAAGTGAAGCATCGGAATCTATAACTAGTGTCACAGGAATGGTTTAAAACATAGACTGTCAGAAGAGTCAGTCTTCTTGTACTTAAGTCGGCATTGTGGGCTTTTGTATTTAATTCCGATGCAATTTCTCTGTTTCATCGTCAATAAGAAGGTCCAAGGGATACAGTAAACCTGAAATGAACCATCGGAATCTATAGTGTCACAGGAATGGTTGAAAACATAGACAGTAGGAAAAGGCAGTCTACATGTACTGAAGTCGGCATTGTTCCTTTTGTATTTTATTCCGCTGCAATTTCTGTGTTTCATCGTCAATAAGAAGGTCAGAGGGATACAGTAATCCCGAAGTTAAGCATCACAATCTATAACTATTGTCACAGGAATGGTTCAAAGCATAGTCAGTAAGAAGAGTCAGTCTTCTTGTAGTTAATTCGGCATTGTGCCGTTTGTATTTCATTCCGATCCAATTTCTGTGTTTCATCGTCAATAAGAAGGTCCAAGGGAAACAGTAAACCTGGAGTGAAGCATCGGAATTTATAACTAGTGACACAGGCATGGTTCTAGAAATACACAGTAGGAAGAGTCAGTCTTCTAGTACTTAAGTCGGCATTGTGCAATTTCTATTTACTTCCGATGCAATTTCTGTGTTTCATCGTCAATAAGAAGGTCCAAGGGATACAGTAAACCTGAAGTGAGGCATCGGAATCTATAACTGGTGTCACAGGAATGGTTCAAAACATAGACAGTAGCAAGAGTCAGTCTTCTTGTACTTAAGTCGACATTGTGCCTATTGTATTTAATTCCGATGCAATTTCTGTGTTTCATCGTCAATAAGAAGGTCCACGGGACACAGTAAACCTAGAGTGAAGCATCGGAATCTATAACTAGTGTCACAGGAATGGTTCAAAACATAGACAGTAGGAAGAGTCAATCTTCTTGTACTTAAGTCGGCATTGTGCCTTTTGTATTTAATTCCGATGCAATTTCTGTGCTTCATCGTCAATAAGAAGGTCGGAGGGATACACTAAACCTGGAGTGAAGCATCGGAGTCTATAACTAGTGTCACAGGAATGGTTCAAAACATAGACAGTAAGAAGAGTCAGTCTTCTTGTACCTAATTGGGCATTGTGCCTTTTGTATTTAATTCCGATGCGATTTCTGTGCTTCATCGTCAATAGGAAGGTCAGAGGGATGCAGGAAGCCTGAAGTGAAGCATCGGATCTATAACTAGTGTCACAGGAATCGTTCAAACATAGTCAGTAAGAAGAGTCAGTCTTCTTGTACGTGTGTCACCATTGTGCCTTTTGTATTTAATTCCGATGCAATTTCTGTGTTTCATCGTCAACAAGAAGGTCCAAGGGATACAGTAAACCTGGAGTGAAGCATCGGAATCTATAACTAGTGTCACAGGGATGGTTCAAAGCATAGACAGTAAGATGAGTCAGTATTCTTATACTTAAGTTGGCATTGTGCATTTTCTATTTAATTCCGATGCAATTTCTGTGTTTCATCGTCAATAAGAAGGTCCAAGGGGTACACTAATCCTGAAGTGAAGCATCGGAATCTATAACTAGTGTCACAGGAATGGTTCAAACCATAGTCAGTAAGAAGAGTCAGTATTCTTGTACTTAAGTCATCATTGTGCATTTTCTATTTAATTCTGATCCAATTTCTGTGTTTCATCGTCAATAAGAAGGTCCAAGGAATACAGTAAACCTGGAGTGAAGCATCGGAATCTATAACTAGTGTCACAGGAATGGTTCAAAACATAGACAGTAAGAAGAGTCAGACTTCTTTTACTTAAGTCGGCGATGTGCCTTTTGTATTTAATTCCGATGCAATTTCTGTGTTTCATCGTCAATAAGAAGGTCCAAGGGATACAGTAAACTTGGAGTGAAGCATCGTCGTCTACAACTAGTGTCACAGGAATGCTTCAAGATATAGACAGTAAGAAGAGTCTGTCTTCTTGTACTTAAGTCGGCATTGTGCCTTTTGTATTTAATTCCGATGCAATTTCTGTGCTTCATCGTCAATAAGAAGGTCGGAGGGATACACTAAACATGGAGTGAAGCATCGGAGTCTATAACTAGTGTCACAGGAATGGTTCAAGACATAGACAGTAAGAAGAGTCAGTCTTCTTGTACCTAATTCGGCATTGTGCCTTTTGTATTTAATTCCGATGCGATTTCTGTGTTTCATCGTCAATTGGAAGGTCAGAGGGATGCAGTAAGCCTGAAGTGAAGCATGGGAATCTATAACTAGTGTCACAGGGACGGTTCAAAACATAGACAGTAAGATGAGTCAGTATTCTTGTACTTAAGTAGGCATTGTGCCTTTTCTATTTAATCCCGATGCAATTTCTGTGTTTCATCGTCAATAAGAAGGTCCAAGGGGTACAGTAAACCTGGAGTGAAGCATCGGAATCTATAAATAGTGTCACAGGGACGGTTCAAAACATAGACAGTAAGATGAGTCAGTATTCTTGTACTTAAGTAGGCATTGTGCCTTTTCTATTTAATCCCGATGCAATTTCTGTGCTTCATCGTCAATAAGAAGGTCCAAGGGATACAGTAAGCATAGAGTGAAGCATTGGAGTCTACAACTAGTGTCACAGGAATGTTTGAAGGCATAGACAGTAAGAAGAGTCAGTCTTGTTGTACTTAATTCGGCATTGTGCCTATTGTATTTAATTCCGATGCAATTTCTGTGTGTCATCGGCAATAAGAAGGTCAGAGGGATACAGTAAACCTGAAGTGAAGCATCGGAATCTATAACTAGTGTCACAGGAATGGTTCAAGACATAGTCAGTAAGAAGAGTCAGTCTTCTTGTACTTAAGTCGGCATTGTGCCTTTTGTATTTTATTCCGATGCAATTTCTGTGTTTCATCGTCAATAAGAAGGTCCAAGGGATACAGTAAACCTGAAATGAACCATCGGAATCTGTAACTAGTCTCATAGGAATGGTTGAAAACATAGACAGTAGGAAAAGTCAGTCTACATGTACTTAAGTCGGCATTGTGGCTTTTGTATTTTATTCCGATGCAATTCCTGTGTTTCATCGTTAATAAGACGTTCAGAGGGATACAGTAATCCCGAAGTTAAGCATCAGAATCTAATACTAGTGTCACAGGAATGGTTCAAAGCATAGTCAGTAAGAAGAGTCAGACTTCTTGTAGTTAATTCGGCATTGTGCGGTTTGTATTTCATTCCGATCCAATTTCTGTGTTTCATCGTCAATAAGAAGGTCCAAGGGATACAGTAAACCTGAAGTGAAGCATCGGAATTTATAACTAGTGTCACAGGAATGGTTCAAAACATACACAGTAAGAAGAGTCAGTCATCTAGTAGTTAAGTCGGCAATGTGCATTTTCTATTGAATTCCGATGCAATTTCTGCGTTTCATCGACAATAAGAAGGTCCAAGGGATACAATAAACCTGAAGTGACGCATCGGAATCTATAACTGGTTTCACAGGAATGGTTCAAAACATAGTCAGTAGCAAGAGTCAGTCCTCTTGTACTTAAGTCGGCATTGTGCCAATTGTATTTAATTCCGATGCAATATCTGTGTTTCATCGTCAATAAGAAGGTCCAAGGGACACAGTAAACCTGGAGTGAAGCATCGGAATCTATAACTAGTGTCACAGGAATGGTTCATAACATAGACGGTAGGAAGAGTCAGTCTTCTTGTACTTAAGTCGGCATTGTGCCTTCTGTATTTAATTCCGATGCAATTTCTGTGTTTCATCGTCAATAAGAAGGTCCAAGGGATACAGTAAACCTGAAGTGAAGCATCGGAACCTATAACTGGTGTTACAGGAATGGTTCAAATCATAGACTGTCAGAAGAAACAGTCATCTTGTACTTTAGTCGGCATTGTGCCTTTTGTATTTAACTCCGATGCAATCTCTGTGTTTCATCGTCAATAAGAAGGTCCAAGGGATACAGTAAACCTGGAGTGAAGCATCGGAATCTGTAACTAGTGTCACAGGAATGGTTCAAAACATAGACAGGTGGAAGTGTCAGTCTTCTTGTACTGAAGTCGGTATTGTGCCGTTTGTATTTAATTCCGATGCAATTTCTGTGTTTCATTGTCAATAAGAAGGTCCAAGGGATACAGTAAACATGAAGTGAAGGATCGGAATTTATAACTAGTGTCACAGGAATGGTTCAAATCATACACAGTATGAAGAGTCAGTCTTCTAGTACTTAAGTCGGCATTGTGCCTTTTGTAATTAATTCCGATGCAATTTCTGTGTTTCATCGTCAATAAGAAGGTCCAAGGGATACGGTAAACCTGAAATGAACCATCGGAATCTATGACTAGTGTCACAGGAATGGTTCAAAACATAGTCAGCAAAAAGAGTCAGTCTTCTTGTACTGAAGTCGGCATTGCGCCTTTTGTATTTAATTCCGATGCAATTTCTGTGTTTCATCGTCAATAAGAAGGTCCAAGGGATACAGTAAACCTGAAGTGAAGCATCGGAATCTATAACTGGTGCCACAGGAATGGTTCGAAACAACGACAGTTGCAAGAGTCAGTCCTCTTGTACTTAAGTCGGCATTGTGCCTATTGTATTTCATTCCGATGCAAATTCTGTATTTCATCGTCATTAAGAAAGTCCAAGGGACACAGTATACCTGGAGTGACGCATCGGAATCTATAACTAGTGTCACAGGAATGGTTCAAAGCATAGACAGTTGGAAGAGTCAGTCTTCTTGTACTTAAGTCGGCATTGTGCCTTTTGTATTTAATTCCGATGCAATTTCTGTGCTTCATCGTCAATAAGAGGGTCAGAGGGATACAGTAAACCTGGAGTGAAGCATCGAAGTCTATAACTAGTGTCAAGGGAATGGTTCAAAACATAGACAGGTGGAAGAGTCGGCCCTCTTGTACCTAATTCGGCATTGTGCCTTTTGTATTTAATTCCGATGCGATTTCTGTGTTTCATCGTCAATAAGAAGGTCAGGGGGATACAGTAAGCCTGAAGTGAAGCATCGGATCTATAACTAGTGTCACAGGAATTGTTCAAAACATAGTCAGCAAGAAGAGTCAGTCTTCTTGTACTTAAGTCGGCACTGTGCCATTTGTATTTAATTTCGATGCAATTTCTGTGTTTCATCGTCAATAAGAAAGTCCGAGGGATACAGTAAACCTGAAGTGAAGCATCGAAATCTATAACTAGTGTCACAGGAATGGTTCAAGGCATAGACAGTTGCAAGAGTCAGTCTTCTTGTACTTAAGTCGGCATTGTGCCGTTTGTATTTAATTCCGATGCAATTTCTGTGTTTCATCGTCAATAAGAAGGTCCAAGGGATACAGTGAACCTGAAATGAACCATCGGAATCTATGACTAGTGTCACAGGAATGGTTCAAAACATAGTCAGTAAGATGAGTCAGTGTTCTTGTACTTAAGTCGGTACTGTGCCTTTTGTAGTTAATTCCGATGCAATTTCTGTGTTTCATCGTTAATAAGAAGGTCCAAGGGATACAGTAAACCTGGAGTGAAGCATCGTAGTCTACAACTAGTGTCACAGGAATGGTTCAAGACATAGACAGTAAGAAGAATCAGTCTTCTTGTACATAATTCGGCATTGGGCCTCTTGTATTTAATTCCGATGCAATTTCTGTGTTTCATCGTCAATACGAAGGTCCAAGGGATACATTAAACCTGGAGTGAAGCATCGGAATCTATAACTAGTGTCACAGGAATGGTTCAAAACATAGACTGTCAGAAGAGTCAGTCTTCTTGTACTTAAGTCGGCATTGTGCCGTTTGTATTTAATTCCGATGCAATTTCTGTGTTTCATCGTCAATAAGAAGGTCCAAGGGATACAGTGAACCTGAAATGAACCATCGGAATCTATAACTAGTGTCACAGGAATGGTTCAAAACATAGACAGTAGGAAGAGTCAGTCTTCTTGTACTTAAGTCGGCATTGTGCCTTTTGTATTTTATTCCGATGCAATTTCTGTGTTTCATCGTCAATAAGAAGGTCCAAGGGATACAGTAAACCTGAAATGAACCATCGGAATCTGTAACTAGTCTCATAGGAATGGTTGAAAACATAGACAGTAGGAAAAGTCAGTCTACATGTACTTAAGTCGGCATTGTGGCTTTTGTATTTTATTCCGATGCAATTCCTGTGTTTCATCGTTAATAAGACGTTCAGAGGGATACAGTAATCCCGAAGTTAAGCATCAGAATCTAATACTAGTGTCACAGGAATGGTTCAAAGCATAGTCAGTAAGAAGAGTCAGACTTCTTGTAGTTAATTCGGCATTGTGCGGTTTGTATTTCATTCCGATCCAATTTCTGTGTTTCATCGTCAATAAGACGGTCCAAGGGATACAGTAAACCTGAAGTGAAGCATCGGAATTTATAACTAGTGTCACAGGAATGGTTCAAAACATACACAGTAGGAAGAGTCAGTCATCTAGTAGTTAAGTCGGCAATGTGCATTTTCTATTTAATTCCGATGCAATTTCTGCGTTTCATCGACAATAAGAAGGTCCAAGGGATTCAATAAACCTGAAGTGACGCACCGGAATCTATAACTGGTTTCACAGGAATGGTTCAAAACATAGACAGTAGCAAGAGTCAGTCCTCTTGTACTTAAGTCGGCATTGTGCCTATTGTATTTAATTCCGATGCAATTTCTGTGTTTCATCGTCAATAAGAACGTCCAAGGGACACAGTAAACCTGGAGTGAAGCATCGGAATCTATAACTAGTGTCACAGGAATGGTTCATAACATAGACGGTAGGAAGAGTCAGTCTTCTTGTACTTAAGTCGGCATTGTGCCTTCTGTATTTAATTCCGATGCAATTTCTGTGTTTCATCGTCAATAAGATGGTCCAAGGGATACAGTAAACCTGAAGTGAAGCATCGGAATCTATAACTAGTGTTACAGGAATGGTTCAAATCATAGACTGTCAGAAGAAACAGTCATCTTGTACTTTAGTCTGCATTGTGCCTTTTGTTTTTAATTCCGATGCAATCTCTGTGTTTCATCGTCAATAAGAAGGTCCAAGGGATACAGTAAACCTGGAGTGAAGCATCGGAATCTGTAACTAGTGTCACAGGAATGGTTCAAAACATAGACAGGTGGAAGTGTCAGTCTTCTTGTACTGAAGTCGGTATTGTGCCGTTTGTATTTAATTCCGATGCAATTTCTGTGATTCATTGTCAATAAGAAGGTCCAAGGGATACAGTAAACATGAAGTGAAGGATCGGAATTTATAACTAGTGTCACAGGAATGGTTCAAATCATACACAGTATGAAGAGTCAGTCTTCTAGTACTTAAGTCGGCATTGTGCCTTTTGTATTTAATTCCGATGCAATTTCTGTGTTTCATCGTCAATAAGAAGGTCCAAGGGATACGGTAAACCTGAAATGAACCATCGGAATCTATGACTAGTGTCACAGGAATGGTTCAAAACATAGTCAGCAAAAAGAGTCAGTCTTCTTGTACTGAAGTCGGCATTGCGCCTTTTGTATTTAATTCCGATGCAATTTCTGTGTTTCATCGTCAATAAGAAAGTCCAAGGGATACAGTAAACCAGAAGTGAAGCATCGGAATCTATAACTGGTGCCACAGGAATGGTTCAAAACACAGACAGTTGCAAGAGTCAGTCCTCTTGTACTTAAGTCGGCATTGTGCCTATTGTATTTCATTCCGATGGAAATTCTGTTTTTCATCGTCATTAAGAAAGTCCAAGGGACACAGTATACCTGGAGTGACGCATCGGAATCTATAACTAGTGTCACAGGAATGGTTCAAAGCATAGACAGTTGGAAGAGTCAGTCTTCTTGTACTTAAGTCGGCATTGTGCCTTTTGTATTTAATTCCGATGCAATTTCTGTGCTTCATCGTCAATAAGAAGGTCAGAGGGATACAGTAAACCTGGAGTGAAGCATCGAAGTCTATAACTAGTGTCAAAGGAATGGTTCAAAACATAGACAGGTGGAAGAGTCAGCCCTCTTGTACCTAATTCGGCATTGTGCCTTTTGTATTTAATTCCGATGCGATTTCTGTGTTTCATCGTCAATAAGAAGGTCAGGGGGATACAGTAAGCCTGAAGTGAAGCATCGGATCTATAACTAGTGTCACAGGAATTGTTCAAAACATAGTCAGCAAGAAGAGTCAGTCTTCTTGTACTTAAGTCGGCACTGTGCCATTTGTATTTAATTTCGATGCAATTTCTGTGTTTCATCGTCAATAAGAAAGTCCGAGGGATACAGTAAACCTGAAGTGAAGCATCGAAATCTATAACTAGTGTCACAGGAATGGTTCAAGGCATAGACAGTTGGAAGAGTCAGTCTTCTTGTACTTAAGTCGGCATTGTGCCTATTGTATTTAATTCCGATGCAATTTCTGTGTTTCATCGTCAATAAGAAGGTCCAAGGGACACAGTAAACCTGGAGTGAAGCATCGGAATCTGTAACTAGTGTCACAGGAATGGTTCAAAACATAGACAGTAAGATGAGTCAGTATTCTTGTACTTAAGTCGGCACTGTGCCTTTTGTAGTTAATTCCGATGCAATTTCTGTGTTTCATCGTTAATAAGAAGGTCCAAGGGATACAGTAAACCTGGAGTGAAGCATCGTAGTCTACAACTAGTGTCACAGGAATGGTTCAAGACATAGACAGTAAGAAGAATCAGTCTTCTTGTACTTAATTCGGCATTGTGCCTTTTGTATTTAATTCCGATGCAATTTCTGTGTTTCATCGTCAATACGAAGGTGAAAGGGATACATTAAACCTGGAGTGAAGCATCGGAATCTATAACTAGTGTCACAGGAATGGTTCCAAACATAGACTGTCAGAAGAGTCAGTCTTCTTGTACTTAAGTCGGCATTGTGCCTATTGTGTTTCATTCCGATGCAATTTCTGTTTTCCATCGTCATTAAGAAAGTCCAAGGGACACAGTATACCTGGAGTGACGCATCGGAATCTATAACTAGTGTCACAGGTATGGTTCAAAACATAGACAGTAGGAAGAGTCAGTCTTCTTGTACTTAAGTCGGCATTGTGCCTTTTGTATTTAATTCCGATGCAATTTCTGTGCTTTATCGTCAATAAGAAGGTCAGAGGGATACAGTAAACCTGGAGTGAAGCATCGAAGTCTATAACTAGTGTCAAAGGAATGGTTCAAAACATAGACAGGTGGAAGAGTCAGTCTTCTTGTACCTAATTCGGCATTGTGCCTTTTGTATTTAATTCCGATGCGATTTCTGTGTTTCATCGTCAATAAGAAGGTCAGAGGGATACAGTAAGCCTGATGTGAAGTGTCGGATCTATAACTAGTGTCACAGGAATCATTCAAAACATAGTCAGCAAGAAGAGTCAGTCTTCCTGCACTTAAGTCGGCATTGTGCCATTTGTATTTAATTCCGATGCAATTTCTGTGTTTCATCGTCAATAAGAAGGTCCGAGGGATACAGTAAACCTGAAGTGAAGCATCGGAATCTATATCTAGTGTCACAGGAATGGTTCAAAGCATAGACAGTTGGAAGAGTCAGTCTCCTTGTACTTAAGTCGGCATTGTGCCTTTTGTATTTCATTCCGATGCAATTCCTGTGTTTCATCGTCAATACGAAGGTCCAAGGGATACAGTAAACCTGAAATGAACCATCGGAATCTATAACTAGTGTCACAGGAATGGTTGAAAACATAGACAGTAGGAAAAGTCAGTCTACATGTACTTAAGTCAGCATTGTGCTTTTTGTATTTTATTCCTTTGTAATTTCTGTGTTTCATCGTCAATAAGAAGGTCAGAGGGACACAGCAATCCCGAAGTTAAGCATCAGAATCTATAACTAGTGTCACAGGAATGGTTCAAAGCATAGTCAGCAAGAAGTGTCAGTCTTCTTGTAGTTAATTCGGCATTGTGCCGTTTTGTATTTCATTCCGATGCAATTTCTGTGTTTCATCGTCAATAAGAAGGTCCAAGGGATACAGTAAACCTGAAGTGAAGCATCGCAATTTATAACTAGAGTCACAGGAATGGTTCAAAACATACACAGTGGGAAGAGTCAGTCTTCTAGTACTTAAGTCGGCATTGTGCAATTTCTATTTAATTCCGATGCAATTTCTGTGTTTCATCGTCAATAAGAAGGTCCAAGGGATACAGTAAACCTGAAGTGAAGCATCGGAATCTATAACTGGTGTCACAGGAATGGTTCATATCATAGACAGTGGCAAGAGTCAGTCTTCTTGTACTTAAGTCGGCATTGTGCCAATTGTCTTTAATTCCGATGCAATTTCTGTGTTTCATCGTCAATAAGAAGGTCCACGGGACACAGAAAACCTGGAGTGAAGCATCGCAATCTATAACTAGTGTCACAGGAATGGTTCAAAACATAGACAGTAGGAAGAGTCAGTCTTCTTGTACTTAAGTCGGCATTGTGCCTTTTGTAATTATTTCCGATGCCATTTCTGTGCTTCGTCGTCAATAAGAAGGTCAGAGGGATACACTAAACCTGGAGTGAAGCATCGGAGTCTAAAACCAGTGTCACAGGAAAGGTTCAAAACATAGACAGTAAGAGGAGTCAGTCTTCTTGTACCTAATTCGGCATTGTGCCTTTTGTATTTAATCCCGATGCAATTTCTGTGTTTCATCGTCAATAAGAAGGTCCAAGGGATACAGTAAACCTGAAGTGAAGCATCGGAATCTATAACTAGTGTCACAGGAATGGTTCAAAACATAGAAAGTAAGAAGAGTCAGTCTTCTTGTACGTAAGTCATCATTGTGCATTTTCTATTTAATTCTGATCCAATTTCTGTGATTCATCGTCAATAAGAAGGTCCAAGGGATACAGTAAACCTGGAGTGAAGCATCGGAATCTATAACTAGTGTCACAGGGACGGGTCAAAACATAGACAGTAAGATGAGTCAGTATTCTTGTACTTAAGTAGGCATTGTGCCTTTTCTATTTAATCCCGATGCAATTTCTGTGTTTCATCGTCAATAAGAAGGTCCAAGGGATACAGTAAACCTGAAGTGAAGCATCGGAATCTATAACTAGTGTCATAGGAATGGTTCAAAACATAGAAAGTAAGAAGAGTCAGTCTTCTTGTACGTAAGTCATCATTGTGCATTTTCTATTTAATTCCGATGCAATTTCTGTGTTTCATCGTCAATAAGAAGGTCCAAAGGATACAGTAAACCTAGAGTGAAGCATCGGAGTCTACAACTAGTGTCACAGGAATGGTTGAAGACATAGACAGTAAGAAGAGTCAGTCTTCTTGTAATTAATTCGGCATTGTGCCTATTGTATTTAATTCCGATGCAATTTCTGTGTTTCATCATCAATACGAAGGTCAGAGGGATACAGTAAACCTGAAGTGAAGCATCGGAATCTATAACTAGTGTCACAGGAATGGATCAAAACATAGTCAGTAAGAAGAGTCAGTCTTCTTGTACTTAAGTCGGCATTGTGCCTTTTGTATTTTATTCCGATGCAATTTCTGTGTTTCATCGTCAATTAGAAGGTAAAAGGGATACAGTAAACCTGAAATGAACCATCGGAATCTATAACTAGTGTCATAGGAATGGTTGAAAACATAGACAGTAGGAAAAGTCAGTCTACATGTGCTTAAGTCGGCATTGTGCCTTTTGTATTTTATTCCGATGCAATATCTGTGTTTCATCGTCAATAAGAAGGTCAGAGGGACACAGTAATCCCGAAGTTAAGCATCAGAATTTAATACTAGTGTCACAGGAATGGTTTTAAGCATAGTCAGTAAGAAGAGTCAGTCTTCTTGTAGTTAATTCGGCATTGTGCCGTTTGCATTTCATTCCGATCCAATTTCTGTGTTTCATCGTCAACAAGAAGGTCCATGGGATACAGTAAACCTGAAGTGAAGCATCGGAAATTATAACTAGTGTCACAGGAATGGTTCATAACATACACAGTAGGGAGAGTCAGTCTTCTAGTAGTTAAGTCGGCATTGTGCATTTTCTATTTATTTCCGATGCAATTTCTGTGTTTCATCGTCAATAAGAAGGTCCAAGGGATACAGTAAACCTTAAGTAAAGCATCGGAATCTATAACTGGTGTCACAGGAATAGTTCAAAACATAGACAGTAGCAAGAGTCAGTCCTCTTGTACGTAAGTCAGCATTGTGCATATTGTATTTAATTCCGATGCAATTTCTGTGTTTCATCGTCAATAAGAAGGTCCAAGGGACACAGTAAACCTGGAGTGAAGCATCGGAATCTATAACTAGTGTCACAGGAATGGTTCAAAACATAGACGGTAGGATGAGTCAGTCTTCTTGTACTTAAGTCGGCATTGTGCCTTTTGTATTTAATTCCGATGCAATTTCTGTGCTTCATCGTCAATAAGAAGGTCAGAGGGATACAGTGAACCTGGAGTGAAGCATCGGAGTCTGTAACTAGTGTCACAGGAATGGTTCAAAACATAGACAGTAAGAAGAGTCAGTCTTCTTGTACGTAAATCGGCATTGTGCCTTTTGTATTTGAATCCGATGCGATGTCTGTGTTTCATCGTCAATAAGAACGTCAGAGGGATACAGTAAGCCTGAAGTGAGGCATCGGATCTATAACTAGTGTCACAGGAATGGTTCAAAACATAGTCAGTAAGAAGAGTCAGTCTTCTTGTACTTAAGTCGGCATTGTGCCTTTTGTATTTAATTCCGATGCAATTTCTGTGTTTCATCGTCAATAAGAAGGTCCAATTAATACAGTACACCTGGAGTGAAGCATCGGAATCTATAACTAGTGTCACAGGGACGGTTCAAAACATAGACAGCAAGATGTGTCAGTATTCTTGTACTTAAGTCGGCATTGTGCCTTTTCTATTTAATTCTGATGCAATTTCTGTGTTTCATCGTGAATAAGAAGGTCAAAGGGATACAGTAAACCTGAAGTGTAGCATCGGAATCTATAACTAGTGTCACAGGAATGGTTCAAAACATAATCAGTGAGAAGAGTCAGACTTCTTTTACTTAAGCCGGCATTGTGCCTTTTGTATTTAATTCCAATGCAATTTCTGTGTTTCATCGTCAATAAGAAGGTCCAAGGGATACAGTAAACCTCGAGTTAAGCATCGGAGTCTACTACTAGTGTCACAGGAGTGGTTGAAGACATAGACAGTAAGAAGCGTCAGTCTTCTTGTACTTAATTCGGCATTGTGCCATTTGTATTTTATTCCGATGCAATTTCTGTGTTTCATCGTCAATAAGAAGGTCCAAGGGATACAGTAAACCTGAAGTGAAGCATCGGAATCTATAACTAGTGTCACAGGAATGGTTCAAAACATAGTCAGTAAGAAGAGTCAGTCTTCTTGTACTTAAGTCGTCATTGTGCCTTTTGTATTTAATTCCGATGCAATTTCTGTGTTTCATCGTCAATACGAAGGTCCAAGTGATACATTAAACCTGGAGTGAAGCATCGGAAACTGTAACTAGTGTCAGAGAAATGGTTCAAATCATAGACTGTAGGAAGAGTCAGCCTTCTTGTACTTAAGTCGGCATTGTGAATTTTGTATTTAATTCCGATGCAATTTCTGTGTTTCATCGTCAATAAGAAGGTCCAATGGATACAGTAAACCTAAAGTGAAGCATCGGAATCTATAACTAGTGTCACAGGAATGGTTCAAAACATAGACTGTCAGAAGAGTCAGTCTTCTTGTACTTAAGTCGGCATTGTGCCCTTTGTATTTCATTCCTTTGCAATTTCTGTGTTTCATCGTCAATAGGAAGGTTAGAGGGATACAGTAATCCCGAAGTTAAGCATCAGAATCTATAACTAGTGTCACAGGAATGGTTCATAGCATAGTCAGTAAGAAGTGTCAGTCTTCTTGTAGTTAATTCGGCATTGTGCCGTTTGTATTTCATTCCGATGCAATTTCTGTGTTTCATCGTCAATAAGAAGGTCCAAGGGATACAGTAAACCTGAAGTGAAGCATCGCAATTTATAACTAGAGTCACAGGAATGGTTCAAAACATACACAGTAGGAAGAGTCAGTCTTCTAGTACTTAAGTCGGCATTGTGCCTATTGTATTTAATTCCGATGCAATTTCTGTGTTTCATCGTCAATAAGAAGGTCCACGGGACACAGAAAACCTGGAGTGAAGCATCGGAATCTATAACTAGTGTCACAGGAATGGTTCAAAACATAGACAGTAGGAAGAGTCAGTCTTCTTGTACTTATGTCGGCATTGTGCCTTTTGTATTTAATTCCGATGCAATTTCTGTGTTTCATCGTCAATAAGAAGGTCCAAGCGATACATTAAACCTGGAGTGAAGCATCGGAAATTACATCTAGAGTCACAGGGACGGTTCAAAACATAGACAGTAAGATGAGTCAGTATTCTTGTACTTAAGTCGGCATTGTGCTTTTTGTATTTAATTCCGATGCAATTTCTGTGTTTCATCGTCACTAAGAAGGTCAGAGGGATACAGTAATCCTGAAGTTAAGCATCGGAATCTATAACTAGTGTCACACAAATGGTTCAAAGCATAGTCAGTAAGAAGAGTCAGTCTTCTTGTAGTTAAGTCGGCATTGTGTCTTTTGTATTTAATTCCGATGCAATGTCTGTGTTTCATCGTCAATAAGAAGGTCCAAGGGATACAGTAATCCTGAAGTGAAGCATCGGAGTCTATAACTAGTGTCACAGGAATGGTTCAACCATAGACTGTCAGAAGAGTCAGTCTTCTTGTACTTAAGTCGGCATTGTGCCTTTTATATTTAGTTCCGATGCAATTTCGGTGTTTCATCGCTAATAAGATGGTCCAAGGGATACAGTAAACCTGGAGTGAAGCATCGGAAACTATAACTAGTGTGACAGGGACGGTTCAAAACATAGACAGTAAGATGAGTCAGTATTCTTTTACTTAAGTCGGCATTGTGCCTTTTCTATTTAAAACCGATGAAATTTCTGTGTTTCATCCTCAATAAGAAGGTCCAAGGGATACAGTAAACCTGAAGTGAAGCATCGGAATCTATAACTTGTGTCACAGGAATGGTTCAAAACATACTCAGTAAGAAGAGTCAGTCTCCTTGTACTTAAGTCATCATTGTGCATTTTCTATTTAATTCTGATCAAATTTCTGTATTTCATCGTCAATAAGAAGGTCCAAGGTATACAGTAAACCTGGAGTGAAGCATCGGAATCTATAACTAGTGTCACAGGGATGGTTCAAAGCATAGACAGTAAGATGAGTCAGTATTCTTGTACTTATGTAGGCATTGTGCCTTTTCTATTTAATCCCAATGCAATTTCTGTGTTTCATCGTCAATAAGAAGGTCCAACGGATACAGTAAACCGGAAGTGAAGCATTTGGAAACTATAACTAGTGTCACAGGAATTGTTCAAAACATAGCCAGTAAGAAGAGTCAATCTTCTTGTACTTAAGTCATCACTGTGCATTTTCTATTTAATTCTGATCCTATTTCTGTGTTTCATCGTCAATAAGAAGGTCCAAGGGATACAGTAAACCTGGAGTGAAGCATCGGAATCTATAACTAGTGTCACAGGAATGGTTCAAATCATAGACAGTAAGAAGAGTCAGACTTCTCTTACTTAAGTCGACATTGTGCCTATTGTATTTAATTGCGATGCAATTTCTGTGTTTCAGCGTCAATAAGAAGGTCGAAGGGATACAGTAAACCTAGAGTGTAGCATCGGAGTCTATAACTAGTGTCACAGGAATGGTTCAAGGCATAGACAGTAAGAAGAGTCAGTCTTCTTGTACTTAATTCGGCATTGTGCCTATTGTATTTAATTCCGATGCAATTTCTGTGTTTCATCGTCAATAAGAAGGTCACAGGGATACAGTAAACCGGAAGTGAAGCACCGGAATCTATAACTAGTGTCACAGGAATGGTTCAAAACATAGTCAGTTAGAGGAGTCAGTCTTCTTGTACTTAAGTCGGCATTGTGCCTTTTGTATTTAATTCCGATGCAATTTCTGTGTTTCATCGTCAATACGAAGGTCCAAGGGATACATTAAACCTGGAGTGAAGCATCGGAATCTATAACTAGTGTCACAGGAATGGTTCAAATCGTAGACAGGAGGAAGAGTCAGTCTTCTTGTACTAACGTCGGCATTGTGAATTTTGCATTTTATTCTGATGCAATTTCTGTGTTTCATCGTTAATTAGAAGGTTTAAGGGATACAGTAAACCTGAAGTGAAGCAACGGAATCTATAGCTAGTGTCACAAGAATGGTTCAAAACATAGTCAGTAAGAAGAGTCAGTCTTCTTGTACTTAAGTCGGCATTGTGCCTTTTCAATTTAATTCCGATGCAATTTCTGTGTTTCATCGTCAATTAGAAGGTCCAATTGATACATTAAACCTGGAGTGAAGCATCGGAATCTATAACTAGTGTCGCAGGGACGGTTCAAAACATAGAGAGTAAGATGAGTCAGTATTTTTGTACTTTAGTCGGCATTGTGCCTTTTGTATTTGATTCCGATGCAATTTCTGTGTTTCATCGTCAGTAAGAAGGTCAGAGGGATACAGTAAACCTGATGTGAAGCATCGGAATCTATAACTAGTGTCACAGGTATGGTTCAAAACATTGTCAGTAAGAAGAGTCAGTCTTCTTGTACATAAGTCGGCATTGTGCCTTTTGTATTTAATTCCGATGCAATTTCTGTGTTTCATCGTCAATTAGAAGGTCCAATTGATACATTAAACCTGGAGTGAAGCATCGGAATCTATAACTAGGGTCACAGGGATGGTTCAAAACATAGACAGTAAGATGAGTCAGTATTCTTGTACTTTAGTCGGCATTGTGCCTTTTGTATTTGATTCCGATGCAATTTCTGTGTTTCATCGTCAGTAAGAAGGTCAGAGGGATACAGTAAACCTGATGTGAAGCATCGGACTCTATAACTAGTTTCACAGGAATGGTTCAAAGCATAGTCAGTAAGAAGAGTCAATCTTCTTGTATTTAAGTCGGCATTGTGCCTTTTGTATTTAATTCCGATGCAATTTTTGTGTTTTTCTTCGTCAATAAGAAGGTCCAAGGGATACAGTAAACCTGGCGTGAAGCATCGGAATCTGTAACTAGTGTCACAGGGATGGTTCAAAACATAGACTGTCAGAAGAGTCAGTCTTCTTGTACCTAGTTCGGCATTGTGCCTTTTGTATTTAATTCCGATTGCGATGTCTGTGTTTCATCGCCAATAAGAAGGTCCAAGGTATACAGTAAACCTGGAGTGAAGCATCGGAATCTATAACTAGTGTCACAGGGACGGTTCAAAGCATAGACAGTAAGATGAGTCAGTATTCTTGTACTTAAGTTGGCATTGCGCCTTTTCTATTTAATCCCAATGCAATTTCTGTGTTTCATCGTCAATAAGAAGGTCCAACGGATACAGTAAACCGGAAGTGAAGCATTAGGAAACTATAACTAGTGTCACAGGAATGGTTCAAAACATAGCCAGTAAGAAGATTCAATCTTCTTGTACTTAAGTCATCATTGTGCATTTTCTATTTAATTCTGATCCAATTTCTGTGTTTCATCGTCTATAAGAAGGTCCAAGGGATACAGTAAACCTGGAGTGAAGCATCGGAGTCTACAACTAGTGTCACAGGAATGGTTCAAGACATAGACAGTAAGAAGAGTCAGTCTTCTTGTACTTAATTCGGCATTGTGCCTATTGTATTTAATTCCGATGCGATTTCTGTGTTTCATCGTCAATAGGAAGGTCAGAGGGATACAGTAAGCCTGAAGTGAAACATCGGATCTATAACTAGTGTCACAGGAATGGTTCAAAACATAGTCAGTAAGAAGAGTCAGTCTTCTTGTACTTGTGTCGGCATTGTGCCTTTTGTATTTAATTCCAATGCAATTTCTGTGTTTCATCGTCAATAAGAAGGTCCAAGGGATACAGTTACCCTGGAGTGAAGCATCGGAATCTATAACTAGTGTCACAGGGACGGTTCAAAACATAGACAGTAAGATGAGTCAGTATTCTTGTACTTAAGTAGGCATTGTGCCTTTTCTATTTAATCCCGATGCAATTTCTGTGTTTCATCGTCAATAAGAAGGTCCAAGGGATACAGTAAACCTGGAGTGAAGCATCGGAATCTATAACTAGTGTCACAGGAATGGTTCAAAACATAGCCTGTAAGAAGAGTCAGTCTTCTTGTACGTAAGTCATCACTGTGCATTTTCTATTTAATTCTGATCCAATTTCTGTGTTTCATCTTCAATAAGAATGTCCAAGGCATACAGTAAACCTGAAGTGAGCATCGGAATCTATAACTGGTGTCACAGGAATAGTTCAAAACATAGATAGTAGCAAGAGTCAGTCCTCTTGTACTTAAGTCAGCATTGTGCCTATTGTATTTAATTCCGATGCAATTTCTGTGTTTCATCGTCAATAAGAAGGTCCAAGGGACACGGTAAACCTGGAGTGAAGCATCGGAATCTATAACTAGTGTCACAGGAATGGTTCAAAACATAGACGGGAGGAAGAGTCAGTCTTCTTGTACATAAGTCGGCATTGTGCGTTTTGTATTTAATTCCGATGCAATTTCTGTGTTTCATCGTCAATAAGATGGTCAAAGGGATACAGTAAACCTGAAGTGTAGCATCGGATTCTATAACTAGTGTCACAGGAATGGTTCAAAACATAATCAGTAAGAAAAGTCAGACTTCTTTTACTTAAGCCGGCATTGTGCCTTTTGTATTTAATTCCGATGCAATTTCTGTGTTTCATCGTCAATAAGAAGGTCCAAGGGATACAGTAAACCTCGAGTGAAGCATCGGAGTCTACTACTAGTGTCACAGGAGTGGTTGAAGACATAGACAGTAAGAAGCGTCAGTCTTCTTGTACTTAATTCGGCATTGTGCCATTTGTATTTTATTCCGATGCAATTTCTGTGTTTCATCGTCAATAAGAAGGTCCAAGGGATACAGTAAACCTGAAGTGAAGCATCGGAATATATAACAAGTGTCACAGGAATGGTTCAAAACATATTCAGTAAGAGGAGTCAGTCTCCTTGTACTTAAGTCGACATTGTGCCTTTTGTACTTAATTCCGATGCAATTTCTGTGTTTCATCGTCAATAAGAAGGTCCAAGCGATACATTAAACCTGGAGTGAAGCATCGGAAATTATAACTAGAGTCACAGGGACGGTTCAAAACATAGACAGTAAGATGAGTCAGTATTCTTGTACTTAAGTCGGCTTTGTGCTTTTTGTATTTAATTCCGATGCAATTTCTGTGTTTCATCGTCACTAAGAGGGTCAGAGGGATACAGTAATCCTGAAGTTAAGCATCGGAATCTATAACTAGTGTCACACAAATGGTTGAAAGCATAGTCAGTAAGAAGAGTCAGTCTTCTAGTAGTTAGGTCGGCATTGTGTCTTTTGTATTTAATTCCGATGCAATTTCTGTGTTTCATCGTCAATAAGAAGGTCCAAGGGATACAGTAATCCTGAAGTGAAGCATCGGAATCTATAACTAGTGTCACAGGAATGGTTCAAAACATAGACTGTCAGAAGAGTCAGTCTTCTTGTACATAAGTCGGCATTGTGCCTTTTGTATTTAATTCCGATGCAATTTCTGTGTTTCATCGCCAAAAAGATGGTCCAAGGGATACAGTAAACCTGGAGTGAAGCATCGGAAACTATAACTAGTGTCACAGGGACGGTTCAAAACATAGACAGTAAGATGAGTCAGTATTCTTTTACTTAAGTCGGCATTGTGCCTTTTCTATTTAAAACCGATGAAATTTCTGTGTTTCATCCTCAATAAGAAGGTCCAAGGGATACAGTAAACCTGAAGTGAAGCATCGTAATCTATAACTTGTGTCACAGGAATGGTTCAAAACATACTCAGTAAGAAGAGTCAGTCACCTTGTACTTAAGTCATCATTGTGCATTTTCTATTTGATTCTGATCAAATTTCTGTATTTCATCGTCAATAAGAAGGTCCAAGGGATACAGTAAACCTGGAGTGAAGCATCGGAATCTATAACTAGTGTGACAGGAATGGTTCAAAACATAGACAGTAAGAAGACTCAGACTTCTTTTACTTAAGTCGGCATTGTGCCTTTTGTATTTAATTCCGAAGCAATTTCTGTCTTTCATCGTCAATAAGAAGGTCCAAGGGATATAGTAAACCTGGAGTGAAGCATCGTAGTCTACAACTAGTTTCACAGGAATGGTTCAAGACATAGACAGTAAGAAGAATCAGTCTTCTTGTACTTAATTCGGCATTGTGCTTTTTTTATTTAGTTCCGATGCAATATCTGTGTTTCATCGTCAATAAGAAGATCAGAGGGATACAGTAAACCTGAAGTGAAGCATCGGATCTATAACTAGTGTCACAGGAATGGTTCAAAACATAGTCAGTAAGAAGAGTCAGTCTTCTTGTACTTATGTCGGCATTGTGCCTTTTGTATTTAATTCCGATGCAATTTCTGTGTTTCATCGTCAATAAGAAGGTCCAAGGTATACGGTAAACCTGGGGTGAAGCATCGGAATCTATAACTAGTGTCACAGGGACGGTTCAAAGCATAGACAGTAAGATGAGTCAGTATTCTTGTACTTAAGTAGGCATTGTGCCTTTTCTATTTAATCCCAATGCAATTTCTGTGTTTCATCGTCAATAAGAAGGTCCAACGGATACAGTAAACCGGAAGTGAAGCATTTGGAAACTATAACTAGTGTCACAGGAATGGTTCAAAACATAGCCAGTAAGAAGAGTCAATCTTCTTGTACTTAAGACATCATTGTGCATTTTCTATTTAATTCTGATCCAATTTCTGTGTTTCATCGTCAATAAGAAGGTCCAAGGGATACAGTAAACCTGGAGTGAAGCATCGGAATGTACAACTAGTGTCACAGGAATGGTTCAAATCATAGACAGTAAGAAGAGTCAGACTTCTTTTACTTAAGTCGACATTGTGCCTTTTGTATTTAATTCCGATGCAATTTCTGTGTTTCATCGTCAATAAGAAGGTCCAAGGGATACAGTAAACATAGAGTGAAGCATCGGAGTCTATAACTAGTGTTACAGGAATGGTTCAAGACATAGACAGTAAGAAGAGTCAGTCTTCTTGTACTTAATTCGGCATTGTGCCAATTGTATTTAATTCCGATGCAATTTCTGTGTTTCATCGTCAATAAGAAGGACAGAGGGATACAGTAAACCTGAAGTGAAGCATCGGAATCTATAACTAGTGTCACAGGAATGGTTCAAAACATAGTCAGTAAGAAGAGTCAGTCTTCTTGTACTTAAGTCGGCATTGTGCCTTTTGTATTTAATTCCGATGCAATTTCTGTGTTTCATCGTCAATACGAAGGTCCAAGGGATACATTAAACCTGGAGTGAAGCATCGGAATCTATAACTAGTGTCACAGGAATGGTTCAAATCGTAGACAGGAGGAAGAGTCAGTCTTCTTGTACTTACGTCGGCATTGTGAATTTTGCATTTAATTCCGATGCAATTTCTGTGTTTCATCGTCAATTAGAAGGTTTAAGGGATACAGTAAACCAGAAGTGAAGCAACGGAATCTATAGCTAGTGTCACAAGAATGGTTCAAAGATAGTCTGTAAGAAGAGTCAGTCTTCTTGTACTTAAGTCGGCATTGTGCCTTTTCAATTTAATTGCGATGCAATTTCTGTGTTTCATCGTCAATAAGAAGGTCAGAGGGATACAGTAAACCTGAAGTGAAGCATCGGAATCTATAACTAGTGTCACAGGTATGGTTCAAAACATTGTCAGTAAGAAGAGTCAGTCTTCTTGTACATAAGTCGGCATTGTGCCTTTTGTATTTAATTCCGATGTTATTTCTGTGTTTCATAGTAAATTAGAAGGTCCAATTGATACATTAAACCTGGAGTGAAGCATCGGAATCTATAACTAGTGTCACAGGGACGGTTCAAAACATAGACAGTAAGATGAGTCAGTATTCTTGTACTTTAGTCGGCATTGTGCCTTTTGTATTTGATTCCGATGCAATATCTGTGTTTCATCGTCAGTAAGAAGGTCAGAGGGATACAGTAAACCTGATGTGAAGCATCGGAATCTATAACTAGTGTCACAGGTATGGTTCAAAACATTGTCAGTAAGAAGAGTCAGTCTTCTTGTACATCAGTCGGCATTGTGCCTTTTGTATTTAATTCCGATGCAATTTCTGTGTTTCATCGTCAATTAGAAGGTCTAACTGATACATCAAACCTGAAGTGAAGCATCGGAATCTATAACTAGTGTCACAGGGACGGTTCAAAACATAGACAGTAAGATGAGTCAGTATTCTTGTACTTTGGTCGGCATTGTGCCTTTTGTATTTGATTCCGATGCAATTTCTGTGTTTCATCGTCAGTAAGAAGGTCAGAGGGATACAGTAAACCTGATGTGAAGCATCGGAGTCTATAACTAGTGTCACAGGAATGGTTCAAAGCATAGTCAGTAAGAAGAGTCAATCTTCTTGTATTTAAGTCGGCATTGTGCCTTTTGTATTTAATTCCGATGCAAATTTTGTGTTTTTCTTCGTCAATAAGAAGGTCCAAGGGATACAGTAAACCTGTAGTGAAGCATCGGAATCTATAACTAGTGTCACAGGGATGGTTCAAAACATAGACTGTCAGAAGAGTCAGCCTTCTTGTACCTAGTTCGGCATTGTGCCTTTTGTATTTAATTCCAATTGCGATTTCTGTGTTCCATCGTCAATAAGAAGGTCCAAGGTATACAGTAAACCTGGAGTGAAGCATCGGAATCTATAACTAGTGTCACAGGGACGGTTCAAAGCATAGACAGTAAGATGAGTCAGTATTCTTGTACTTAAGTTTTCATTGTGCCTTTTCTATTTAATCCCAATGCAATTTCTGTGTTTCATCGTCAATAAGAAGGTCCAACGGATACAGTAAACCGGAAGTGAAGCATTAGGAAACTATAACTAGTGTCACAGGAATGGTTCAAAACATAGCCGGTAAGAAGAGTCAATCTTCTTGTACTTAAGTCATCATTGTGCATTTTCTATTTAATTCTGATCCAATTTCTGTGTTTTATCGTCAATAAGAAGGTCCAAGGGATACAGTAAACCTGGAGTGAAGCATTGGAATCTATAACTAGTGTCACAGGAATGGTTCAAATCATAGACAGTAAGAAGAGTCAGACTCCTTTTACTTAAGTCGGCATTGTGCCTTTTGTATTTAATTCCGATGCAATTTCTGTGTTTCATCGTCAATAAGAAGGTCCAAGGGATACAGTAAACCTAGAGTGAAGCATCGGAGTCTACAACTAGTGTCACAGGAATGGTTCAAGACATAGACAGTAAGAAGAGTCAGTCTTCTTGTACATAATTCGGCATTGTGCCTATTGTATTTAATTCCGATGCAATTTCTGTGTTTCATCGTCAATAAGAAGGTCAGAGTGATACAGTAAACCTGAAGTGAAGCATCGGAATCTATAACTAGTGTCACAGGAATGGTTCAAAACATAGTCAGTAAGAAGAGTCAGTCTTCTTGTACTTAAGTCGGCATTGTGCCTTTTGTATTTAATTCCGATGCAATTTCTGTGTTTCATCGTCAATACGAAGGTCCAAGGGATACATTAAACCTGGAGTGAAGCATCGGAATCTATAACTAGTGTCACAGGAATGGTTCAAATCGTAGACAGGAGGAAGAGTCAGTCTTCTTGTACTTACGTCGGCATTGTGGAATTTGCATTTAATTCCGATGCAATTTCTGTGTTTCATCGTCAATAAGTAGGTCAGAGGGATACATTAAACCTGAAGTGAAGCATCGGAATCTATAACTAGAGTCACAGGAATGGTTCAAATCATAGTCAGTAAGAAGAGTCAGTCTTCTTGTACTTAAGTCAACATTGTTCCTTTTGTATTTAATTCCGAAGCAATCTCTGTCTTTCATCGTCAATAAGAAGGTCCAAGGGATATAGTAAACCTGGAGTGTAGCATCGTAGTCTACAACTAGTTTCACAGGAATGGTTCAAGACATAGACAGTAAGAAGAATCAGTCTTCTTGTACTTAATTCGGCATTGTGCCTTTTGTATTTAATTCCGATGCAATATCTGTGTTTCATCGTCAATAAGAAGGTCAGAGGGATACAGTAAACCTGAAGTGAAGCATCGGATCTATAACTAGTGTCACAGGAATGGTTCAAAACATAGTCAGTGAGAAGAGTCAGTCTTCTTGTACATAAGTCGGCATTGTGCCTTTTGTATTGAATTCCGATGCAATATCTGTGTTTCATCGTCAATTGGAAGGTCCAATTGATACATTAAACCTGGAGTGAAGCATCGGAATCTATAACTAGTGTCACAGGGACGGTTCAAAACATAGACAGTAAGATGAGTCAGTATTCTTGTACTTTAGTCGGCATTGTGCCTTTTGTATTTGATTCCGATGCAATTTCTGTGTTTCATCGTCAGTAAGAAGGTCAGAGGGATACAGTAAACCTCATGTGAAGCATCGGAATCTATAACTAGTGTCACAGGAATGGTTCAAAGCATAGTCAGTAAGAAGAGTCAATCTTCTTGTATTTAAGTCGGCATTGTGCCTTTTGTATTTAATTCCGATGCAATTTTTGTGTTTTTCTTCGTCAATAAGAAGGTCCAAGGGATACAGTAAACCTGGAGTGAAGCATCGGAATCTATAACTAGTGTCACAGGGATGGTTCAAAACATAGACTGTCAGAAGAGTCAGTCTTCTTGTACCTAGTTCGGCATTGTGCCTTTTGTATTTAATTCCGATTGCGATTTCTGTATATCATCGTCAATAAGAAGGTCCAAGGTATACAGTAAACCTGGAGTGAAGCATCGGAATCTGTAACTAGTGTCACAGGGACGGTTCAAAGCATAGACAGTAAGATGAGTCAGTATTCTTGTACTTAAGTTGGCATTGTGCCTTTTCTATTTAATCCCAATGCAATTTCTGTGTTTCATCGTCAATAAGAAGGTCCAACGGATACAGTAAACCGGAAGTGAAGCATTAGGAAACTATAACTAGTGTCACAGGAATGGTTCAAAACATAGCCAGTAAGAAGAGTCAATCTTCTTGTACTTAAGTAATCATTGTGCATTTTCTATTTAATTCTGATCCAATTTCTGTGTTTCATCGTCAATAAGAAGGTCCAAGGGATACAGTAAACCTGGAGTGAAGCAACGGAATCTATAACTAGTGTCACAGGAATGGTTCAAATCATAGACAGTAAGAAGAGTCAGACTTCTTTTACTTAAGTCGGCATTGTGCCTTTTGTATTTAATTCCGATGCAATTTCTGTGTTTCATCGTCAATAAGAAGGTCCAAGGGATACAGTAAACCTAGAGTGAAGCATCGGAGTCTACAACTAGTGTCACAGGAATGGTTCAAGACATAGACAGTAAGAAGAGTCAGTCTTCTTGTACTTAATTCGGCATTGTGCCTATTGTATTTAATTCCGACGCAATTTCTGCGTTTCATCGTCAATAAGAAGGTCAGAGGGATACAGTAAACCTGAAGTGAAGCATCGGAATCTATAACTAGTGTCACAGGAATGGTTCGAAACATAGTCAGTAAGAAGAGTCAGTCTTCTTGTACTTAAGTCGGCATTGTTCCTTTTGTATTTAATTCCGATGAAATTTCTGTGTTTCATCGTCAATACGAAGGTCCAAGGGATACAATAAACCTGGAGTGAAGCATCGGAATCTATAACTAGTGTCACAGGAATGGTTCAAATCGTAGACAGAAGGAAGAGTCAGTCTTCTTGTACTTACGTCGGCATTGTGAAATTTGCATTTAATTCCGATGCAATTTTGTGTTTCATCGTCAATAAGAAGGTCAGAGGGATACATTAAACCTGAAGTGAAGCATCGGAATCTATAACTAGAGTCACAGGAATGGTTCAAAGCATAGTCAGTACGAAAAGTCAGTCTTCTTGTACTTAAGTCGACATTGTGCCTTTTGTATTTCATTCCGAAGCAATCTCTGTCTTTCATCGTCAATAAGACGGTCCAAGGGATATAGTAAACCTGGAGTGAAGCATCGTAGTCTACAACTAGTTTCACAGGAATGGTTCAAGACATAGACAGTAAGAAGAATCAGTCTTCTTGTACTTAATTCGGCATTGTGCCTTTTGTATTTAATTCCGATGCAATATCTGTGTTTCATAGTCAATAAGAAGGTCAGAGGGATACAGTAAACCTGAAGTGAAGCATCGGATCTATAACTAGTGTCACAGAAATGGTTCAAAACATAGTCAGTGAGAAGAGTCAGTCTTCTTGTACTTATGTCGGCATTGTGCCCTTTGTATTTAATTCCGATGCAATTTCTGTGTTTCATCGTCAATAAGAAGGTCCAAGGTATACAGTAAACCTGGAGTGAAGCATCGGAATCTATAACTAGTGTCACAGGGAATGTTCAAAGCATAGACAGTAAGATGAGTCAGTATTCTTGTACTTAAGTAGGCATTGTGCCTTTTCTATTTAATCGCAATGCAATTTCTGTGTTTCATCGTCAATAAGAAGGTCCAACGGATAGAGTAAACCGGAAGTGAAGCATTTGGAAACTATAACTAGTGTCACAGGAATGGTTCAAATCATAGCCAGTAAGAAGAGTCAATCTTCTTGTACTTAAGTCATCATTGTGCATTTTCTATTTAATTCTGATCCAATTTCTGTGTTTCATCGTCAATAAGAAGGTCCAAGGGATACAGTAAACCTGGAGTGAAGCATCGGAATCCATAACTAGTGTCACAGGAATGCTTCAAATCATAGACAGTAAGAAGAGTCAGACTTCTTTTACTTAAGTCGGCATTGTGCCTTTTGTATTTATTTCCGATGCAATTTCTGTGTTTCATCGCCAATAAGAAGGTCCAAGGGATACAGCAAACCTAGAGTGAAGCATCGGAGTCTACTACTAGTGTCACAGGAATGGTTCAAGACATAGACAGTAAGAAGAGTCGGTCTTCTTGTACTTAATTCGGCATTGTGCCTATTGTATTTAATTCCGATGCAATTTCTGTGTTTCATCGTCAATAAGAAGGTCAGAGGGATACAGTAAACCTGAAGTGAAGCATCGGAATCTATAACTAGTGTCACAGGAATGGTTCAAAACATTGTCAGTAAGAAGAGTCAGTCTTCTTGTACTTAAGTCGGCATTGTGCCTTTTGTATTTAATTCCGATGCAATTTCTGTGTTTCATCGTCAATACGAAGATCCAAGGGATACATTAAACCTGGAGTGAAGCATCGGAATCTATAACTAGTGTCACAGGAATGGTTCAAATCGTAGACAGGAGGAAGAGTCAGTCTTCTTGTACATACGTCGGCATTGTGAAATTTGCATTTAATTCCGATGCAATTTCTGTGTTTCATCGTCAATAAGAAGGTCAGAGGGATACATTAAACCTGAAGTGAAGCATCGGAATCTATAACTAGAGTCACAGGAATGGTTCAAATCATAGTCAGTAAGAAGAGTCAGTCTTCTTGTACTTAAGTCAACATTGTGCCTTTTGTATTTAATTCCGAAGCAATCTCTGTCTTTCATCGTCAATAAGAAGGTCCAAGGGATATAGTAAACCTGGAGTGAAGCATCGTAGTCTACAACTAGTTTCACAGGAATGGTTCAAGACATAGACAGTAAGAAGAATCAGTCTTCTTGTACTTAATTCGGCATTGTGCCTTTTGTATTTAATTCCGATGCAATATCTGTGTTTCATCGTCAATAAGAAGGTCAGAGGGATACAGTAAACCTGAAGTGAAGCATCGGATCTATAACTATTGTCACAGGAATGGTTCAAAACATAGTCAGTGAGAAGAGTCAGTCTTCTTGTACATAAGTCGGCATTGTGCCTTTTGTATTTAATTCCGATGCAATTTCTGTGTTTCATCGTCAATTGGAAGGTCCAATTGATACATTAAACCTGGAGTGAAGCATCGGAATCTATAACTAGTGTCACAGGGACGGTTCAAAACATAGACAGTATGATGAGTCAGTATTCTTGTACTTTAGTCGGCATTGTGCCTTTTGTATTTGATTCCGATGCAATTTCTGTGTTTCATCGTCAGTAAGAAGGTCAGAGGGATACAGTAAACCTCATGTGAAGCATCGGAATCTATAACTAGTGTCACAGGAATGGTTCAAAGCATAGTCAGTAAGAAGAGTCAATCTTCTTGAATTTAAGTCGGCATTGTGCCTTTTGTATTTAATTCCGATGCAATTTTTGTGTTTTTCTTCGTCAATAAGAAGGTCCAAGGGATACAGTAAACCTGGAGTGAAGCATCGGAATATATAACTAGTGTCACAGGGATGGTTCAAAACATAGACTGTCAGAAGAGTCAGTCTTCTTGTACCTAGTTCGGCATTGTGCCTTTTGTATTTAATTCCGATTGCGATTTCTGTGTTTCATCGTCAATAAGAAGGTCCAAGGTATACAGTAAACCTGAAGTGAAGAATCGGAATCTATAACTAGTGTCACAGGGACGGTTCAAAGCATAGACAGTAAGATGAGTCAGTATTCTTGTACTTAAGTTGGCATTGTACCTTTTCTATTTAATCCCAATGCAATTTCTGTGTTTCATCGTCAATAAGAAGGTCCAACGGATACAGTAAACCGGAAGTGAAGCATTAGGAAACTATAACTAGTGTCACAGGAATGGTTCAAAACATAGCCAGTAAGAAGAGTCAATCTTCTTGTACTTAAGTCATCATTGTGCATTTTCTATTTAATTCTGATCCAATTTCTGTGTTTCATCGTCAATAAGAAGGTCCAAGGGATACAGTAAACCTGGAGTGAAGCATCGGAATCTATAACTAGTGTCACAGGAATGGTTCAAATCATAGACAGTAAGAAGAGTCAGACTTCTTTTACTTAAGTCGGCATTGTGCCTTTTGTATTTAATTCCGATGCAATTTCTGTGTTTCATCGTCAATAAGAAGGTCCAAGGGATACAGTAAACCTAGAGTGAAGCATCGGAGTCTACAACTAGTGTCACAGGAATGGTTCAAGACATAGACAGTAAGAAGAGTCAGTCTTCTTGTACTTAATTCGGCATTGTGCCTATTGTATTTAATTCCGATGCAATTTCTGTGTTTCATCGTCAATAAGAAGGTCAGAGGGATACAGTAAACCTGAAGTGAAGCATCGGTATCTATAACTAGTGTCACAGGAATGGTTCAAAACATAGTCAGTAAGAAGAGTCAGTCTTCTTGTACTTAAGTCGGCATTGTGCCTTTTGTATTTAATTCCGATGCAATTTCTGTGTTTCATCGTCAATACGAAGGTCCAAGGGATACATTAAACCTGGAGTGAAGCATCGGAATCTATAACTAGTGTCACAGGAATGGTTCAAATCGTAGACAGGAGGAAGAGTCAGTCTTCTTGTACTTACGTCGGCATTGTGAAATTTGCATTTAATTCCGATGCAATTTCTGTGTTTCATCGTCAATAAGAAGGTCAGAGGGATACATTAAACATGAAGTGAAGCATCGGAATCTATAACTAGAGTCACAGGAATGGTTCAAAACATAGTCAGTAAGAAGAGTCAGTCTTCTTGTACTTAAGTCGACATTGTGCCTTTTGTATTTAATTCCGAAGCAATCTCTGTCTTTCATCGTCAATAAGAAGGTCCAAGGGATATAGTAAACCTGGATTGAAGCATCGTAGTCTACAACTAGTTTCACAGGAATGGTTCAAGACATAGACAGTAAGAAGAATCAGTCTTCTTGTACTTAATTCGGCATTGTGCCTTTTGTATTTAATTCCGATGCAATATCTGTGTTTCATCGTCAATAAGAAGGTCAGAGGGATACAGTAAACCTGAAGTGAAGCATCGGATCTATAACTAGTGTCACAGGAATGGTTCAAAACATAGCAGTGAGAAGAGTCAGTCTTCTTGTACTTATGTCGGCATTATGCCTTTTGTATTTACTTCCGATGCAATTTCTGTGTTTCATCGTCAATAAGAAGGTCCAAGGTATACAGTAAACCTGGAGTGAAGCATTGGAATCTATAACTAGTGTCACAGGGAATGTTCAAAGCATAGACAGTAAGATGAGTCAGTATTCTTGTACTTAAGTAGGCATTGTGCCTTTTCTATTTATTCCCAATGCAATTTCTGTGTTTCATCGTCAATAAGAAGGTCCAACGGATAGAGTAAACCGGAAGTGAAGCATTTGGAAACTATAACTAGTGTCACAGGAATGGTTCAAATCATAGCCAGTAAGAAGAGTCAATCTTCTTGTACTTAAGTCATCATTGTGCATTTTCTATTTAATTCTGATCCAATTTCTGTGTTTCATCGTCAATAAGAAGGTCCAAGGGATACAGTAAACCTGGAGTGAAGCATCGGAATGTATAACTAGTGTCACAGGAATGGTTCAAATCATAGACAGTAAGAAGAGTCAGACTTCTTTTACTTAAGTCGGCATTGTGCCTTTTGTATTTAATTCCGATGCAATTTCTGTGTTTCATCGTCAATAAGAAGGTCCAAGGGATACAGTAAACCTAGAGTGAAGCATCGGAGTCTACTACTAGTGTCACAGGAATGGTTCAAGACATAGACAGTAAGAAGAGTCAGTCTTCTTGTACTTAATTCGGCATTGTGCCTATTGTATTTAATTCCGATGCAATTTCTGTGTTTCATCGTCAATAAGATGGTCAGAGGGATACAGTAAACCTGAAGTGAAGCATCGGAGTCTATAACTAGTGTCACAGGAATGGTTCAAAACATTGTCAGTAAGAAGAGTCAGTCTTCTTGTACTTAAGTCGGCATTGTGCCTTTTGTATTTAATTTCGATGCAATTTCTGTGTTTCATCGTCAATACGAAGATCCAAGGGATACATTAAACCTGGAATGAGGCATCGGAATCTATAACTAGTGTCACAGGAATGGTTCAAATCGTAGACAGGAGGAAGAGTCAGTCATCTTGTACATACATCGGCATTGTGAAATTTGCATTTAATTCCGATGCAATTTCTGTGTTTCATCGTCAATAAGAAGGTCAGAGGGATACATTAAACCTGAAGTGAAGCATCGGAATCTATAACTAGAGTCACAGGAATGGTTCAAAACATAGTCAGTAAGAAGAGTCAGTCTTCTTGTACTTAAGTCGACATTGTGCCATTTGCATTTAATTCCGAAGCAATCTCTGTCTTTCATCGTCAATAAGAAGGTCCAAGGGATATAGTAAACCTGGAGTGAAGCATCGTAGTCTACAGCTAGTTTCACAGGAATGGTTCAAGACATAGACAGTAAGAAGAATCAGTCTTCTTGTACTTAATTCGGCATTGTGCCTTTTGTATTTAATTCCGATGCAATATCTGTGTTTCATCGTCAATAAGAAGGTCAGAGAGATACAGTAAACATGAAGTGAAGCATCGGATCTATATCTAGTGTCACAGGAATGGTTCAAAATATAGTCAGTAAGAAGAGTCAGTCTTCTTGTACTTATGTCGGCATTGTGCCTTTTGTATTTAATTCCGATGCAATTTCTGTGTTTCATCGTCAATAAGAAGGTCCAAGGTATACAGTAAACCTGGAGTGAAGCATCGGAATCTATAACTAGTGTCACAGGGACGGTTCAAAACATAGAGAGTAAGATGAGTCAGTATTCTTGTACTTAAGTAGGCATTGTGCCTTTTCTATTTGATCCCAATGCAATTTCTGTGTTTCATCGTCAATAAGAAGGTCCAACGGATACAGTAAACCGGAAGTGAAGCATTTGGAAACTATAACTAGTGTCACAGGAATGGTTCAAAACATAACCAGTAAGAAGAGTCAATCTTCTTGTTCTTAAGTCATCATTGTGCATTTTCTATTTAATTCTGATCCAATTTCTGTGTTTCATCGTCAATAAGAAGGTCCAAGGGATACAGTAAACCTGGAGTGAAGCATCGGAATCTATAACTAGTGTCACAGGAATGGTTCAAATCATAGACAGTAAGAAGAGGCAGACTTCTCTTACTTAAGTCGGCATTGTGCCTTTTGTATTTAATTCCGATGCAATTTCTGTGTTTCATCGTCAATAAGAAGGTCCATGGGATACAGTAAACCTAGAGTGAAGCATCGGAGTCAACAACTAGTGTCACAGATATGGTTCAAGACATAGACAGTAAGAAGAGTCAGTCTTCTTGTACTTAATTCGGCATTGTGCCTATTGTATTTAACTCCGATGCAATTTCTGTGTTTCATCGTCAATAAGAAGGTCAGAGGGATACAGTAAACCTGAAGTGAAGCATCGGAATCTATAACTGGTGTCACAGGAATGGTTCAAAACATAGTCAGTAAGAAGAGTCAGTCTTCTTGTACTTAAGTCGGCATTGTGCCTTTTGTATTTAATTCCGATGCAATTTCTGTGTTTCATCGTCAATACGAAGGTCCAAGGGATACATTAACCCTGGAGTGAATCTATAACTAGTGTCACAGGAATGGTTCAAATCGTAGACAGGAGGAAGAGTCAGTCTTCCTGTACTTACGTCGGCATTGTGAATTTTGCATTTCATTCCGATGCAATTTCTGTGTTTCATCGTCAATAAGAAGGTCAGAGGGATACATTAAACCTGAAGTGAAGCATCGGAATCTATAACTAGAGTCACAGGAATGGTTCAAAGCATAGTCAGTAAGAAGAGTCAGTCTTCTTGTACGTAAGTCGACATTGTGCCTTTTGTATTTAATTCCGAAGCAATTTCTGTGTTTCATCGTCAATAAGAAGGTTTAAGGGATACAGTTAACCTGAAGTGAAGCAACGGAATCTATAGCTAGTGTCACAAGAATGGTTCAAAACATAGTCAGTAAGAAGAGTCAGTCTTCTTGTACTTAAGTCGGCATTGTGCCTTTTCTATTTAATTGCGATGCAATTTCTGTGTTTCATCGTCAATAAGAAGGTCAGAGGGATACAGTAACCCTGAAGTGAAGCATCGGAATCTATAACTAGTGTCACAGGTATGGTTCAAAACATTGTCAGTAAGAAGAGTAAGTCTTCTTGTACATAAGTCGGCATTGTACCTTTTGTATTTAATTCCGATGCAATTTCTGTGTTTCATCGTCAATTAGAAGGTCCAATTGATACATTAAACCTGGAGTGAACCATCGGAATCTATAACTAGTGTCACAGGCACGGTTCAAAACATAGACAGTAAGATGAGTCAGTATTCTTGTACTTTAGTCGGCATTGTGCCTTTTGTATTTGATTCCGATGCAATTTCTGTGTTTCATCGCCAGTAAGAAGGTCAGAGGGATACAGTAAACCTGATGTGAAGCATCGGAATCTATAACTAGTGTCACAGGAATGGTTCAAAACATAGTCAGTAAGAAGAGTCAGTCTTCTTGTACTTAAGTCGGCATTGTGCCTTTTGTATTTAATTCCGATGCAATTTTTGTGTTTTTCTTCGTCTATAAGAAGGTCCAAGGGATACAGTAAACCTGGAGTGAAGCATCGGAATCTATAACTAGTGTCACAGGGATGGTTCAAAACATAGACTGTCAGAGGAGTCAGTCTTCTTGTACCTAGTTCGGCATTGTGCCTTTTGTATTTAATTCCGATGCGATTTCTGTGTTTCATCGTCAATAGGAAGGTCAGAGGGATACAGTAAGCCTGAAGTGAAGCATCGGATCTATAACTAGTGTCACAGGAATGGTTCAAAACATAGCCAGTAGGAGGAGTCAGTCTTCTTGTACTTAAATCATCATTGTGCATTTTCTATTTAATTCTAATCCAATTTCTGTGTTTCATCGTCAATAAGAAGGTCCAAGGGATACAGTAAACCTGGAGTGAAGCATCGGAATCTATAACTAGTGTCACAGGGATGGTTCAAAACATAGACTGTCAGACGAGTCAGTCTTCTTGTACCTAGTTCGGCATTGTGCCTATTGTATTTATGTCCGATGCTATTTCTGTGCTTTATCGTCAATAAGAAGGTCAAAGGGACACAGTAAACTTGGAGTGAAGACTCGGAATCTATAACTAGTGTCACAGGAATGGTTCTAAACATAGACAGTAGGAAGAGTCAGTCTTCTTGTACTTAAGTCGGCATTGTGCTTTTTGTATTTAATTCCGATGCAATTTCTGTGTTTCATCGTCAATAAAAAGGTCAGAGGGATACAGTAAACCTGAAGTGAAGCATCGGAAATATAACTAGTGCCACAGGAATGGTTCAAAGCATAGTCAGTAAGAAGAGTCAGTCTTCTTGTACTTAAGTCGGTATTGTGCCTTTTGAATTTCATTCCGATGCAATTTCTGTGTTTCATCGTCAATAAGAAGGTCCAAGGGATACAGTAAACCTTTAGTGAAGCATTGGAATCTATAACCAAATGTCACAGGGACGGTTCAAAACATAGACAGTAAAATGAGTCAGTATTCTTGTACTTAAGTCGGCATTGTGCCTTTTCTATTTAATTCCGATGCAATTTCTGTGTTTCATCGTCAATAAGAAGGTCCAAGGGATACAGTAAACCTGAAGTGTAGCATCGGAATCTATAACTAGTGTCACAGGAATGGTTCAAAACATAGTCAGTAAGAAGAGTCAGTCTTCTTGTACTTAGGTCATCATTGTGCATTTTCTATTTAATTCTGATCCTATTTCTGTGTTTCATTGTCAATAAGAAGGTCCAATGGATACAGTAAACCTGGAGTGAAGCATCGGAATCTATAACTAGTGTCACAGGAATGGTTCAAAACATAGACAGTAAGAAGAGTCAGACTTCTTTTACTAACGTCGGCATTGTGCGTTTTGTGTTTAATTGCGATGCAATTTCTGTGTTTCATCGTCAATCAGAAGGTCCAAAGGATACAGTAAAATTTTAGTGAAGCATCGGAGTCTACATCTAGTGTCACAGGAATGGTTCAAGACATAGGCAGTAAGAAGCGTCAGTCTTCTTGTACTTAATTCGGCATTGTGCCTTTTGTATTTAATTCCGATGCAATTTCTGTGTTTCATCGTCAATAGGAAGGTCCAAGGGATACAGTAAACCTGGAGTGAAGCATCGGAATCTATAACTAGTGTCACAGGGATGGTTCAAAACATAGACAGTCAGACGAGTCAGTCTTCTTGTACTGAAGTCGGCATTGTGCCTTTTGTATATTATTCCTATGCAATTTCTGTGTTTCATCGTCAATAAGAAGGTCCAAGGGATACATTAAACCTGGAGTGAAGCATCACAATCCATAACAAGTGTAACAGGAATGGTTCAAATCATAGACAGTAGGAAGAGTCAGTCTTCTTGTACTTACGTTGGGATTGTGAATTTTGTATTTAAATCCGATGCAATTTCTGTGTTTCATCGTCAATAAGAAGGTCAGCGGTATACATTAAACCTGAAGTGATGCATCGGAATCTATAACTAGAGTCACAGGAATGGTTCAAATCATAGACAGTAAGAAGAGTCAGTCTTCTTGTACTTAAGTCGACATGTGCCTTTTGTAATTAATTCCGAAGCAATTTCTGTGTTTCATCGTCAATAAGAAGGTTTAAGGTATACAGTAAACCTGATGTGGTGCATCGGAATCTATAGTTAGTGTCACAAGAATGGTTCAAAACATTGTCAGTAAGAAGAGTCAGTCTTCTTGTACTTTAGTCGGCATTGTGCCTTTTGTATTTAATTGCGATGCAATCTCTGTGTTTCATCGTCAATATGAAGGTCCAAGGGATACAGTAATCCTGAAGTTAAGCATCGGAATCTATGACTAGTGTCACAGGAATGGTTCAAAACACAGTCAGTAAGAAGAGTCAGTTTTCTTGTACTTAAGTCGGTATTGTGCCTTTTGTGATTAATTCTGATGCAATTTCTGTGTTTCATCGTCAATAAGAAGGTCCAAGGAATACAGTAAACCTGAAATGAATCATCGGAATCTGTAACTAGTGTCAAAGGAAAGGTTCAAAACATAGACAGTAGCAAGAGTCAGTCTTCTTGTACTTAAGTCGGCATTGTGCCTATTGTATTTAATTCCGATGCTATTTCTGTGCTTTATCGTCACTAAGAATGTCAAAGGGACACAGTAAACCTGGAGTGAAGCCTCGGAATCTATAACTAGTGTCACAGGAATGGATCTAAACATAAACAGTAGGAAGAGTCAGTCTTCTTGTACTTAAGTCGGCATTGTGCCTTTTGTATTTAATTCCGATGCAATTTCTGTGTTTCATCGTCAATAAAAAGGTCAGAGGGATACAGTAAACCTGAAGTGAAGCATCGGAAATAAAACTAGTGCCATAGGAATGGTTCAAAACATAGTCAGTAAGAAGAGTCAGTCTTCTTGTACTTAAGTCGGTATTGTGCCTTTTGTATTTCATTCCGATGCAATTTCTGTGTTTCATCGTCAATAAGAAGGTCCAAGGGATACAGTAAACCTGGAGTGAAGCATTGGAATCTATAACTAGTGTCACAGGGACGGTTTAAATCATAGACAGTAAGATGAGTCAGTATTCTTGTACTTAAGTCGGCATTGTGCCTTTTCTATTTAATTCCGATGCAATTTCTGTGTTCATCGTCAATAAGAAGGTCCAAGGGATAGAGTAAACCTGAAGTGAAGCATCGGAATCTATAACTAGTGTCACAGGAATGGTTCAAAACATAGTCAGTAAGAAGAGTCAGTCTTCTTGTACTTAAGTCGGTATTGTGCCTTTTGTATTTCATTCCGATGCAATTTCTGTGTTTCATTGTCAATAAGAAGGTCCAAAGGATACAGTAATCCTGGAGTGAAGCATCGGAATCTATAACTAGTGTCACAGGAATGGTTCAAAACATAGACAGTAAGAAGAGAGAGACTTCTTTTACTTACGTCGGCATTGTGCCTTTTGTATTTAATTCCGATGCAATTTCTGTGTTTCATCGTCAATCAGAAGGTCCAAAGGATACAGTAAAATTTTAGTGAAGCATCGGAGTCTACATCTAGTGGCACAGGAATGGTTCAAGACATAGACAGTAAGAAGCGTCAGTCTTCTTGTACTTAATTTGGTATTGTGCCTTTTGTATTTAATTCCGATGCAATTTCTGTGTTTCATCGTCAATAAGAAGGTCTGAGGGATACAGTAAACCTGATGTGAAGCATCGGAATCTATAACTAGTGTCACAGGAATGGTTCAAAACATAGTCAGTAAGAAGAGTCAGTCTTCTTGTACTTAAGTTGGCATTGTGCCTTTTGTATTTAATTCCGATGTAATTTCTGTGTGTCATCGTCAATAAGAAGGTCCAAGGGATACAGTAAACCTGGAGTGAAGCATCGGAATCTATAACTAGTGTCACAGGGATGGTTCAAAACATAACCTGTCAGAAGAGTCAGTCTTCTAGTACCTAGTTCGGCATTGTGCCTTTTGTATTTAATTCCGATGCGATTTCTACGTTTCATCGTCAATAGGAAGGTCAGAGGGATACAGTAAAATTTTAGTGAAGCATCGGAGTCTACATCTAGTGTCACAGGAATGGTTCAAGACATAGGCAGTAAGAAGCGTCAGTCTTCCTGTACTTATTTCGGCATTGTGCCTTTTTTTTTTAATTCCGATGCAATTTCTGTGTTTCATTGTCAATAGGAAGGTCCAAGGGATACAGTAAACCTGGAGTGAAGCATCGGAATCTATAACTAGTGTCACAGGGATGGTTCAAAACATAGACAGTCAGACGAGTCAGTCTTCTTGTACTGAAGTCGGCATTGTGCCTTTTGTATTTAATTCCGATGCAATTTCTGTGTTTCATCGTCAATAAGAAGGTCCAAGGGATACATTAAAAATGGAGTGAAGCATCACAATCCATAACAAGTGTAACAGGAATGGTTCAAATCATAGACAGTAGGAAGAGTCAGTCTTCTTGTACTTACGTTGCGATTGTGAATTTTGTATTTAAATCCGATGCAATTTCTGTGTTTCATCGTCAATAAGAAGGTCAGCGGGATACATTAAACCTGAAGTGATGCATCGGAATCTATAACTAGAGTCACAGGAATGGTTCAAATCATAGACAGTAAGAAGAGTCAGTCTTCTTGTACTTAAGTCGACATGTGCCTTTTGTATTTAATTCCGAAGCAATTTCTGTGTTTCATCGTCAATAAGAAGGTTTAAGGGATACAGTAAAGCTGATGTGGTGCATCGGAATCTATAGTTAGTGTCACAATAATGGTTCAAAACATAGTCAGTAAGAAGAGTCAGTCTTCTTGTACTTTAGTCGGCATTGTGCCTTTTGTATTTAATTGCGATGCAATCTCTGTGTTTCATCGTCAATATGAAGGTCCAAGGGATACAGTAATCCTGAAGTTAAGCATCGGAATCTATGACTAGTGTCACAGGAATGGTTCAAAACACAGTCAGTAAGAAGAGTCAGTTTTCTTGTACTTAAGTCGGTATTGTGCCTTTTGTGATTAATTCCGATGCAATTTCTGTGTTTCATCGTCAATAAGAAGGTCCAAGGAATACAGTAAACCTGAAGTGAAGCATCGGAATCTGTAACTAGTGTCAAAGGAAAGGTTCAAAACATAGACAGTAGCAAGAGTCAGTCTTCTTGTACTTAAGTCGGCATTGTGCCTATTGTATTTAATTCCGATGCTATTTCTGTGCTTTATCGTCACTAAGAAGGTCAAAGGGACACAGTAAACCTGGAGTGAAGCCTCGGAATCTATAACTAGTGTCACAGGAATGGTTCTAAACATAGACAGTAGGAAGAGTCAGTCTTCTTGTACTTAAGTCTGCATTGTGCCTTTTGTATTTAATTCCGATGCAATTTCTGTGTTTCATCGTCAATAAAAAGGTCAGAGGGATACAGTAAACCTGAAGTGAAGCATCGGAAATATAACTAGTGCCACAGGAATGGTTCAAAACATAGTCAGTAAGAAGAGTCAGTCTTCTTGTACTTAAGTCGGTATTGTGCCTTTTGTATTTCATTCCGATGCAATTTCTGAGTTTCATCGTCAATAAGAAGGTCCAAGGGGTACAGTAAACCTGGAGTGAAGCATCGGAATCTATAACTAGTGTCACAGGGACGGTTTAAATCATAGACAGTAAGATGAGTCAGTATTCTTGTACTTAAGTCGGCATTGTGCCTTTTCTATTTAATTCCGATGCAATTTCTGTGTTTCATCGTCAATAAGAAGGTCCAAGGGATAGAGTAAACCTGATGTGAAGCATCGGAATCTATAACTAGTGTCACAGGAATGGTTCAAAACATAGTCAGTAAGAAGAGTCAGTCTTCTTGTACTTAAGTTGGCATTGTGCCTTTTGTATTTAATTCCGATGCAATTTCTGTGTGTCATCGTCAATAAGAAGGTCCAAGGGATACAGTAAACCTGGAGTGAAGCATCGGAATCTATAACTAGTGTCACAGGGATGGTTCAAAACATAACCTGTCAGAAGAGTCAGTCTTCTAGTACCTAGTTCGGCATTGTGCCTTTTGTATTTAATTCCGATGCGATTTCTACGTTTCATCGTCAATAGGAAGGTCAGAGGGATACAGTAAACCTGAAGTATGGCATCGGAATATATAACTAGTGTCACAGGAATGATTCAAAGCATAGTCAGTAAGAAGAGTCAGTCTTCTTGTACTTAGGTCATCATTGTGCATTTTCTATTTAATTCTGATCCTATTTCTGTGTTTCATTGTCAATAAGAAGGTCCAATGGATACAGTAAACCTGGAGTGAAGTATCGGAATCTATAACTAGTGTCACAGGAATGGTTCAAAACATAGACAGTAAGAAGAGTCAGACTTCTTTTACTTACGTCGGCATTGTGCGTTTTGTGTTTAATTCCGATGCAATTTCTGTGTTTCATCGTCAATCAGAAGGTCCAAAGGATACAGTAAAATTTTAGTGAAGCATCGGAGTCTACATCTAGTGTCACAGGAATGGTTCAAGACATAGGCAGTAAGAAGCGTCAGTCTTCTTGTACTTAATTCGGCATTGTGCCTTTTGTATTTAATTCCGATGCAATTTCTGTGTTTCATCGTCAATAGGAAGGTCCAAGGGATACAGTAAACCTGGAGTGAAGCATCGGAATCTATAACTAGTGTCACAGGGATGGTTCAAAACATAGACAGTCAGACGAGTCAGTCTTCTTGTACCTAGTTCGGCATTGTGCCTTTTGAATTTAATTCCGATGCGATTTCTGTGTTTCATCGTCAATAGGAAGGTCAGAGGGATACAGTATGCCTGAAGTGAAGCATCGGATCTATAACTAGTGTCACAGGAATGGTTCAAAACATAGCCAGTAAGAAGAGTCAGTCTTCTTGTACTGAAGTCGGCATTGTGCCTTTTGTATTTAATTCCGATGCAATTTCTGTGTTTCATCGTCAATAAGAAGGTCCAAGGGATACATTAAACCTGGAGTGAAGCATCACAATCCATAACAAGTGTAACAGGAATGGTTCAAATCATAGACAGTAGGAAGAGTCAGTCTTCTTGTACTTACGTCGGGATTGTGAATTTTGTATTTAAATCCGATGCAATTTCTGTGTTTCATCGTCAATAAGAAGGTCAGCGGGATACATTAAACCTGAAGTGATGCAACGGAATCTATAACTAGAGTCACAGGAATGGTTCAAATCATAGACAGTAAGAAGAGTCAGTCTTCTTGTACTTAAGTCGACATGTGCCTTTTGTATTTATTTCCGAAGCAATTTCTGTGTTTCATCGTCAATAAGAAGGTTTAAGGGATACAGTAAACCTGATGTGGTGCATCGGAATCTATAGTTAGTGTCACAAGAATGGTTCAAAACATAGTCAGTAAGAAGAGTCAGTCTTCTTGTACTTTAGTCGGCATTGTGCCTTTTGTATTTAATTGCGATGCAATCTCTGTGTTTCATCGTCAATATGAAGGTCCAAGGGATACAGTAATCCTGAAGTTAAGCATCGGAATCTATGACTAGTGTCACAGGAATGGTTCAAAACACAGTCAGTAAGAAGAGTCAGTTTTCTTGTACTTAAGTCGGTATTGTGCCTTTTGTGATTAATTCCGATGCAATTTCTGTGTTTCATCGTCAATAAGAAGGTCCAAGGAATACAGTAGACCTGAAGTGAAGCATCGGAATCTGTAACTAGTGTAAAAGGAAAGGTTCAAAACATAGACAGTAGCAAGAGTCAGTCTTCTTGTACTTAAGTCGGCATTGTGCCTATTGTATTTAATTCCGATGCTATTTCTGTGCTTTATCGTCACTAAGAAGGTCAAAGGGACACAGTAAACCTGGAGTGAAGCCTCGGAATCTATAACTAGTGTCACAGGAATGGTTCTAAACATAGACAGTAGGAAGAGTCAGTCTTCTTGTACTTAAGTCGGCATTGTGCCTTTTGTATTTAATTCCGATGCAATTTCTGTGTTTCATCGTCAATAAAAAGGTCAGAGGGATACAGTAAACCTGAAGTGAAGCATCGGAAATATAACTAGTGCCACAGGAATGGTTCAAAACATAGTCAGTAAGAAGAGTCAGTCTTCTTGTACTTAAGTCGGTATTGTGCCTTTTGTATTTCATTCCGATGCAATTTCTGTGTTTCATCGCCAATAAGAAGGTCCAAGGGATACAGTAAACCTGGAGTGAAGCATTGGAATCTATAACTAGTGTCACAGGGACGGTTCAAATCATAGACAGTAAGATGAGTCAGTATTCTTGTACTTAAGTCGGCATTGTGCCTTTTCTATTTAATTCCGATGCAATTTCTGTGTTTCATCGTCAATAAGAAGGTCCAAGGGATAGAGTAAACCTGAAGTGAAGCATCGGAATCTATAACTAGTGTCACAGGAATGGTTCAAAACATAGTCAGTAAGAAAAGTCAGTCTTCTTGTACTTAAGTCGGTATTGTGCCTTTTGTATTTCATTCCGATGCAATTTCTGTGTTTCATTGTCAATAAGAAGGTCCAAAGGATACAGTAAACCTGGAGTGAAGCATCGGAATCTATAACTAGTGTCACAGGAATGGTTCAAAACATAGACAGTAAGAAGAGAATGACTTCTTTTACTTACGTCGGCATTGTGCCTTTTGTATTTAATTCCGATGCAATTTCTGTGTTTCATCGTCAATCAGAAGGTCCAAAGGATACAGTAAAATTTTAGTGAAGCATCGGAGTCTACTTCTAGTGACACAGGAATGGTTCAAGACATAGACAGTAAGAAGCGTCAGTCTTCTTGTACTTAATTCGGTATTGTGCCTTTTGTATTTAATTCCGATGCAATTTCTGTGTTTCATCGTCAATAAGAAGGTCAGAGGGATACAGTAAACCTGATGTGAAGCATCGGAATCTATAACTAGTGTCACAGGAATTTTTCAAAACATAGTCAGTAAGAAGAGTCAGTCTTCTTGTACTTAAGTTGGCATTGTGCCTTTTGTATTTAATTCCGATGCAATTTCTGTGTATCATCGTCAATAAGAAGGTCCAAGGGATACAGTAAACCTGGAGTGAAGCATCGGAATCTATAACTAGTGTCACAGGGATGGTTCAAAACATAACCTGTCAGAAGAGTCAGTCTTCTAGTACCTAGTTCGGCATTGTGCCTTTTGTATTTAATTCCGATGCGATTTCTACGTTTCATCGCCAATAGGAAGGTCAGAGGGATACAGTAAACCTGAAGTATGGCATCGGATCTATAACTAGTGTCACAGGAATGGTTCAAAATATAGTCAGTAAGAAGAGTCTGTCTTCTTTATCTTAAGTCAGCATTGTGCCTTTTGTATTTAATTCCAATGCAATTTCTGTGTTTCATCGTCAATACGAAGGTCCAAGGGATACAGTAAACCTGCAGTTAAGCATCGGAATCTACGACTAGTGTCACAGGGACGGTTCATAACATAGACAGTAAGATGAGTCAGTATTCTTGTACTTAAGTAGGCATTGTGCATTTTCTATTTAATTCCGATGCAATTTCTGTGTTTCATCGTCAATAAGAAGGTCCAAGGGATACAGTAAACCTGAAGTGAAGTATCGGAATCTATTGCTAGTGTCACATGAATGGTTCAAAACATAGTCAGTAAGAAGAGTCAGTCTTCTTGTACGTAAGTCGCCATTGTGCCTTTTGTATTTAATTGCGATGCAATTTCTGTGCTTCATCGTCAATAAGTAGGTCCACGGGATACAGTAATCCTGAAGTTAAGCATCGGAATCTATGACTAGTGTCACAGGAATGGTTCAAAACATAGTCAGTAAGAAGAGTCAGTTTTCTTGTACTTAAGTCGGTATTGTGCCTTTTGTATTTAATTCCGATGCAATTTCTGTGTTTCATCGTCAATAAGAAGGTCCAAGAGATACAGTAAACCTGAAGTGAAGCATCGGAATCTATAACTAGTGTCAAAGGAAAGGTTCAAAACATAGACAGTAGCAAGAGTCAGTCTTCTTGTACTTAAGTCGGCATTGTGCCTATTCTATTTAATTCCGATGCTAGTTCTGTGCTTCATCGTCAATAAGAAGGTCCAAGGGACACATTAAACCTGGAGTGAAGCAACGGAATCTATAACTAGTGTCACAGGAATGGTTCAAAACATAGACAGTAAGAAGAGTCAGTCTTCTTGTACTTAATTCGGCATTGTGCCTTTTGTATTTAATTCCTATGCAATTTCTGTGTTTCATCGTCAATAAGAAGGTCCAAGGGATAGAGTAAACCTGAAGTGAAGCATCGGAATCTATAACTAGTGTCACAGGAATGGTTCAAAACATAGTCAGTAAGAAGAGTCAGTCTTCTTGTACTTAAGTCGGTATTGTGCCTTTTGTATTTCATTCCGATGCAATTTCTGTGTTTCATTGTCAATAAGAAGGTCCAAAGGATACAGTAAACCTGGAGTGAAGCATCGGAATCTATAACTAGTGTCACAGGAATGGTTCAAAACATAGACAGTAAGAAGAGAAAGACTTCTTTTACTTACGTCGGCATTGTGCATTTTGTATTTAATTCCGATGCAATTTCTGTGTTTCATTGTCAATCAGAAGGTCCAAACGATACAGTAAAATTTTAGTGAAGCATCGGAGTCTACATCTAGTGGCACAGGAATGGTTCAAGACATAGACAGTAAGAAGCGTCAGTCTTCTTGTACTTAATTCGGTATTGTGCCTTTTGTATTTAATTCCGATGCAATTTCTGTGTTTCATCGTCAATAAGATGGTCTGAGGGATACAGTAAACCTGATGTGAAGCATCGGAATCTATAACTAGTGTCACAGGAATGGTTCAAAACATAGTCAGTAAGAAGAGTCAGTCTTCTTGTACTTAAGTTGGCATTGTGCCTTTTGTATTTAATTCCGATGCAATTTCTGTGTGTCATCGTCAATAAGAAGGTCCAAGGGATACAGTAAACCTGGAGTGAAGCATCGGAATCTATAACTAGTGTCACAGGGATGGTTCAAAACATAACCTGTCAGAAGAGTCAGTCTTCTAGTACCTAGTTCGGCATTGTGCCTTTTGTATTTAATTCCGATGCGATTTCTACGTTTCATCGTCAATAGGAAGGTCAGAGGGATACAGTAAACCTGAAGTATGGCATCGGAATATATAACTAGTGTCACAGGAATGATTCAAAGCATAGTCAGTAAGAAGAGTCAGTCTTCTTGTACTTAGGTCATCATTGTGCATTTTCTATTTAATTCTGATCCTATTTCTGTGTTTCATTGTCAATAAGAAGGTCCAATGGATACAGTAAACCTGGAGTGAAGTATCGGAATCTATAACTAGTGTCACAGGAATGGTTCAAAACATAGACAGTAAGAAGAGTCAGACTTCTTTTACTTACGTCGGCATTGTGCGTTTTGTGTTTAATTCCGATGCAATTTCTGTGTTTCATCGTCAATCAGAAGGTCCAAAGGATACAGTAAAATTTTAGTGAAGCATCGGAGTCTACATCTAGTGTCACAGGAATGGTTCAAGACATAGGCAGTAAGAAGCGTCAGTCTTCTTGTACTTAATTCGGCATTGTGCCTTTTGTATTTAATTCCGATGCAATTTCTGTGTTTCATCGTCAATAGGAAGGTCCAAGGGATACAGTAAACCTGGAGTGAAGCATCGGAATCTATAACTAGTGTCACAGGGATGGTTCAAAACATAGACAGTCAGACGAGTCAGTCTTCTTGTACCTAGTTCGGCATTGTGCCTTTTGAATTTAATTCCGATGCGATTTCTGTGTTTCATCGTCAATAGGAAGGTCAGAGGGATACAGTATGCCTGAAGTGAAGCATCGGATCTATAACTAGTGTCACAGGAATGGTTCAAAACATAGCCAGTAAGAAGAGTCAGTCTTCTTGTACTGAAGTCGGCATTGTGCCTTTTGTATTTAATTCCGATGCAATTTCTGTGTTTCATCGTCAATAAGAAGGTCCAAGGGATACATTAAACCTGGAGTGAAGCATCACAATCCATAACAAGTGTAACAGGAATGGTTCAAATCATAGACAGTAGGAAGAGTCAGTCTTCTTGTACTTACGTCGGGATTGTGAATTTTGTATTTAAATCCGATGCAATTTCTGTGTTTCATCGTCAATAAGAAGGTCAGCGGGATACATTAAACCTGAAGTGATGCAACGGAATCTATAACTAGAGTCACAGGAATGGTTCAAATCATAGACAGTAAGAAGAGTCAGTCTTCTTGTACTTAAGTCGACATGTGCCCTTTGTATTTATTTCCGAAGCAATTTCTGTGTTTCATCGTCAATAAGAAGGTTTAAGGGATACAGTAAACCTGATGTGGTGCATCGGAATCTATAGTTAGTGTCACAAGAATGGTTCAAAACATAGTCAGTAAGAAGAGTCAGTCTTCTTGTACTTTAGTCGGCATTGTGCCTTTTGTATTTAATTGCGATGCAATCTCTGTGTTTCATCGTCAATATGAAGGTCCAAGGGATACAGTAATCCTGAAGTTAAGCATCGGAATCTATGACTAGTGTCACAGGAATGGTTCAAAACACAGTCAGTAAGAAGAGTCAGTTTTCTTGTACTTAAGTCGGTATTGTGCCTTTTGTGATTAATTCCGATGCAATTTCTGTGTTTCATCGTCAATAAGAAGGTCCAAGGAATACAGTAGACCTGAAGTGAAGCATCGGAATCTGTAACTAGTGTAAAAGGAAAGGTTCAAAACATAGACAGTAGCAAGAGTCAGTCTTCTTGTACTTAAGTCGGCATTGTGCCTATTGTATTTAATTCCGATGCTATTTCTGTGCTTTATCGTCACTAAGAAGGTCAAAGGGACACAGTAAACCTGGAGTGAAGCCTCGGAATCTATAACTAGTGTCACAGGAATGGTTCTAAACATAGACAGTAGGAAGCGTCAGTCTTCTTGTACTTAAGTCGGCATTGTGCCTTTTGTATTTAATTCCGATGCAATTTCTGTGTTTCATCGTCAATAAAAAGGTCAGAGGGATACAGTAAACCTGAAGTGAAGCATCGGAAATATAACTAGTGCCACAGGAATGGTTCAAAACATAGTCAGTAAGAAGAGTCAGTCTTCTTGTACTTAAGTCGGTATTGTGCCTTTTGTATTTCATTCCGATGCAATTTCTGTGTTTCATCGTCAATAAGAAGGTCCAAGGGATACAGTAAACCTGGAGTGAAGCATTGGAATCTATAACTAGTGTCACAGGGACGGTTCAAATCATAGACAGTAAGATGAGTCAGTATTCTTGTACTTAAGTCGGCATTGTGCCTTTTCTATTTCATTCCGATGCAATTTCTGTGTTTCATCGTCAATAAGAAGGTCCAAGGGATAGAGTAAACCTGAAGTGAAGCATCGGAATCTATAACTAGTGTCACAGGAATGGTTCAAAACATAGTCAGTAAGAAAAGTCAGTCTTCTTGTACTTAAGTCGGTATTGTGCCTTTTGTATTTCATTCCGATGCAATTTCTGTGTTTCATTGTCAATAAGAAGGTCCAAAGGATACAGTAAACCTGGAGTGAAGCATCGGAATCTATAACTAGTGTCACAGGAATGGTTCAAAACATAGACAGTAAGAAGAGAATGACTTCTTTTACTTACGTCGGCATTGTGCCTTTTGTATTTAATTCCGATGCAATTTCTGTGTTTCATCGTCAATCAGAAGGTCCAAAGGATACAGTAAAATTTTAGTGAAGCATCGGAGTCTACTTCTAGTGACACAGGAATGGTTCAAGACATAGACAGTAAGAAGCGTCAGTCTTCTTGTACTTAAGTTGGCATTGTGCCTTTTGTATTTAATTCCGATGCAATTTCTGTGTATCATCGTCAATAAGAAGGTCCAAGGGATACAGTAAACCTGGAGTGAAGCATCGGAATCTATAACTAGTGTCACAGGGATGGTTCAAAACATAACCTGTCAGAAGAGTCAGTCTTCTAGTACCTAGTTCGGCATTGTGCCTTTTGTATTTAATTCCGATGCGATTTCTACGTTTCATCGCCAATAGGAAGGTCAGAGGGATACAGTAAACCTGAAGTATGGCATCGGATCTATAACTAGTGTCACAGGAATGGTTCAAAATATAGTCAGTAAGAAGAGTCTGTCTTCTTTATCTTAAGTCAGCATTGTGCCTTTTGTATTTAATTCCAATGCAATTTCTGTGTTTCATCGTCAATACGAAGGTCCAAGGGATACAGTAAACCTGCAGTTAAGCATCGGAATCTACGACTAGTGTCACAGGGACGGTTCATAACATAGACAGTAAGATGAGTCAGTATTCTTGTACTTAAGTAGGCATTGTGCATTTTCTATTTAATTCCGATGCAATTTCTGTGTTTCATCGTCAATAAGAAGGTCCAAGGGATACAGTAAACCTGAAGTGAAGTATCGGAATCTATTGCTAGTGTCACATGAATGGTTCAAAACATAGTCAGTAAGAAGAGTCAGTCTTCTTGTACGTAAGTCGCCATTGTGCCTTTTGTATTTAATTGCGATGCAATTTCTGTGCTTCATCGTCAATAAGTAGGTCCACGGGATACAGTAATCCTGAAGTTAAGCATCGGAATCTATGACTAGTGTCACAGGAATGGTTCAAAACATAGACAGTAGCAAGAGTCAGTCTTCTTGTACTTAAGTCGGCATTGTGCCTATTCTATTTAATTCCGATGCTAGTTCTGTGCTTCATCGTCAATAAGAAGGTCCAAGGGACACATTAAACCTGGAGTGAAGCAACGGAATCTATAACTAGTGTCACAGGAATGGTTCAAAACATAGACAGTAAGAAGAGTCAGTCTTCTTGTACTTAATTCGGCATTGTGCCTTTTGTGTTTAATTCCTATGCAATTTCTGTGTTTCATCGTCAATAAGAAGGTCAGAGGGATACAGTAAACCTGAAGTGAAACATCGGATCTATAACTAGTGTCACAGGAATGGTTTAAAACATAGTCAGTAAGAAGAGTCAGTCTGCTTGTACTTAAGTCGGTATTATGCCTTTTGTATTTAATTCCGATGCAATTTCTGTGTTTCATCGTCAATAAGAAGGTCCAAGGGATACAGTAAACCTGGAGTGAAGCATTGGAATCTATAACTAGTGTCACAGGGAGGGTTCAAAACATAGACAGTAAGATGTGTCAGTATTCTTGTACTCAAGTCGGCATTGTGCCTTTTCTATTTAATTCCGATGCAATTTCTGTGTTTCATCGTCAATAAGATGGTCCAAGGGATACAGTAAACCTGAAGTGAGGCATCGGAATCTATAACTAGTGTCACAGGAATGGTTCAAAACATACTCAGTAAGAAGAGTCAGTCTCCTTGTACTGAAGTCATCATTGTGCATTTTCTATTTAATTCTGATCAAATTTCTGTGTTTCATCGTCAATACGAAGGTCCAAGGGACGCAGTAAACCTGGAGTGAAGCATCAGAATCTATAACTAGTGTCACAGGAATGGTTCAAAACATAGACAGTGGGAAGAGTCAGTCTTCTTGTACTTAAGTCGGCATTGTGCCTTTTGTATTTAATTCCGATGCAATTTCTGTGCTTCATCGTCAATAAGAAGGTCAGAGGGATACAGTAAACCTGGAGTGAAGCATCGGAGTCTATAACTAGTGTCACAGGAATGGTTGAAAACATAGACAGTAAGAAGAGTCAGTCTTATTGTACCTAATTCGGTATTGTGCCTTTTGTATTTAACTCCGATGCAATTTCTGTGTTTCATCGTCAATAAGATGGTCCAAGGGATATAGTAAACCTGGAGTGAAGCATCGGAAACAATAACTAGTGTCACAGGGACGGTTCAAAACATAGACAGTAAGATGAGTCAGTATTCTTTTACTTAAGTCGGCATTGTGCCTTTTCTATTTAATTCCGATGCAATTTCTGTGTTTCATCGTCAATAAGAAGGTCCAAGTGATACAGTAAACCTGAAGTGAAGCATCGGAATCTATAACTTGTGTCACAGGAATGGTTCAAAACATACTCAATAAGAAGAGTCAGTCTCCTTGTACTTAAGTCATCATTGTGCATTTTCTATTTAATTCTGATCAAATTTCTGTGTTTCATCGTCAATAAGAAGGTCAGAGGGATACAGTAAACCTGAAGTGAAGCATCGGAATCTATAACTTGTGTCACAGGAATGGTTCAAAACATAGTCAGTAAGAAGAGTCAGTCTTCTTGTACTTAAGTTGGCATTGTGCCTTTTGTATTTAATTCCGATGCAATTTCTGTGTTTCATCGTCAATAAGAAGGTCAGAGGGATACAGTAATCCCGAAGTTAAGCATCAGAATCTATAACTAGTGTCACAGGAATGGTACAAAGCATAGTCAGTAAGAAGAGTCAGACTTCTTGCAGTTAATTCGGCATTGTGCCTTTTGTATTTCATTCCGATCCAATTTCTGTGTTTCATCGTCAATAAGAAGTTCCAAGGGATACAGTGAACCTGAAGTGAAGCATCGGAATTTATAACTAGTGTCACAGGAATGGTTCAAATCATAGACAGTAGGAAGAGTCAGCCTTCTTGTACTTAAGTCGGCATTTTGAATTTTATATTTAATTCCGATGCAATTTCTGTGTTTCATCGTCAATAAGAAGGTCCAATGAAAACAGTAAACCTAAAGAGAAGCATCGGAATCTATAACTAGTGTCACAGGAATGGTTCAAAACATAGACTGCCAGAAGAGTCAGTCTTCTTGTACTTAAGTCGGCATTGTGCCTTTTGTATTTAATTCCGATGCAATTTCTGTGTTTCATCGTCAAAAAGAAGGTCCAAGGGATACAGTAAACCTGAAATGAACCGTCGGAATCTATAACTAGTGTCACAGGAATGGTTGAAAACATAGACAGTAGGAAAAGTCAGTCTACATGTACTTAATTCGGCATTGTGCCTTTTGTATTTTATTCCGATGCAGTTTCTGTGTTTCGTCGTCAATAAGAAGGTCAGAGGGATACACTAAATCTGGAGTGAAGCATCGGAGTCTCTAACTAGTGTCACAGGAATGGTTCAATACATAGACACTAAGAAGAGTCAGTCTTCTTCTACCTAATTCGGCATTGTGCCTTTTGTATTTAATTCCGATGCGATTTCTGTGTTTCATCGTCAATAGGAAGGTCAGAGAGATACAGTAAGCCTGAAGTGAAGCATGTGTCACAGGAATGGTTCAAAACATAGCCAGTAAGAAGAGTCAGTCTTCTTGTACTTAAGTCATCATTGTGCATTTTCTATTTAATTCTGATCCAATTTCTGTGTTTCATCGTTAATAAGAAGGTCCAAGCGATACACTAAACCTGGAGTGAAGCATCCGAATCTATTACTAGTGCCACAGGAATGGTTCAAATCATAGACAGTAAGAAGAGTCAGACTTCTTTTACTTAAGTCGGCATTGTGCCTTTTGTATTTAATTCCGATGCAATTTCTGTGTTTCATCGTCAATAAGAAAGTCCAAGGGATGCAGTAAACCTAGAGTGAAGCATCGGAGTCTACAACTAGTGTCACAGGAATGGTTCAAGACATAGACAGTAAGAAGAGTCAGTCTTCTTGTACTTAATTCGGCATTGTGTATATTATATTTAATTCCGATGCAATTTCTGTGTTTCATCGTCAATAAGAAGGTCAGAGGTATACAGTAAACCTAAAGCGAAGCATCGGAACCTATAACTAGTGTCACAGGAATGGTTCAAAGCATAGTCAGTAAGAAGAGTCAGTCTTCTTGTACTTAAGTCGGCATTGTGCCTTTTGTATTTAATTCCTATGCAATTTCTGTGTTTCATCGTCAATAAGAAGGTCCAAGGGATACATTAAACCTGGACTGAAGCATCGGAATCTATAACTAGTGTGACAGGAATGGTTCAAATCATAGACAGTAGGAAGAGTCAGTCTTCTTGTACTTACGTCGGCATTGTGAATTTTGCATTTAATTCCGATGCAATTTCTGTATTTCATCGTCAATAAGAAGATCAGAGGGATACAGTAATCCCGACGTTAAGCATCAGAATCCATAACTAGTGTCACAGGAATGGTTCAAAGCATAGTCAATAAGAAGAGTCAGTCTTCTTGCAGTTAATTCGGCATTGTGCCGTTTGTATTTCATTCCGATCCAATATCTGTGTTTCATCGTCAATAAGAAGTTCCAAGGGATACAGTGAACCTGAAGTGAAGCATCGGAATTTATAACTAGTGTCACAGGAATGGTTCAAATCATAGACAGTAGGAAGAGTCAGCCTTCTTGTACTTAAGTCGGCATTTTGAATTTTGTATTTAATTCCGATGCAATTTCTGTGTTTCATCGTCAATAAGAAGGTCCAATGAATACAGTAAACTTAAGTGAAGCATCGGAATCTATAACTAGTGTCACAGGAATGGTTCAAAACATAGACTGTCAGAAGAGTCAGTCTTCTTGTACTTAAGTCGGCATTGTGCCTTTTGTATTTAATTCCGATGCAATTTCTGTGTTTCATCGTCAAAAAGAAGGTCCAAGGGATACATTAAACCTGAAATGAACCATCGAAATCTATAACTAGTGTCACAGGAATGGTTGAAAACATAGACAGTAGGAAAAGTCAGTCTACATGTACTTAAGTCGGCATTGTGCCTTTTGTATTTTATTCCGATGCAATTTCTGTGTTTCATCGTCAATAAGAAGGTCCAAGGGACACAGTAAACCTGGAGTGAATCATCTGAATCCATAACTAGTGTCACAGGAATGGTTCAAAACGTATACAGTAGGAAGAGTCAGTCTTCTTGTACTTAAGTCGGCATTGTGCCTTTTGTATTTAATTCCGATGCAATTTCTGTGCTTCATCGTCAATAAGAAGGTCAGAGGGATACACTAAACCTGGAGTGAAGCATCGGAGTCTATAACTAGTGTCACAGGAATGGTTCAAAACATAGACAGTAAGAAGAGTCAGTCTTCTTCTACCTAATTCGGCATTGTGCCTTTTGTATTTAATTCCGATGCGATTTCTGTGTTTCATCGTCAATAGGAAGGTCAGAGGGATACAGTAAGCCTGAAGTGAAGCATCGGAATCTATTACTAGTGTCACAGGAATGTTTCACAACATAGCCAGTAAGAAGAGTCAGTCTTCTTGTACTTAAGTCATCATTGTGCATTTTCTATTTAATTCTGATCCAATTTCTGTGTTTCATCGTCAATAGGAAGGTCCAAGGGATACAGTAAACCTGGAGTGAAACATGGGAATCTATTACTAGTGTCACAGGAGTGGTTCAAATCATAGACAGTAAGAAGAGTCAGACATCTTTTACTTAAGTCGGCATTGTGCCTTTTGTATTCAATTCCGAATCAAATTTTTGTGTTTCATCGTCAATAAGAAGGTCCAAGGGATACAGTAAACCTAGAGTAAAGCATCGGAGTCTACAACTAGTGTCACAGGCATAGTTCAAGACATAGACAGTAAGAAGAGTCAGTCTTCTTGTACTTAATTTGACATTGTGCCTATTATATTTAATTCCGATGCAATTTCTGTGTTTCATCGTCAATAAGAAGGTCAGAGGGATACAGTAAACCTGAAGTGAAGCATCGGAATCTATAACTAGTGTCACAGGAATAGTTCAAAACATAGTCAGTAAGCAGAGTCAGTCTTCTTGTACTTAAGTCGGCATTGTGCCATTTGTATGTAATTCCGATGCAATTTCTGTGTTTCATTGTCAACAAGAAGGTCCAAGGGATACATTAAACCCGGAGTGAAGCATCGCAATCTATAACTAGTGTCACAGGAATGGTTCAAATCATAGACAGTAGGAAGAGTCAGTCTTCTTGTACTTACGTCGGCATTGTCAATTTTGCATTTAATTCCGATGCAATTTCTGTGTTTCATTGTCAATAAGAAGGTCAGAGGGATACATTAAACCTAAAGTGAAGCATCGGAATCTATAACTAGAGTCACAGGAATGGTTCAAAACATAGTCAGTAAGAAGAGTCAGTCTTCTTGTACTTAAGTCGGCACTGTGCCTTTTGTATTTAATTGCGATGCAATTTCTGTGTTTCATCGTCAATAAGATGGTCAGAGGGATACAGTAAACCTGAAGTGAAGCATCGGAATCTATAACTAGTGTCACAGGAATGGTTCAAAACATAGACTGTCAGAAGAGTCAGTCTTCTTGTACTTAAGTCGGCATTGTGCATTTTGTATTTAATTCCGATGCAATTTCTGTGTTTCATCGTCAAAAAGAAGGTCCAAGGGATACAGTAAACCTGAAATGAACCGTCGGAATCTATAACTAGTGTCACAGGAATGGTTGAAAACATAGACAGTAGGAAAAGTCAGTCTACATGTACTTAATTCGGCATTGTGCCTTTTGTATTTTATTCCGATGCAGTTTCTGTGTTTCGTCGTCAATAAGAAGGTCCAAGGGACACAGTAAACCTGGAGTGAAACATCGGAATCTATTACTAGTGTCACAGGAGTGGTTCAAATCATAGACAGTAAGAAGAGTCAGTCTTCTTGTACTTAAGTCGGCATTGTGCCTTTTGTATTTAATTCCGATGCAACTTCTGTGCTTCATCGTCAATAAGAAGGTCAGAGGGATACACTAAACCTGGAGTGAAGCATCGGAGTCTATAACTAGTGTCACAGGAATGGTTCAATACATAGACAGTAAGAAGAGTCAGTCTTCTTCTACCTAATTCTTCATTGTGCCTTTTGTATTTAATTCCGATGCGATTTCTGTGTTTCATCGTCAATAGGAAGGTCAGAGAGATACAGTAAGCCTGAAGTGAAGCATCGGAATCTATTACTAGTGTCACAGGAATGGTTCAAAACATAGCCAGTAAGAAGAGTCAGTCTTCTTGTACTTATGTCATCATTGTGCATTTTCTATTTAATTCTGATCCAATTTCTGTGTTTCATCGTTAATAAGAAGGTCCAAGCGATACACTAAACCTGGAGTGAAGCATCCGAATCTATTACTAGTGTCACAGGAATGGTTCAAATCATAGACAGTAAGAAGTGTCAGACTTCTTTTACTTAAGTCGGCATTGTGCCTTTTGTATTTAATTCCGATGCAATTTCTGTGTTTCATCGTCAATAAGAAGGTCCAAGGGATACAGTAAACCTAGAGTGAAGCATCGGAGTCTACAACTAGTGTCACAGGAATGGTTCAAGACATAGACAGTAAGAAGAGTCAGTCTTCTTGTACTTAATTCGGCATTGTGCCTATTATATTTAATTCCGACGCAATTTCTGTGTTTCATCGTCAATAAGAAGGTCAGAGGGATACAGTAAACCTAAAGTGAAGCATCGGAATCTATAACTAGTGTCACAGGAATGGTTCAAAACATAGTCAGTAAGAAGAGTCAGTCTTCTTGTACTTAAGTCGGCATTGTGCCTTTTGTATTTAATTCCGATGCAATTTCTGTGTTTCATCGTCAATAAGAAGGTCCAAGGGATAAATTAAACCTGGACTGAAGCATCGGAATCTATAACTAGTGTGACAGGAATGGTTCAAATCATAGACAGTAGGAAGAGTCAGTCTTCTTGTACTTACGTCGGCATTGTGAATTTTGCATTTAATTCCGATGCAATTTCTGTATTTCATCGTCAATAAGAAGATCAGAGGGATACAGTAATCCCGACGTTAAGCATCAGAATCCATAACTAGTGTCACAGGAATGGTTCAAAGCATAGTCAATAAGAAGAGTCAGTCTTCTTGCAGTTAATTCGGCATTGTGCCGTTTGTATTTCATTCCGATCCAATTTCTGTGTTTCATCGTCAATAAGAAGTTCCAAGGGATACAGTGAACCTGAAGTGAAGCATCGGAATTTATAACTAGTGTCACAGGAATGGTTCAAATCATAGACAGTAGGAAGAGTCAGCCTTCTTGTACTTAAGTCGGCATTTTGAATTTTGTATTTAATTCCGATGCAATTTCTGTGTTTCATCGTCAATAAGAAGGTCCAATGAATACAGTAAACTTAAGTGAAGCATCGGAATCTATAACTAGTGTCACAGGATTGGTTCAAAACATAGACTGTCAGAAGAGTCAGTCTTCTTGTACTTAAGTCGGCATTGTGCCTTTTGTATTTAATTCCGATGCAATTTCTGTGTTTCATCGTCAAAAAGAAGGTCCAAGGGATACAGTAAACCTGAAATGAACCATCGAAATCTATAACTAGTGTCACAGGAATGGTTGAAAACATAGACAGTAGGAAAAGTCAGTCTACATGTACTTAAGTCGGCATTGTGCCTTTTGTATTTTATTCCGATGCAATTTCTGTGTTTCATCGTCAATAAGAAGGTCCAAGGGACACAGTAAACCTGGAGTGAATCATCTGAATCCATAACTAGTGTCACAGGAATGGTTCAAAACGTATACAGTAGGAAGAGTCAGTCTTCTTGTACTTAAGTCGGCATTGTGCCTTTTGTATTTAATTCCGATGCAATTTCTGTGCTTCATCGTCAATGAGAAGGTCAGAGGGATACACTAAACCTGGAGTGAAGCATCGGAATCTATAACTAGTGTCACAGGAATAGTTCAAAACATAGTCAGTAAGCAGAGTCAGTCTTCTTGTACTTAAGTCGGCATTGTGCCATTTGTATTTAATTCCGATGCAATTTCTGTGTTTCATTGTCAATAAGAAGGTCCAAGGGATACATTAAACCCGGAGTGAAGCATCGGAATCTATAACTAGTGTCACAGGAATGGTTCAAATCATAGACAGTAGGAAGAGTCAGTCTTCTTGTACTTACGTCGGCATTGTCAATTTTGCATTTAATTCCGATGCAATTTCTGTGTTTTATTGTCAATAAGAAGGTCAGAGGGATACATTAAACCTAAAGTGAAGCATCGGAATCTATAACTAGAGTCACGGGAATGGTTCAAAACATAGTCAGTAAGAAAAGTCAGTCTTCTTGTACTTAAGTCGGCACTGTGCCTTTTGTATTTAATTGCGATGCAATTTCTGTGTTTCATCGTCAATAAGATGGTCAGAGGGATACAGTAAACTTGAAGTGAAGCATCGGAATCTATAACTAGTGTCACAGGTATGGTTCAAAACATTGTCAACAAGAAGAGTCAGTCTTCTTGTACATAAGTCGGCAATGTGCCTTTTGTATTTAATTCCGATGCAATTTCTGTGTTTCATCGTCAATAAGAAGGTCCAAGGGACACAGTAAACCTGGAGTGAAGCATCGGAATCTATAACTAGTGTCACAGGAATGGTTCAAAACATAGACAGTAGGAAGAGTCAGTCTTCTTGTACTTAAGTCGGCATTGTGCATTTTCTATTTAATTCTGATCAAATTTCTGTGTTTCATCGTCAATAAGAAGGTCCAAGGGATACAGTAAACCTGGAGTGAAGCATCGGAATCTATAACTAGTGTCACAGGAATGGTTCAAATCATAGACAGTAGGAAGAGTTAGTCTTCTTGTACTTACGTCGGCATTATGAATTTTGCAATTAATTCCGATGCAATTTCTGTGTTTCATCGTCAATAAGAAGGTCAGAGGGATACATTAAACCTGAAGTGAAGCATCAGAATCTATAACTAGAGTCACAGGCATGGTTCAAAACATAGTCAGTAAGAAGAGTCAGTCTTCTTGTACTTAAGTCGACATTGTGCCTTTTGTATTAAATTCCGAAGCAATTTCTGTGTTTCATCGTCAATAAGAAGGTTTAAGGGATACAGTAAACCTGAAGTGAAGCATCGGAATCTATAGCTAGCGTCACAAGAATGGTTCAAAACATAGTCAGTAAGAAGAGTCAGTCTTCTTGTACATAAGTCGGCATTGGGCCTTTTGTATTTAATTCCGATGCAATGTCTGTGTTTCATCGTTAATAAGAAGGTCAGAGGGATACAGTAAACCTGGAGTGAAGCATCGGAGTCTATAACTAGTGTCACAGGAATGGTTCAACACATAGACAGTAAGAAGAGTCAGTCTTCTTGTACCTAATTCGGCATTGTGCCTTTTGTATTTAATTCCGATGCGATTTCAGTGTTTCATCGTCAATAAGAAGGTCAGAGGTATACAGTAAGCCTGAAGTGAAGCATCGGAACAATAACTAGTGTCACAGGTATGGTTCAAAACATAGTCAGTAAGAAGAGTCAGTCTTCTTCTACTTAAGTCGGCATTGTGCCTTTTGTATTTAACTCCGATGCAATTTCTGTGTTTCATCGTCAATAAGATGGTCCAAGGGATACAGTAAACCTGGAGTGAAGCATCGGAATCTATAACTAGTGTCACAGGAATGGTTCAAAACATAGACAGTAAGAAGAGTCAGACTTCTTTTACTTAAGTCATCATTGTGCATTTTCTATTTAATTCTGATCAAATTTCTGTGTTTCATCGTCAATAAGAAGGTCCAAGGGATACAGTAAACCTGGAGTGAAGCATCGGAATCTATAACTAGTGTCACAGGAATGGTTCAAAACATAGACAGTAAGAAGAGTCAGACTTCTTTTACTTAAGTCGGCATTGTGCCTTTTGTATTTAATTCCGATGCAATTTCTGTTTTTCATCGTCAATAAGAAGGTCCAAGGGATACAGTAAACCTGGAGTGAAGCATCGTAGTCTACAACTAGTGTCACAGAAATGGTTCAATACATAGACAGTAAGAAGAATCAGTCTTCTTGAACTTAATTCGGCATTGTGCCTTTTGTATTAAATTTCGATGCAATATCTGTATTTCATCGTCAATATGAAGGCCAGGGGGATACAGTAAACATGAAGTGAAGCATCGGAATCAATAACTTGTGTCACAGGAATGGTTCAAAACATAGTCAGTAAGAAGAGTCAGTCTTCTTGTACTTAAGTCGGCATTGTGCAATTTGTATTTAATTCCGATGCAATTTCTGTGTTCCATCGTCAATAAGGAGGTCAGAGGGATACAGTAATCGCGAAGGTAAGCATCAGAATCTATAACTAGTGTCACAGGAAGGGTTCCGAGCATAGTCAGTAAGAAGAGTCAGTCTTCTTGCAGTTAATTCGGCATTGTGCCGTTTGTATTTCATTCCGATCCAATTTCTGTGTTTCATCGTCAATAAGAAGGACCAAGGGATACATTAAACCTGAAGTGAAGCATCCGAATTTATAAGTAGTGTCACAGGAATGGTTCAAATCATAGACAGTAGGAAGAGTCAGCCTTCTTGTACTTAAGTCGGCATTGTGAACTTTGTATTTAATTCCGATGCAATTTCTGTGTTTCATCGTCAATAAGAAGGTCCAATGGATACAGTAAACCTAAAGTGAAGCATCGTAATCTATAACTAGTGTCACAGGAATGGTTCATAACATCGACTGTCAGAAGAGTCAGTCTTCTTGTACTTCAGTCGGCATTGTGCCTTTTGTATTTAATTCCGATGCAATTTCTGTGTTTCATCGTCAATAAGAAGGTCCAAGGGATACAGTAAACCTGAAGTGAAGCATCGGAATTTATAACTAGTGACACAGGAATGGTTCAAATCATAGACAGTAGGAAGAGTCAGCCTTCTTGTCCCTAAGTCGGCATTGTGCCTTTTGTATTTAATTCCGATGCAATTTCTGTGTTCCATCGTCAATAAGAAGGTCAGAAGGATACAGTAATCCCGAAGGTAAGCATCAGAATCTATAACTAGTGTCACAGTAAGGGTTCCGAGCATAGTCAGTAAGAAGAGTCAGTCTTCTTGCAGTTAATTTGGCATTGTGCCGTTTGTATTACATTCCGATCCAATTTCTGTGTTTCATCGTCAATAAGAAGGTCCAAGGGATACAGTAAACCTGAAGTGAAGCATCGGAATTTATAACTAGTGTCACAGGAATGGTTCAAATCATAGACAGTAGGAAGAGTCAGCCTTCTTGTACTTAAGTCGGCGTTGTGAAGTTTGTATTTAATTCCGATGCAATTTCTGTGTTTCATCGTCAATAAGAAGGTCCAATGGATACAGTAAACCTAAAGTGAAGCATCGGAATCTATAACTAGTGTCACAGGAATGGTTCAAATCATAGACTGTCCGAAGAGTCAGTCTTCTTCTACTTAAGTCGGCATTGTGCCTTTTGTATTTAATTCCGATGCAATTTCTGTTTTTCATCGTCAATAAGAAGGTCCAAGGGATACAGTAAACCTGGAGTGAAGCATCGTAGTCTACAACTAGTGTCACAGAAATGGTTCAATACATAGACAGTAAGAAGAATCAGTCTTCTTGTACTTAATTCGGCATTGTGCCTTTTGTATTAAATTTCGATGCAATATCTGTATTTCATCGTCAATAAGAAGGTCAGGGGGATACAGTAAACATGAAGTGAAGCATCGGAATCTATAACTTGTGTCACAGGAATGGTTCAAAACATAGTCAGTAAGAAGAGTCAGTCTTCTTGTACTTAAGTCGGCATTGTGCAATTTGTATTTAATTCCGATGCAATTTCTGTGTTCCATCGTCAATAAGGAGGTCAGAGGGATACAGTAATCCCGAAGGTAAGCATCAGAATCTATAACTAGTGTCACAGGAAGGGTTCCGAGCATAGTCAGTAAGAAGAGTCAGTCTTCTTGCAGTTAATTCGGCATTGTGCCGTTTGTATTTCATTCCGATCCAATTTCTGTGTTTCATCGTCAATAAGAAGGCCCAAGGGATACAGTAAACCTGAAGTGAAGCACCGGAATTTATAACTAGTGTCACAGGAATGGTTCAAATCATAGACAGTAGGAAGAGTCAGCCTTCTTGTACTTAAGTCGGCATTGTGAACTTTGTATTTAATTCCGATGCAATTTCTGTGTTTCATCGTCAATAAGAAGGTCCAAGGGATACAGTAAACCTAAAGTGAAGCATCGGAATCTATAACTAGTGTCACAGGAATGGTTCAAAACATAGACTGTCAGAAGTGTCAGTCTTCTTGTACTTAAGTCGGCATTGTGCCTTTTGTATTTAATTCCGATGCAATTTCTGTGTTTTATCGTCAATAAGAAGGTCCAAGGGATACAGTAAACCTGAAATGAACCATCGGAATCTATAACTAGTGTCACAGGAATGGTTGAAAACATAGACAGTAGGAAAAGTCAGTCTACATGTACTTAAGTCGGCATTGTGCCTTTTGTATTTAATTCCGATGCAATTTCTGTGCTTCTACGTCAACAAGAAGGGCCGAGGGATACAGTAATCCCGAAGTTAAGCATCAGAATCTATAACTAGTGTCACAGGAATGGTTCAAAACATAGTCAGTAAGAAGAGTCAGTCTTCTTGTACCTAAGTCGGCATTGTGCCTTTGTATTTAATTCCGATGCAATTTCTGTGTTCCATCGTCAATAAGAAGGTCAGAGGGATACAGTAGTCCCGAAGGTAAGCATCAGAATCTATAACTAGTGTCACAGGAAGGGTTCCGAGCATAGTCAGTAAGAAGAGTCAGTCTTCTTGCAGTTAATTCGGCATTGTGCCGTTTGTATTTCATTCCGATCCAATTTCTGTGTTTCATCGTCAATAAGAAGGTCCAAGGGATACAGTAAACCTGAAGTGAAGAATCGGAATTTATAACTAGTGTCTCAGGAATGGTTCAAATCATAGACAGTAGGAAGAGTCAGCCTTCTTGTACTTAAGTCGGCATTGTGAAATTTGTATTTAATTCCGATGCTATTTCTGTGTTTCATCGTCAATAAGAAGGTCCAATGGATACAGTAAACCTAAAGTGAAACATCGGAATCTATAACTAGTGTCACAGGAATGGTTCAAAACATATACTGTCCGAAGAGTCAGTCTTCTTCTACTTAAGTCGGCATTGTGCCTTTTGTATTTAATTCCGATGCAATTTCTGTGTTTCATCGTCAATAAGAAGGTCGAAGGGATACAGTAAACCTGAAATGAATCATCGGAATCTATAACTAGTGTCACAGGAATGGTTGAAAACATAGACAGTAGGAAAAGTCAGTCTACATGTACTTAAGTCGGCATTGTGCCTTTTGTATTTTATTCCGATGCAATTAGTGTGTTTCATCGTCAATAAGAAGGTCCAAGGGACACAGTAAACCTGGAGTGAAGCATCGAAATCTATAACTAGTGTCACAGGAATGGTACAAAACATATACAGTAGGAAGAGTCAGTCTTCTTGTACTTAAGTCGGCATTGTGCCTTTTGTATTTAATTCCGATGCAATTTCTGTGCTTCATCGTCAATAAGAAGGTCAGAGGGATACACTAAACCTGGAGTGAAGCATCGGAAACTATAACTAGTGTCACAGGAATGGTTCAAAACATAGACAGCAAGAAGAAACAGTCTTCTTATACCTAATTCGGCATTGTGCCTTTTGTATTTAATTCCGATGCGATTTCTGTGTTTCATCGTCAAAATTAAGGTCAGAGGGATACAGTAAGCCTGAAGTGGAGCATCGGAATCTATTACTAGTGTCACAGGAATGGTTTAAACATAGCCAGTAAGAAGAGTTAGTCTTCTTGTACTTAAGTCATCATTGTGCATTTTCTATTTAATTCTGATCCAATTTCTGTGTTTCATCGTCAATAAGAAGGTCCAAGGGATACAGTAAACCTGGAGTGAAACTTCGGAATCTATAACTAGTGTCACAGGAATGGTTCAAATCATAGACAGTAGGAAGAGTGAGTCTTCTTGTACTTACGTCGGCATTGTGAATTTTGCATTTAATTCCGATGCAATTTCTGTGTTTCATCGTCAATAAGAATGTCAGAGGGATACATTAAACCTAAAGTGAAGAATCGGAATCTATAACTAGAGTCACAGGAATGGTTCAAAACATAGTCAGTAAGAAGGGTCAGTCTTCTTGTACTTAAGTCGGCATTGTGCCTTTTGCATTTAATTGCGATGCAATTTCTGTGTTTCATCGTCAATAAGAAGGTCGGAGGGATACAGTAAACCTGAAGTGAAGCATCGTAATCTATAACTAGTGTCACAGGTATGGTTCAAAACGTTGTCAGTAAGAAGAGTCAGTCTTCTTGTACATAAGTCGGCATTGTACCTTTTGTATTTAATTCCGATGCAATTTCTGTGTTTCATCGTCAATAAGAAGGTCCAAGGGACACAGTAAACCTGGAGTGAAGCATCGGAATCTATAACTAGTGTCACAGGAATGGTTCAAAACATAGACAGTAGCAAGAGTCAGTCTTCTTGTACTTAAGTCGGCATTGTGCCATTTGTATTTAATTCCGATGCAATTTCTGTGCTTCATCGTCAATAAGAAGGTCAGAGGGATACAGTAAACCTGGAGTGAAGCATCGGAGTCTACAACTAGTGTCACAGGAATGGTTCAAAACATAGACAGTAAGAAGAGTCAGTCTTCTTGGACCTAATTCGGCATTGTGCCTTTTGTATTTAATTCCGATGCGATTTCAGTGTTTCATCGTCAATAAGAAGGTCAGAGGGATACAGTAAGCCTGAAGTGAAGCATCGGACCTATAACTAGTGTCACAGGTATGGTTCAAAACATTGTCAGTAAGAAGAGTCAGTCTTCTTGTACTTAAGTCGGCATTGTGCATTTTGATATTAATTCCGATGCAATTTCTGTGTTTCATCGTCAATAAGATGGTCCAAGGGATACATAAAGCTGTAGTGAAGCATCGGAAACTATAACTAGTGTCACAGGGACGGTTCAAAACATAGACTGTAAGATGAGTCAGTATTCTTTTACTTAAGTCGGCATTGTGCCTTTTCTATTTCATTCCGATGCAATTTCTGTGTTGCATCGTCAATAAGAAGGTCCAAGGGATACAGTAAACCCGAAGTGAAGCATCGGAATCTATAGCTTGTGACACAGGAATGGTTCAAAACATACTCAGTAAGAAGAGTCAGTCTCCTTGTACGTAAGTCATCATTTTGCATTTTCTATCTAATTCTGATCAAATTTCTGTGTTTCATCGTCAATAAGAAGGTCCAAGGGATACAGTAAAGCTGGAGTGAAGCATCGTAATCTATAACTAGTGTCACAGGAATGGTTCAAAACATAGACACTAAGAAGAGTCAGACTTCTTTTACTTAAGTCGGCATTGTGCCTTTTGTATTTAATTCCGATGCAATTTCTGTCTTTCATCGTCAATAAGAAGGTCCAAGGGATACAGTAAACCTGGAGTGAAGCATCGTAGTCTACAACTAGTGTCACAGGAATGGTTCAAGACATAGACAGTAAGAAGAATCAGTCTTCTTGTACTTAATTCGGCACTGTGCCTTTTGTATTTAATTCCGATGCAATATCTGTGTTTCATCGTCAATAAGAAGGTCAGAGGGATACAGTAAACCTGAAGTGAAGCATCGGAATCTATAACTTGTGTCACAGGAATGGTTAAAAACATAGTCAGTAAGAAGAGTCAGTCTTCTTGTACTTAAGTCGGCATTGTGCCTTTTGTATTTAATTCCGATGCAATTTCTGTGTTTCATCGTCAATAAGAAGGTCCAAGGGATACAGTAAACCTGAAGTGAAGCATCGGAATTTATAACTAGTGTCACAGGAATGGTTCAAATCATAGACAGTAGGAAGATTCAGCCTTCTTGTACTTAAGTCGGCATTGTAAATTTTGTATTTAATTCCGATGCGATTTCAGTGTTTCATCGTCAATAAGAAGGTCAGAGGGATACAGTAAGCCTGAAGTGAAGCATCGGATCTATAACTAGTGTCACAGGTATGGTTCAAAACATAGTCAGTAAGAAGAGTCAGTCTTCTTGTACTTAAGTCGGCATTGTGCCTTTTTTATTTAATTCCGATGCAATTTCTGTGTTTCATCGTCAATAACATGGTCCAAGGGATACAGTAAACCTAAAGTGAACCATCGGAATCTATAACTAGTGTCACAGGATTGGTTCAAAACATAGACTGTCAGAAGAGTCACTCTTCTTGTACGTAAGTCAGCATTGTGCCTTTTGTATTTAATTCCGATGCAATTTCTGTGTTTCATCGTCAATAAGAAGGTCCAAGGGATACAGTAAACCTGAAATGAACCATCGGAATCTATAATTAGTGTCACAGGAATGGTTGAAAACATAGACAGTAGGAAAAGTCAGTCTACATGTACTTAAGTCGGCATTGTGCCTTTTGTATTTAATTCCGATGCAATTTCTGTGCTTCTACGTCAACAAGAAGGTCAGAGGGATACAGTAATCCCGAAGTTAACCATCAGAATCTATAACTAGTGTCACAGGAATGGTTCAAAACATAGTCAGTAAGAAGAGTCAGTCTTCTTGTACTTAAGTCGGCATTGTGCCGTTTGTATTTCATTCCGATCCAATTTCTGTGTTTCATCGTCAATAAGAAGGTCCAATGGATACAGTAAACCTGACGTGAAGCATCGGAATTTATAACTAGTGTCACAGGAATGGTTCATATCATAGACAGTAGGAAGAGTCAGCCTTCTTCTACTTAAGTCGGCATTGTGAAGTTTGTATTTAATTCCGAAGCAATTTCTGTGTTTCATTGTCAATAAGAAGGTCCAATGGATACAGTAAACCTAAAGTGAAGCATCGGAATCCGTAACTAGTGTCACAGGAATGGTTCAAAAAATAGACTGTCCGAAGAGTCAGTCTTCTTGTACTTAAGTCGGCATTGTGCATTTTGTATTTAATTCCGATGCCATTTCTGTGTTTCATCGTCAATAAGAATGTCCAAGGGATACAGTAAACCTGAAATGAACCATCGGAATCTATAACTAGTGTCACAGGAGGGGTTGAAAACATAGACAGTAGGAAAAGTCAGTCTACATGTACTTAAGTCGGCATTGTGCCTTTTGTATTTAATTCCGATGCAATTTCTGTGTTTCATCGTCAATAAGAAGGTCAGAGGGATACAGTAAGCCTGAAGTGAAGCATCGGAATCTATTACTAGTGTCACAGGAATGGTTTAAACATAGCCAGTAAGAAGAGTTAGTCTTCTTGTACTTAAGTCATCATTGTGCATTTTCTATTTAATTCTGATCCAATTTCTGTGGTTCATCGTCAATAAGAAGGTCCAAGGGACACAGTAAACCTGGAGTGAAGCATCGGAATCTATAACTAGTGTCACACGAATGGTTCAAAACATAGACAGTAGCAACAGTCAGTCTTCTTGTACTTAAGTCGGCATTGTGCCATTTGTATTTCATTCCGATGCAATTTCTGTGTTTCATCGTCAATAAGAAGGTCCAAGGGATACAGTAAACCTGAAGTGAAGCATCGGAATCTATAGCTTGTGTCACAGGAATGGTTCAAAACATACTCAGTAAGAAGAGTCAGTCTCCTTGTACGTAAGTCATCAATTTGCATTTTCTATCTAATTCTGATCAAATTTCTGTGTTTCATCGTCAATAAGAAGGTCCAAGGGATACAGTAAAGCTGGAGTGAAGCATCGTAATCTATAACTAGTGTCACAGGAATGGTTCAAAACATAGACACTAAGAAGAGTCAGACTTCTTTTACTTAAGTCGGCATTGTGCCTTTTGTATTTAATTCCGATGCAATTTCTGTGCTTCTACGTCAACAAGAAGGTCAGAGGGATACAGTAATCCCGAAGTTAACCATCGGAATTTATAACTAGTGTCACAGGAATGGTTCAAATCATAGACAGTAGGAAGAGTCAGCCTTCTTGTACTTAAGTCGGCATTGTAAATTTTGTATTTAATCCGATGCGATTTCAGTGTTTCATCGTCAATAAGAAGGTCAGAGGGATACAGTAAGCCTGAAGTGAAGCATCGGATCTATAACTAGTGTCACAGGTATGGTTCAAAACATAGTCAGTAAGAAGAGTCAGTCTTCTTGTACTTAAGTCGGCATTGTGCTTTTTGTATTTAATTCCGATGCAATTTCTGTGTTTCATCGTCAATAAGATGGTCCAAGGGATACGGTAAACCTAAAGTGAAGCATCGGAATCTATAACTAGTGTCACAGGATTGGTTCAAAACATAGACTGTCAGAAGAGTCAGTCTTCTTGTACGTAAGTCGGCATTGTGCCTTTTGTATTTAATTCCGATGCAATTTCTGTGTTTCATCGTCAATAAGAAGGTCCAAGGGATACAGTAAACCTGAAATCAACCATCGGAATCTATAACTAGTGTCACAGGAATGGTTGAAAACATGGACAGTAGGAAAAGTCAGTCTACATGTACTTAAGTCGGCATTGTGCCTTTTGTATTTAATTCAGATGCAATTTCTGTGCTTCTACGTCAACAAGAAGGTCAGAGGGATACAGTAATCCCGAAGTTAAGCATCAGAATCTATAACTAGTGTCACAGGAATGGTTCAAAACATAGTCAGTAAGAAGAGTCAGTCTTCTTGTACTTAAGTCGGCATTGTGCCTTTTGTATTTCATTCCGATCCAATTTCTGTGTTTCATCGTCAACAAGAAGGGCCAAGGGATACAGTAAACCTGAAGTGAAGCATCGGAATTTATAACTAGTGTCACAGGAATGGTTCATATCATAGACAGTAGGAAGAGTCAGCCTTCTTCTACTTAAGTCGGCATTGTGAAGTTTGTATTTAATTCCGAAGCAATTTCTGTGTTCCATCGTCAATAAGAAGGTCCAATGGATACAGTAAACCTAAAGTGAAGCATCGGAATCTATAACTAGTGTCACAGGAATGGTTCAAAACATAGACTGTGTGAAGAGTCAGTCTTCTTGTACTTAAGTTGGCATTGTGCCTTTTGTATTTAATTCCGATGCAATTTCTGTGTTTCATCGTCAATAAGAAGGTCCAAGGGATACAGTAAACCTGAATTGAACCATCGGAATCTATAACTAGTGTCAAAGGAATGGTTGAAAACATAGACAGTAGGAAAAGTCAGTCTACATGTACTTAAGTCGGCATTGTGCCTTTTGTATTTTATTCCGATGCAATTTCTGTGTTTCATCGTCAATTAGAAGGTCCAAGGGACACAGTAAACCTGGAGTGAAGCATCGAAATCTATAACTAGTGTCACAGGAATGGTACAAAACATATACAGTAGGAAGAGTCAGTCTTCTTGTACTTAAGTCGGCATTGTACCTTTTGTATTTAATTCCGATGCAATTTCTGTGCTTCATCGTCAATAAGAAGGTCAGAGGGATACACTAAACCTGGAGTGAAGCATCGGAAAATATAACTAGTGTCACAGGAATGGTTCAAAACATAGACAGTAAGAAGAAACAGTCTTCTTGTACCTAATTCGGCATTGTGCCTTTTGTATTTAATTCCGATGCGATTTCTGTGTTTCATCGTCAAAAGGTAGGTCAGAGGGATACAGTAAGCCTGAAGTGAAGCATCGGAATCTATTACTAGTGTCACAGGAATGGTTTAAACATAGCCAGTAAGAAGAGTTAGTCTTCTTGTACTTAAGTCATCATTGTGCATTTTCTATTTGATTCTGATCCAATTTCTGTGTTTCATCGTCAATAAGAAGGTCCAAGCGATACAGTAAACCTGGAGTGAAACATCGGAATCTATAACTAGTGTCACAGGAATGGTTCAAATCATAGACAGTAAGAAGAGTCAGACTTCTTTTACTTTAGTCGGCATTGTGCCTTTTGTATTTAATTCCGATGCAATTTCTGTGTTTCATCGTAAATAAGAAGGTCCAAGGGATACAGTAAACCTAGAGTGAAGCATCGGAGTCTACAACTAGTGTCACAGGAATGGTTCAAATCATAGACAGTAGGAAGAGTGAGTCTTCTTGTACTTACGTCGGCATTGTGAATTTTGCATTTAATTCCGATGCAATTTCTGTGTTTCATCGTCAATAAGAATGTCAGAGGGATACATTAAACCTAAAGTGAAGCATCGCAATCTATAACTAGAGTCACAGGAATGATTCAAAACATAGTCAGTAAGAAGGGTCAGTCTTCTTGTACTTAAGTCGGCATTGTACCTTTTGTATTTAATTCCGATGCAATTTCTGTGTTTCATCGTCATTAAGAAGGTCCAAGGGACACAGTAAACCTGGAGTGAAGCATCGGAATCTATAACTAGTGTCACAGGAATGGTTCAAAAGATAGACAGTAGCAAGAGTCAGTCTTCTTGTACTTAAGTCGGCATTGTGCCATTTGTAATTAATTCCGATGCAATTTCTGTGCTTCATCGTCAATAAGAAGGTCAGAGGGATACAGTAAACCTGGAGTGAAGCATCGGGGTCTATAACTAGTGTCACAGGAATGGTTCAAAACATAGACAGTAAGAAGAGTCAGTCTTCTTGTATTTAATACGGCATTGTGCCGTTCGTATTTAATTCCGATGCGATTTCAGTGTTTCAACGTCAATAAGAAGGTCAGAGGGATACAATAAGCTTGAAGTGAAGCATCGGATCTATAATTAGTGTCACAGGTATGGTTCAAAACATAGTCAGTAAGAAGAGTCAGTCTTCTTGTACTTAAGTCGGCATTGTGCCTTTTGTATTTAATTCCGATGCAATTTCTGTGTTTCATCGTCAATAAGATGGTCCAAGGGATACATAAAGCTGGAGTGAAGCATCGGAAACTATAACTAGTGTCACAGGGACGGTTCAAAACATAGACAGTAAGATAAGTCAGTATTCTTTTAGTTAAGTCGGCATTGTGCCTTTTCTATTTCATTCCGATGCAATTTCTGTGTTTCATCGTCAATAAGAAGGTCCAAGGGATACAGTAAACCTAAAGTGAAGCATCGGAATCTATAGCTTGTGTCACAGGAATGGTTCAAAACATACTCAGTAAGAAGAGTCAGACTCCTTGTACGTAAGTCATAATTTTGCATTTTCTATCTAATTCTGATCAAATTTCTGTGTTTCATCGTCAATAAGAAGGTCCAGGGGATACAGTAAAGCTGGAGTGAAGCATCGGAATCTATAACTAGTGTCAAAGGAATGGTTCAAAACATAGACACTAAGAAGAGTCAGACTTCTTTTACTTAAGTCGGCATTGTGCCTTTTGTATTTAATTCCGATGCAAGTTCTGTCTTTCATCGTCAATAAGAAGTTCCAAGGGATACAGTAAACCTGGAGTGAAGCATCGTAGTCTACAACTAGTGTCACAGGAATGGTTCAAGACATAGACAGTAAGAAGAATCAGTCTTCTTGTACTTAATTCGGCATTGTGCCTTTTGTAATTAATTCCGATGCAATATTTGTGTTTCATCGTCAATAAGAAGGTCAGAGGGATACAGTAAACCTGAAGTGAAGCATCGGAATCTATAACTTGTGTCACAGGAATGGTTAAAATCATAGTCAGTAAGAAGTGTCAGTCTTCTTGTACTTAAGTCGGCATTGTGCCTTTTGTATTTAATTCCGATGCAATTTCTGTGTTTCATCGTCAATAAGAAGGTCAGAGGGATACAGTAACCCTGAAGTGAAGCATCGGAATTTATAACTAGTGTCACAGGAATGGTTCAAATCATAGACAGTAGGAAGAGTCAGCCTTCTTGTACTTAAGTCGGCATTGTTAATTTTGTATTTAATTCCGATGCGATTTCAGTGTTTCATCGTCAATAAGATGGTCAGAGGGATACAGTAAGCCTGAAGTGAAGCATCGGATCTATAACTAGTGTCACAGGTATGGTTCAAAACATAGTCAGTAAGAAGAGTCAGTCTTCTTGTACTTAAGTCGGCATTGTGCCTTTTGTATTTAATTCCGATGCAATTTCTGTGTTTCATCGTCAATAAGATGGTCCAAGGGATACAGTAAAGCTGGAGTGAAGCATCGGAAACTATAACTAGTGTCACAGGGACGGTTCAAAACATAGACAGTAAGATGAGTCAGTATTCGTTTACTTAAGTCGGCATTATGCCTTTTCTATTTCATTCCTATGCAATATCTGTGTTTCATCGTCAATAAGAAGGTCCAGAGGATACAGTATTCCCGAAGTTAAGCATCACAATCTATAACTAGTGTCACAGGAATGGTTCAAAGCATAGTCAGTAAGAAGAGTCAGTCTTCTTGTACTTAAGTCGGCATTGTGCCTTTTGTATTTAATTCCGATGCAATTTCTGTGTTTCATCGTCAATAAGAAGGTCCAAGGGATACAGTAAACCTGAAATGAACCATCGTAATCGATAACTAGTGTCACAGGAATGGTTGAATCATAGACAGTAGGAAAAGTCAGTCTACATGTACTTAAGTCGGCATTGTGCCTTTTGTATTTTATTCCGATGCAATTTCTGTGTTTCATCGTCAATAAGAATGTCAGAGGGATACAGTAATCCCGAAGTTAAGCATCAGAATCTATAACTAGTGTCACAGGAATGGTTCAAAGCATAGTCAGTAAGAAGAGTCAGTCTTCTTGCAGTTAATTCGGCATTGTGCCGTTTGTATTTCAATCCGATCCAATTTCTGTGTTTCATCGTCAATAAGATGGTCCAAGGGATACAGTAAACATGAAGTGAAGCATCGGAATTTATAACTAGTGTCACAGGTATGGTTCAGTACATACACAGTAGGAAGAGTCAGTCTTCTAGTACTTAAGTCGGCATTGTGCAATTTCTATTTAATTCCGATGCAATTTCTGTGTTTCATCGTCAATACGAAGGTCCAAGGGATAGAGTAATCCTGAAGTGAAGCATCGGAATCTATAACTGGTGTCACAGGAATGGTTCAAAACAAAGACAGTAGCAAGAGTCAGTCTTCTTGTACTTAAGTCGGCATTGTGCCTGTTGTATTTAATTCCGTTGCAATTTCTGTGTTTCATCGTCAATAAGAAGGTCCAAGTGACACAGTAAACCTGGAGTGAAGCATCGGAATCTATAACTAGTGTCACAGGAATGGTTCAAAACATAGACAGTAGGAAGAGTCAGTCTTCTTGTACTTAAGTCGGCATTGTGCCTTTTGTATTTAATTGCGATGCAATTTCTGTGCTTTATCGTCAATGAGAAGGTCTGAGGGATACACAAAACCTGGAGTGAAGCATCGGAGTCTATAACTAGTGTCACAGGAATAGTTCAAAACATAGACAGTAAGAAGTGTCAGTCTTCTTGTACCTAATTCGGCATTGTGCCTTTTGTATTTAATTCCGATGCGATATCTGTGTTTCATCGTCAATATGAAGGTCCAAGGGATACAGTATACCTGAAGTGAAGCATCGGAATCTATAGCTAGTGTCACAAGAATGGTTCAAAACATAGTCAGTAAGAAGAGTCAGTCTTCTTGTACTTAAGTCGGCATTGTGCCTTTTGTATTTAATTGCGATGCAATTTCTGTGTTTCATCGTCAATAAGAAGGTCAGAAGGATACAGTAAACCTGAAGTGAAGCATCGGAAACTATAACTAGTGTCACAGGGACGGTTCAAAACATAGACAGTAAGATGAGTCAGTATTCTTGTACTTAAGTAGGCATTGTGCCTTTTCTATTTAATCCCAATGCAATTTCTGTGTTTCATCGTCAATAAGAAGGTACAACAGATACAGTAAACCTGAAGTGAAGCATCGGAATCTATAACTGGTGTCACAGGAATGGTACAAAACATAGACAGTAGCAAGAGTCAGTCTTCTTGTACTTAAGTCGGCATTGTGCCTGTTGTATTTAATTCCGATGCAATTTCTGTGTTTCATCGTCAGTAAGAAGGTCCAAGGGACACAGTAAACCTGGAGTGAAGCATCGGAATCTATAACTAGTGTCACAGGAATGGTTCAAAACATAGACAGTAGGAAGAGTCAGTCTTCTTGTACTTAAGTCGGCATTGTGCCTATTGTATTTAATTCCGATGCAATTTCTGTGCTTTATCGTCAATAAGAAGGTCTGAGGGATACACAAAACCTGGAGTGAAGCATCGGAGTCTATAACTAGTGTCACAGTAATGGTTCAAAACATAGACAGTAAGAAGAGTCAGTCTTCTTGTACCTAATTCGGCATTGTGCCTTTTGTATTTAATTCCGATGCGATTTCTGTGTTTCATCGTCAATAAGAAGGTTTAAGGAATACAGTAAACCTGAAGTGAAGCATCGGAATCCATAGCTAGTGTCACAAGAATGGTTCAAAACATAGGCAGTAAGAAGAGTCAGTCTTCTTGTACTTAAGTCGGCATTGTGCCTTTTGTATTTAATTGCGATGTAATTTCTGTGTTTCATCGTCAATAAGAAGGTCAGAGGGATACAGTAAACCTGAAGTGAAGCATCGGAATCTATAACTAGTGTCACAGGAATGGTTCAAAACATAGCCAGTAAGAAGAGTCAGTCTTCTTGTACTTAAGTCATCATTGTGCATTTTCTATTCAATTCTGATCCAATTTCTGTGTTTCATCGTCAATAAGAAGGTCCAAGGGATACAGTAAACCTGGAATAAAAAAATCGGAATCTATAACTAGTGCCACAGGAATGGTTCAAATCATAGACAGTAAGAAGAGTTAGACTTCTTTTACTTAAGTCGGCATTGTGCCTTTTGTATTTAATTCCGATGCAATTTCTGTGTTTCATCGTCAATAAGAATGTCCAAGGGATACAGTAAACCTAGAGTGAAGCATCGGAGCCTACAACTAGTGTCACAGGAATGGTTCAAGACATAGACAGTAAGAAGAGTCAGTCTTCTTGTACTTAATTCGGCATTGTGCCTATTGTATTTAATTCCGATGCAATTTCTGTGTTTCATCGTCACTAAGAAGGTCAGAGGGATACAGTAAACCTGAAGTGAAGCGTCAGAATCTATAACTAGTGTCACAGGAATGGTTCAAAACTTAGTCAGTAAGAAGAGTCAGTCTTCTTGTACTTAAGTCGGCATTGTGCCTTTTGTATTTAATTCCGATGCAATTTCTGTGTTTCATCGTCAATAAGAAGGTCAGAGGGATACAGTAAACCTGAAGTGAAGCATCGGAATCTATAACTAGTGTCACAGGAATGGTTCATATCGTAGACAGTAGGTAGAGTCAGTCTTCTTGTACTTACGTCGGCATTGTGAATTTTGCATTTAATTCCGATGCAATTTCTGTGTTTCATCGTCAATAAGACGGTCAGAGGGATACATTAAACCTGAAGTGAAGCATCGGAATCTATAACTAGTGTCACAGGTATGGTTTAAAACATTGTCAGTAAGAAGAGTCAGTCTTCTTGTACATAAGTCGGCATTGTGCCTTTTGTATTTAATTCCGATGCAATTTCTGTGTTTCATCTTCAATAAGAAGGTCCAATTGATACATTAAACCTGGAGTGAAGCATCGGAATCTATAACTAGTGTCACAGGGACGGTTCAAAACATAGACAGTAAGATGAGTCAGTATTCTTGTACTTTAGTCGGCATTGTGCCTTTTGTATTTAATTCCGATGCAATTTCTGTGTTTCATCGTCACTAAGAAGGTCAGAGGGATACAGTAAACCTGAAGTGAAGCGTCAGAATCTATAACTAGTGTCACAGGAATGGTTCAAAACTTAGTCAGTAAGAAGAGTCAGTCTTCTTGTACTTAAGTCGGCATTGTGCCTTTTGCATTTAATTCCGATGCAATTTCTGAGTTTCATCGTCAATAAGAAGGTCCAGGGGATACAGTAAACCTGGAGGGAAGCATCGGATATATAACTAGTGCCACAGGAATGGTTCAAAACATAGTCAGTAAGAAGAGTCAGTCTTCTTGTACTTAAGTCGGTATTGTGCCTTTTGTATTTAATTCCGATGCAATTTCTGTGTTTCATCGTCAATAAGAAGGTCTAAGGGATACAGTAAGCCTGGAGTGGAGCATTGTAATCTATAACTAGTGTCACAGGGTCGGTTCAAAACATAGACAGTAAGATGAGTCAGTATTCTTGTACTTTAGTTGGCATTGTGCTTTTTGTATTTAATTCCGATGCAATTTCTGTGTTTCATCGTCAGTAAGAAGGTCAGAGGGATACAGTAAACCTTATGTGAAGCATCGGAATCTATAACTAGTTTCACAGGAATGGTTCAAAACATAGTCAGTAAGAAGAGTCAGTCTCCTTGTACTTAAGTCGGCATTGTGCCTTTTGTATTTAATTCCGATGCAATTTCTGTGTTTCATCGTCAATAAGAAGGTCCAAGGGATACAGTAAACCTGGAGTGAAGCATCGGAATCTATAACTAGTGTTACAGGGATGGTTCAAAATATAACCTGTCCGAAGAGTCAGTCACTCTTGTACCTAGGTCGGCATTGTGCCTTTTGTATTTAATTCCGATGCGATTTCTGTGTTTCATCGTCAATAAGAAGGTCCAAGCGATACAGTAAACCTGGAGTGAAACATCGGAATCTATAACTAGTGTCACAGGAATGGTTCAAATCATAGACAGTAAGAAGAGTCAGACTTCTTTTACTTTAGTCGGCATTGTGCCTTTTGTATTTAATTCCGATGCAATTTCTGTGTTTCATCGTAAATAAGAAGGTCCAAGGGATACAGTAAACCTAGAGTGAAGCATCGGAGTCTACAACTAGTGTCACAGGAATGGGTCGAGACATAGACAGTAAGAAGAGTCAGTCTTCTTGTACTTAATTCGGCATTGTGCCTATTGTATTTAATTCCGATGCAATTTCTGTGTTTCATCGTCAATGAGAAGGTCAGAGGGATACAGTAAACCTGAAGTGAAGCATCGGAATCTATAACTAGTGTCACAGGAATGGTTCAAAACATAGTCAGTAAGAAGAGTCAGTCTTCTTGTACTTAAGACGGCATTGTGCCTTTTGTAATTAATTACGATGCAATTTCTGTGTTTCATCGTCAATAAGAAGGTCCAAGGGATGCATTAATCCTGGAGTGAAGCATCGGAATCTATAACTAGTGTCACAGGAATGGTTCAAATCATAGACAGTAGGAAGAGTGAGTCTTCTTGTACTTACGTCGGCATTGTGAATTTTGCATTTAATTCCGATGCAATTTCTGTGTTTCATCGTCAATAAGAATGTCAGAGGGATACATTAAACCTAAAGTGAAGCATCGCAATCTATAACTAGAGTCACAGGAATGATTCAAAACATAGTCAGTAAGAAGGGTCAGTCTTCTTGTACTTAAGTCGGCATTGTGCCTTTTGCATTTAATTGCGATGCAATTTCTGTGTTTCATCGTCAATAAGAAGGTCGGAGGGACACAGTAAACATGAAGTGAAGCATCGGAATCTTTAACTAGTGTCACAGGTATGGTTCAAAACGTTGTCAGTAAGAAGAGTCAGTCTTCTTGTACATAAGTCGGCATTGTACCTTTTGTATTTAATTCCGATGCAATTTCTGTGTTTCATCGTCATTAAGAAGGTCCAAGGGACACAGTAAACCTGGAGTGAAGCATCGGAATCTATAACTAGTGTCACAGGAATGGTTCAAAAGATAGACAGTAGCAAGAGTCAGTCTTCTTGTACTTAAGTCGGCATTGTGCCATTTGTAATTAATTCCGATGCAATTTCTGTGCTTCATCGTCAATAAGAAGGTCAGAGGGATACAGTAAACCTGGAGTGAAGCATCGGGGTCTATAACTAGTGTCACAGGAATGGTTCAAAACATAGACAGTAAGAAGAGTCAGTCTTCTTGTATTTAATACGGCATTGTGCCGTTCGTATTTAATTCCGATGCGATTTCAGTGTTTCAACGTCAATAAGAAGGTCAGAGGGATACAATAAGCTTGAAGTGAAGCATCGGATCTATAATTAGTGTCACAGGTATGGTTCAAAACATAGTCAGTAAGAAGAGTCAGTCTTCTTGTACTTAAGTCGGCATTGTGCCTTTTGTATTTAATTCCGATGCAATTTCTGTGTTTCATCGTCAATAAGATGGTCCAAGGGATACATAAAGCTGGAGTGAAGCATCGGAAACTATAACTAGTGTCACAGGGACGGTTCAAAACATAGACAGTAAGATAAGTCAGTATTCTTTTAGTTAAGTCGGCATTGTGCCTTTTCTATTTCATTCCGATGCAATTTCTGTGTTTCATCGTCAATAAGAAGGTCCAAGGGATACAGTAAACCTAAAGTGAAGCATCGGAATCTATAGCTTGTGTCACAGGAATGGTTCAAAACATACTCAGTAAGAAGAGTCAGTCTCCTTGTACGTAAGTCATAATTTTGCATTTTCTATCTAATTCTGATCAAATTTCTGTGTTTCATCGTCAATAAGAAGGTCCAGGGGATACAGTAAAGCTGGAGTGAAGCATCGGAATCTATAACTAGTGTCAAAGGAATGGTTCAAAACATAGACACTAAGAAGAGTCAGACTTCTTTTACTTAAGTCGGCATTGTGCCTTTTGTATTTAATTCCGATGCAAGTTCTGTCTTTCATCGTCAATAAGAAGTTCCAAGGGATACAGTAAACCTGGAGTGAAGCATCGTAGTCTACAACTAGTGTCACAGGAATAGTTCAAGACATAGACAGTAAGAAGAATCAGTCTTCTTGTACTTAATTCGGCATTGTGCCTTTTGTAATTAATTCCGATGCAATATTTGTGTTTCATCGTCAATAAGAAGGTCAGAGGGATACAGTAAACCTGAAGTGAAGCATCGGAATCTATAACTTGTGTCACAGGAATGGTTAAAATCATAGTCAGTAAGAAGTGTCAGTCTTCTTGTACTTAAGTCGGCATTGTGCCTTTTGTATTTAATTCCGATGCAATTTCTGTGTTTCATCGTCAATAAGAAGGTCAGAGGGATACAGTAACCCTGAAGTGAAGCATCGGAATTTATAACTAGTGTCACAGGAATGGTTCAAATCATAGACAGTAGGAAGAGTCAGCCTTCTTGTACTTAAGTCGGCATTGTTAATTTTGTATTTAATTCCGATGCGATTTCAGTGTTTCATCGTCAATAAGATGGTCAGAGGGATACAGTAAGCCTGAAGTGAAGCATCGGATCTATAACTAGTGTCACAGGTATGGTTCAAAACATAGTCAGTAAGAAGAGTCAGTCTTCTTGTACTTAAGTCGGCATTGTGCCTTTTGTATTTAATTCCGATGCAATTTCTGTGTTTCATCGTCAATAAGATGGTCCAAGGGTTACAGTAAAGCTGGAGTGAAGCATCGGAAACTATAACTAGTGTCACAGGGACGGTTCAAAACATAGACAGTAAGATGAGTCAGTATTCGTTTACTTAAGTCGGCATTATGCCTTTTCTATTTCATTCCTATGCAATATCTGTGTTTCATCGTCAATAAGAAGGTCCAGAGGATACAGTATTCCCGAAGTTAAGCATCACAATCTATAACTAGTGTCACAGGAATGGTTCAAAGCATAGTCAGTAAGAAGAGTCAGTCTTCTTGTACTTAAGTCGGCATTGTGCCTTTTGTATTTAATTCCGATGCAATTTCTGTGTTTCATCGTCAATAAGAAGGTCCAAGGGATACAGTAAACCTGAAATGAACCATCGTAATCGATAACTAGTGTCACAGGAATGGTTGAATCATAGACAGTAGGAAAAGTCAGTCTACATGTACTTAAGTCGGCATTGTGCCTTTTGTATTTTATTCCGATGCAATTTCTGTGTTTCATCGTCAATAAGAATGTCAGAGGGATACAGTAATCCCGAAGTTAAGCATCAGAATCTATAACTAGTGTCACAGGAATGGTTCAAAGCATAGTCAGTAAGAAGAGTCAGTCTTCTTGCAGTTAATTCGGCATTGTGCCGTTTGTATTTCAATCCGATCCAATTTCTGTGTTTCATCGTCAATAAGATGGTCCAAGGGATACAGTAAACATGAAGTGAAGCATCGGAATTTATAACTAGTGTCACAGGTATGGTTCAGTACATACACAGTAGGAAGAGTCAGTCTTCTAGTACTAAAGTCGGCATTGTGCAATTTCTATTTAATTCCGATGCAATTTCTGTGTTTCATCGTCAATACGAAGGTCCAAGGGATAGAGTAATCCTGAAGTGAAGCATCGGAATCTATAACTGGTGTCACAGGAATGGTTCAAAACAAAGACAGTAGCAAGAGTCAGTCTTCTTGTACTTAAGTCGGCATTGTGCCTGTTGTATTTAATTCCGTTGCAATTTCTGTGTTTCATCGTCAATAAGAAGGTCCAAGTGACACAGTAAACCTGGAGTGAAGCATCGGAATCTATAACTAGTGTCACAGGAATGGTTCAAAACATAGACAGTAGGAAGAGTCAGTCTTCTTGTACTTAAGTCGGCATTGTGCCTTTTGTATTTAATTGCGATGCAATTTCTGTGCTTTATCGTCAATGAGAAGGTCTGAGGGATACACAAAACCTGGAGTGAAGCATCGGAGTCTATAACTAGTGTCACAGGAATGGTTCAAAACATAGACAGTAAGAAGTGTCAGTCTTCTTGTACCTAATTCGGCATTGTGCCTTTTGTATTTAATTCCGATGCGATATCTGTGTTTCATCGTCAATATGAAGGTCCAAGGGATACAGTATACCTGAAGTGAAGCATCGGAATCTATAGCTAGTGTCACAAGAATGGTTCAAAACATAGTCAGTAAGAAGAGTCAGTCTTCTTGTACTTAAGTCGGCATTGTGCCTTTTGTATTTAATTGCGATGCAATTTCTGTGTTTCATCGTCAATAAGAAGGTCAGAAGGATACAGTAAACCTGAAGTGAAGCATCGGAAACTATAACTAGTGTCACAGGGACGGTTCAAAACATAGACAGTAAGATGAGTCAGTATTCTTGTACTTAAGTAGGCATTGTGCCTTTTCTATTTAATCCCAATGCAATTTCTGTGTTTCATCGTCAATAAGAAGGTACAACAGATACAGTAAACCTGAAGTGAAGCATCGGAATCTATAACTGGTGTCACAGGAATGGTACAAAACATAGACAGTAGCAAGAGTCAGTCTTCTTGTACTTAAGTCGGCATTGTGCCTGTTGTATTTAATTCCGATGCAATTTCTGTGTTTCATCGTCAGTAAGAAGGTCCAAGGGACACAGTAAACCTGGAGTGAAGCATCGGAATCTATAACTAGTGTCACAGGAATGGTTCAAAACATAGACAGTAGGAAGAGTCAGTCTTCTTGTACTTAAGTCGGCATTGTGCCTATTGTATTTAATTCCGATGCAATTTCTGTGCTATATCGTCAATAAGAAGGTCTGAGGGATACACAAAACCTGGAGTGAAGCATCGGAGTCTATAACTAGTGTCACAGGAATGGTTCAAAACATAGACAGTAAGAAGAGTCAGTCTTCTTGTACCTAATTCGGCATTGTGCCTTTTGTATTTAATTCCGATGCGATTTCTGTGTTTCAGCGTCAATAAGAAGGTTTAAGGAATACAGTAAACCTGAAGTGAAGCATCGGAATCCATAGCTAGTGTCACAAGAATGGTTCAAAACATAGGCAGTAAGAAGAGTCAGTCTTCTTGTACTTAAGTCGGCATTGTGCCTTTTGTATTTAATTGCGATGTAATTTCTGTGTTTCATCGTCAATAAGAAGGTCAGAGGGATACAGTAAACCTGAAGTGAAGCATCGGAATCTATAACTAGTGTCACAGGAATGGTTCAAAACATAGCCAGTAAGAAGAGTCAGTCTTCTTGTACTTAAGTCATCATTGTGCATTTTCTATTCAATTCTGATCCAATTTCTGTGTTTCATCGTCAATAAGAAGGTCCAAGGGATACAGTAAACCTGGAATAAAAAAATCGGAATCTATAACTAGTGCCACAGGAATGGTTCAAATCATAGACAGTAAGAAGAGTTAGACTTCTTTTACTTAAGTCGGCATTGTGCCTTTTGTATTTAATTCCGATGCAATTTCTGTGTTTCATCGTCAATAAGAATGTCCAAGGGATACAGTAAACCTAGAGTGAAGCATCGGAGCCTACAACTAGTGTCACAGGAATGGTTCAAGACATAGACAGTAAGAAGAGTCAGTCTTCTTGTACTTAATTCGGCATTGTGCCTATTGTATTTAATTCCGATGCAATTTCTGTGTTTCATCGTCACTAAGAAGGTCAGAGGGATACAGTAAACCTGAAGTGAAGCGTCAGAATCTATAACTAGTGTCACAGGAATGGTTCAAAACTTAGTCAGTAAGAAGAGTCAGTCTTCTTGTACTTAAGTCGGCATTGTGCCTTTTGTATTTAATTCCGATGCAATTTCTGTGTTTCATCGTCAATAAGAAGGTCAGAGGGATACAGTAAACCTGAAGTGAAGCATCGGAATCTATAACTAGTGTCACAGGAATGGTTCATATCGTAGACAGTAGGTAGAGTCAGTCTTCTTGTACTTACGTCGGCATTGTGAATTTTGCATTTAATTCCGATGCAATTTCTGTGTTTCATCGTCAATAAGACGGTCAGAGGGATACATTAAACCTGAAGTGAAGCATCGGAATCTATAACTAGTGTCACAGGTATGGTTTAAAACATTGTCAGTAAGAAGAGTCAGTCTTCTTGTACATAAGTCGGCATTGTGCCTTTTGTATTTAATTCCGATGCAATTTCTGTGTTTCATCTTCAATAAGAAGGTCCAATTGATACATTAAACCTGGAGTGAAGCATCGGAATCTATAACTAGTGTCACAGGGACGGTTCAAAACATAGACAGTAAGATGAGTCAGTATTCTTGTACTTTAGTCGGCATTGTGCCTTTTGTATTTAATTCCGATTCAATTTCTGTGTTTCATCGTCACTAAGAAGGTCAGAGGGATACAGTAAACCTGAAGTGAAGCGTCAGAATCTATAACTAGTGTCACAGGAATGGTTCAAAACTTAGTCAGTAAGAAGAGTCAGTCTTCTTGTACTTAAATCGGCATTGTGCCTCTTGCATTTAATTCCGATGCAATTTCTGAGTTTCATCGTCAATAGGAAGGTCCAAGGGATACAGTAAACCTGGAGGGAAGCATCGGATATATAACTAGTGCCACAGGAATGGTTCAAAACATAGTCAGTAAGAAGAGTCAGTCTTCTTGTACTTAAGTCGGTATTGTGCCTTTTGTATTTAATTCCGATGCAATTTCTGTGTTTCATCGTCAATAAGAAGGTCTAAGGGATACAGTAAGCCTGGAGTGAAGCATTGTAATCTATAACTAGTGTCGCAGGGTCGGTTCAAAACATAGACAGTAAGATGAGTCAGTATTCTTGTACTTTAGTTGCATTGTGCTTTTTGTATTTAATTCCGATGCAATTTCTGTGTTTCATCGTCAGTAAGAAGGTCAGAGGGATACAGTAAACCTTATGTGAAGCATCGGAATCTATAACTAGTTTCACAGGAATGGTTCAAAACATAGTCAGTAAGAAGAGTCAGTCTCCTTGTACTTAAGTCGGCATTGTGCCTTTTGTATTTAATTCCGATGCAATTTCTGTGTTTCATCGTCAATAAGAAGGTCCAAGGGATACAGTAAACCTGGAGTGAAGCATCGGAATCTATAACTAGTGTTACAGGGATGGTTCAAAATATAACCTGTCCGAAGAGTCAGTCACTCTTGTACCTAGGTCGGCATTGTGCCTTTTGTATTTAATTCCGATGCGATTTCTGTGTTTCATCGTCAATAGGAAGGTCAGAGGGATACAGTAACCCTGAAGTATAGCATCGGATCTGTAACTAGTGTCACAGGAATGGTTCAAAATATAGTCAGTAAGAAGAGTCAGTCTTCTTGTACTTAAGTCGGCATTGTGCCTTTTGTATTTAATTCCAATGCAATTTCTGTGTTTCATCGTCAATAAGAAGGTCCAAGGGATACAGTAAACCTGGAGTGAAGCATCGGAATCTATAACTAGTGTCACAGGGACGGTTCATAACATAGGCAGTAAGATGAGTCAGTATTCTTGTACTTAAGTAGGCATTGTGCATTTTCTATTTAATTCCGATGCAATTTCTGTGTTTCATCGACAATAAGAAGGTCCAAGGGATACAGTAAACCTGGAGTGAAGCATCGGAATCTATAACTAGTGTCACAGGAATGGTTCAAATCATAGACAGTAAGAAGGGTCAGACTTCTTTTATTTAAGGCGGCATTGTGCCTTTTGTATTTAATTCCGATGCAATTTCTGTGTTTCATCCTCAATAGGAAGGTCCAAGGGATACAGTAAGCTTAGAGTGAAGCATCGGAGCCTACAACTAGTGTCACAGGAATGGATCAAGACATACACAGTAAGAAGAGTCAGCCTTCTTGTACTTAATTCGTTATTGTGCCTTTTGTATTTAATTCCGATGCAATATCTGTGTTTCACCGTCAATAACAAGGTCAGAGGGATACAGTAAACCTGAAGTGAAGCATCGGAATCTATAACTAGTGCCACAGGAGTGGCTCAAAACATAGTCAGTAAGAAGACTCAGTCCTCTTGTACTTAAGTCGGCATTGTGAATTTAGTATTTAATTCCGATGCAATTTCTGTGTTTCATCGTCAATAAGAAGGTCAGAGTTATACATTAAACCTGAAGCGAAGCATCGGAATCTATAACTAGAGTCACAGGAATGGTTCAAATCATAGACAGTAAGAAGAGTCGGTCTTCTTGTACTTAAGTCGGTATTGTGCCTTTTGTATTTAATTACGATGCAATTTCTGTGTTTCATCGTCAATAAGAAGGTCCAAGGGATACAGTAAACCTGAAGTGAAGCATCGGAATCTATAACTAGTGTCAAAGGAAAGGTTCAAATCATAGACAGTAGCAAGAGTCAGTCTTCTTGTACTTAAGTCGGCATTGTGCCTATTCTATTTAATTCCGATGCTATTTCTGTGCTTCATCGTCAATAAGAAGGTCCAAGGAACACAGTAAACCTGGAGTGAAGCAACGGAATCTATAACTAGTGTCACAGTAATGGTTCAAAACATAGACAGTAGGAAGAGTCAGTCTTCTTGTACTTAGGTCGGCATTGTGCCTTTTGTATTTAATTCCGATGCAATGTCAGTGCTTCATCGTCAATAAGATGGTCAGAGGGATACAGTAAACCTGAAATGAAGCATCGGAGTCTATAACTAGTGTCACAGGAATGGCTCAAAACATAGACAGTAAGAAGAGTCAGTCTTCTTGTTCTTAATTCGGCATTGTGCCTTTTGTATTTAATTGCGATGCAATTCCTGTGTTTCATCGTCAATAAGTAGGTCCAAGGGATACAGTAATCCTGAAGTTAAGCATCGGAATCTATGACTAGTGTCACAGGAATGGTTCAAAACATAGTCAGTAAGAAGAGTCAGTTTTCTTGTACTTAAGTCGGTATTGTGCCTTTTGTATTTAATTCCGATGCAATTTCTGCGTTTCATTGTAATAAGAAGGTCCAAGTGATACAGTAAACCTGAAGTAAAGCATTGGAATCTATAACTAGTGTCAAAGGAAAGGTTCAAAACATAGACAGTAGCAAGAGTCAGTCTTCTTGTACTTAAGTCGGATTGTGCCTATTCTATTTAATTCCGATGCTATTTCTGTGCTTCATCATCAATAAGAAGGTCCAAGGGACACAGTAAACCTGGAGTGAAGCAGCGGAATCTATAACTAGTGTCACAGGAATGGTTCAAAAGATAGACAGTAGGAAGAGTCAATCTTCTTGTACTTAAGTCGGTATTGTGCCTTTTGTATTTAATTCCGATGCAATTTCTGTGTTTCATCGTCAACAAGAAGGTCCAAGGGATACAGTAAACCTCGAGTGAAGCACTAGATTCTATAACTAGTGTCACAAGGACGGTTCAAAACATAGACAGTAAGATGAGTCAGTATTGTTGTACTTAAGTCGGCATTGTGCCTTTTGTATTTAATTCCGAAGCAATTTCTGTGTTTCATCGTCAATAAGAATGTCAGAGGGATACAGTAATCCTGAAGTTAAGCATCGGAATCTATAACTAGTGTCACAGGAATGGTTCAAAACATTGTCAGTAAGAAGAGTCAGACTTCTTGTACTTAAGTCGGTATTGTGCCTTTTGTATTTAATTCCGATGCAATTCCTGTGTTTTATCGTCAATAAGAAGGTCCAAAGGATACAGTAAACCTGAAGTGAAGCATCGGAATCTATGACTTGCGTCACAGGAATGGTGCAAAACATAGAGAGTAGGAAGAGTCAGTCTTCTTGTACTTAAGTCGGCATTGTGCTTTTTGTATTTAATTCCGATGCAATTTCTGTGTCTCATCGTCAATACGAAGGTCAAAGGGATGCAGTAAACCTGAAGTGAAGCATCGGAATCTATAACTAGATTCACAGGAATGGTTCAAAACATAGACAGTAAGAAGAGTCAGTCCTCTTGTACTTAAGTCGGCATTGTGCCTTTTGTATTTAATTCCGATGCAATTTCTGTGTTTCATCGTCAATAAGAAGGTCCAAGGGATACATTAAACCTGGAGTGAAGCATCGGAATCTATAACTAGTGTCACAGGAATGGTTCAAATCTTAGACAGTAGGAAGAGTCAGTCTTCTTGTACTTACGTCGGCATTGTGAATTTTGTATTTAACTCCGATGCAATTTCTGTGTTTCATCGTCAATAAGAAGGTTAGAGGGATACATTAAACCTGAGGTGAAGCATCGGAATCTATAACTAGAGTCACAGGAATGGTTCAAAATATAGACAGTAAGAAGAATCAGTCTTCTTGTACTAAGTCGGCATTGTGCCTTTTGTATTTACTTCCGAAGCAATTTCTGTGTTTCATCATCAATAAGAAGGTTTAAGGGATACATTAAACCTGAAGTGAAGCATCGGAATCTATAGCTAGTGTCACAAGAATGGTTCAAAACATAGTCAGTAAGAAGAGTCAGTCTTCTTGTACATAAGTCGGCATTGTGCCTTTTGTATTTAATTGCGATGCAATTTCTGTGTTTCATCGTCAATAAGTAGGTCCAAGGGATACAGTAATCCTGAAGTTAAGCATCGGAATCTATGACTAGTGTCACAGGAATGGTTCAAAACATAGTCAGTAAGAAGAGTCAGTTTTCTTGTACTTAAGTCGGTATTGTGCCTTTTGTATTTAATTCCGATGCAATTTCTGCGTTTCATCGTAATAAGAAAGTCCAAGGGATACAGTAAACCTGAAGTAAAGCATTGGAATCTATAACTAGTGTCAAAGGAAAGGTTCAAAACATAGACAGTAGCAAGAGTCAGTCTTCTTGTACTTAAGTCGGATTGTGCCTATTCTATTTAATTCCGATACTATTTCTGTGCTTCATCGTCAATAAGAAGGTCCAAGGGACACAATAAACCTGGAGTGAAGCAGCGGAATCTATAACTAGTGTCACAGGAATGGTTCAAAACATAGACAGTAGGAAGAGTCAATCTTCTTGTACTTAAGTCGGTATTGTGCCTTTTGTATTTAATTCCGATGCAATTTCTGTGTTTCATCGTCAATAAGAAGGTCCAAGGGATACAGTAAACCTCGAGTGAAGCACTGGAATCTATAACTAGTGTCACAGGGTCGGTTCAAAACATAGACAGTAAGATGAGTCAGTATTCGTGTACTTAAGTCGGCATTGTGCCTTTTCTGTTTAATTCCGATGCAATTTCTGTGTTTCATCGTCAATAAGAAGGTCCAAGGGATACAGTAGACCTGAACTGAAGCATCGGAATCTATAACTAGAGTCACAGGAATGGTTCAAAACATAGACAGTAAGAAGAGTCAGTCTTCTTGTACTTAAGTCGGCATTGTGCCTTTTGTATTTAATTCCGAAGCAATTTCTGTGTTTCATCGTCTATAAGAATGTCAGAGGGATACAGTAATCCTGAAGTTGAGCATCGGAATCTATGACTAGTGTCACAGGAATGGTTCAAAACATAGTCAGTAAGAAGAGTCAGACTTCTTGTACTTAAGTCGGTATTGTGCCTTTTGTATTTAATTCCGATGCAATTCCTGTGTTTTATCGTCAATAAGAAGGTCCAAAGGATACAGTAAACCTGAAGTGAAGCGTCGGAATCTATGACTTGCGTCACAGGAATGGTGCAAAACATAGAGAGTAGGAAGAGTCAGTCTTCTTGTACTTAAGTCGGCATTGTGCTTTTTGTATTTAATTCCGATGCAATTTCTGTGTCTCATCGTCAATAAGAAGGTCAAAGGGATGCAGTAAACCTGAAGTGAAGCATCGGAATCTATAACTAGAGTCACAGGAATGGTTCAAAACATAGACAGTAAGAAGAGTCAGTCTTCTTGTACTTAAGTCGGCGTTGTGTCTTTTGTATTTTATTCCGATGCAATTTCTGTGTTTCATCGTCAATAAGAAGGTCCAAGGGATACATTAAACCTGGAGTGAAGCATCGGTATCTATAACTAGTGTCACAGGAATGGTTCAAATCTTAGACAGTAGAAAGAGTCAGTCTTCTTGTACTTACGTCGGCATTGTGAATTTTGTATTTAATTCCGATGCAATTTCTGTGTTTCATCGTCAATAAGAAGGTCAGAGGGATACATTAAACCTGAAGTGAAGCATCGGAATCTATAACTAGAGTCACAGGAATGGTTCTAAATATAGACAGTAAGAAGAGTCAGTCTTCTAGTCGGCATTGTACCTTTTGTATTTACTTCCGAAGCAATTTCTGCGTTTCATCATCAATAAGAAGGTTTAAGGTATACAGTAAACCTGAAGTGAAGCATCGGAATCTATAGCTAGTGTCACAAGAATGGTTCAAAACATAGTCAGTAAGAAGAGTCAGTCTTCTCGTACTTAAGTCGGCATTGTGCCTATCGTGTTTAATTCGGATGCTATTTCTGTGCTTCATCGTCCATAAGAAGGTCCAAGGGACACAGTAAACCTGGAGTGAAGCATCGGAATCTATAACTAGTGCCACAGGGACGGTTCAAAGCATAGACAGTAAGATGAGTCAGTATTCTTGTACTTAAGTCGGCATTGTGATTTTTGCATTTAATTCCGATGCAATTTCTGTGTTTCATCGTCAATAAGAAGGTCCAAGGGATACAGTATACCTGAACTGAAGCATCGGAATCTATAACTAGTGTCACAGGAATGGTTCAAATCATAGACTGTCAGAAGAGTCAGTCTTCTTGTACTTAAGTCGGCATTGTGCCTTTTGTAATTAATTCCGATGCAATTTCTGTGTTTCATCGTCAATAAGAATGTCAGAGGGATGCAGTAATCCTGAAGTTAAGCATCGGAATCTATAACTAGAGTCACAGGAATGGTTCAAAACATAGACAGTATGAAGAGTCAGTCTTCTTGAACTTAAGTCGGCATTGTGCCTTTTGTGTTTAATTCCGATGCAATTTCTGTGTTTCATCGTCAATAGGAAGGTCCAAGGGATACAGATAACCTGGAGTGAAGCACCGGAATCTATAACTAGTGTCACAGGAATGGTTCAAAGCATTGACTGTCAGAAGAGTCAGTCTTCTTGTACTTTAGTCGGCATTGTGCCTTTTGTATTTAATTCCGAAGCAATTTCTGTGGTTCATCGTCAATAAGAATGTCAGAGGGATACAGTAATCCTGAAGTTAAGCATCGGAATCTATGACTAGTGTCATAGGAATGGTTCAAAACATAGTCAGTAAGAAGAGTCAGTCTTCTTCTACTTAATTCGGCATTGTGCCTTTTGTATTTAATTCTGATGCAATTTCTGTGTTTCATCGTCAATAGGAAAGTCAGAGGGATGCAGAAAACCTAAAGAGAAGCATCGGAATCTATAACTAGTGTCACAGGAATGGTTCAAAGCATAGTCAGTAAGAAGAGTCAGTCTTCTTGTACTTAAGTCTGCATTGGGCCTTTCGTATTTAATTCCGATGCAATTTCTGTGTTTCATCGTCAATAAGAAGGTCCAAGGGATACAGTAATCCTGGAGTGAAGAATCGAAATCTATAGCTAGTGACACAGGAATGGTTCAAAACACAGACAGTAAGAAGAGTCAGACTTCTTTTACTTAAGTCGGCATTGTGCCTATTGTATTTCATTCCGATGCAATTTCTGTATTTCATCGTCAATAAGAAGGTCCAAGGGATACAGTAAACCTATAGTGAAGCATCGCAATCTATAACTAGTGTCACAGGAATGGTTCAAAACATAGTCAGTAAGAAGAGTCAGTCTTCTTGTACTTAAGTCATCATTGTGCATATTCTATTAAATTCTGATGCAATTTCTGTGTTTAATCGTCAATAAGAAGGTCCAAGGGATACAGTAAACCTATAGTGAACCATCGGAGTCTATAACTAGTGTCACAGGAATGGTTCAAAACATAGACAGTAAGAAGAGTCAGTCTTCTTGTACTTAATTCGGCATTGTGCCTTTTGTATTTAAGTCGAATGCAATTTCTGTGTTTCATCGGAAATAAGAAGGTCAGAGGGATACAGTAAACCTGATGTGAAGCACGGAATCTATAACTAGTGGCACAGGAATGGTTCAAAACATAGTCAGTAGGAAGAGTCAGTCTTGTTGTACTTAGGTCGGTATTGTGCATTTTTTTTAAAATTCCGATGCAATTTCTGTGTTTCATCGTCAATAAGAAGGTCCAAGCGATACACTAAACCTGAAATGAACCATCGGAATCTATAACGAGTGTTACAGGAATGTTTCAAACATTGACAGTAGGAAAAGTCAGCCTACATGTACTTAAGTCGGCATTGTGGCTTTTGTATTTCATTCCGATGCAATTTCTGTGTTTCATCGTCAATAAGAAGGTCAGAGGGATACAGTAAAACTGAAGTGAAGCATCGGAATCTATAACTAGTGTCACAGGATTGGTTCAAAACATAGTCAGTAAGAAGACTCAGTCTTCTGGTACTTAAGTCGGCATTGTGCCTCTTGTATTTAATTCCGATGCAATTTGTGTGTTTCATCGTCAATAAGAAGGTCAGAGGGATACAGTAAACCTCAAGTGAAGCATCGGAATAAAAAACTAGTGTCACAGGAATAGTTAAAATCATAGATAGTAGGAAGAGTCAGTCTTCTTGTACTTAAGTCGGTTTTGTGCCTTTTCTATTTAATTCCGATGCAATTTCTGTGTTTCATCGTCAAAAAGAAGGTCAGAGGGATACAGTAAACCTGGAGTGAAGCACCGGAATCTATAATTAGTATCACAGGAATGGTTGAAAACATAGACTGTCAGAAGAGTCAGTCTTCTTGTACTTAAGTCGGCATTGTGCATTTTGGATTTAATTCTGATGCAATTTCTGTGTTTCATCGTCAATAAGAAGGTCCAAGGGATACAGTAAACCTGGAGTGAAGCATCGGAATCTATCACTAGTGTCACCGTAATGGTTCAAAAGATAGACAGTAAGAAGAGTCAGTCTTCTTGTACTTAAGTCTGCATTGTGCCATTTGTATTTAATTCCGATGCAATTTCTGTGTTTCATCGTCAATAAGAATGTCAGAGGGATGCAGTAATCCTGAAGTTAAGCATCGGAATCTATAACTAGAGTCACAGGAATGGTTCAAAACATAGACAGTAAGAAGAGTCAGTCTTCTTGAACTTAAGTCGGCATTGTGCCTTTTGTGTTTAATTCCGATGCAATTTCTGTGTTTCATCGTCAATAGGAAGGTCCAAGGGATACAGATAACCTGGAGTGAAGCACCGGAATCTATAACTAGTGTCACAGGAATGGTTCAAAGCATTGACTGTCAGAAGAGTCAGTCTTCTTGTACTTTAGTCGGCATTGTGCCTTTTGTATTTAATTCCGAAGCAATTTCTGTGGTTCATCGTCAATAAGAATGTCAGAGGGATACAGTAATCCTGAAGTTAAGCATCGGAATCTATGACTAGTGTCATGGGAATGGTTCAAAACATAGTCAGTAAGAAGAGTCAGTCTTCTTATACTTAATTCGGCATTGTGCCTTTTGTATTTAATTCTGATGCAATTTCTGTGTTTCATCGTCAATAAGAAAGTCAGAGGGATGCAGAAAACCTAAAGAGAAGCATCGGAATCTATAACTAGTGTCACAGGAATGGTTCAAAGCATAGTCAGTAAGAAGAGTCAGTCTTCTTGTACTTAAGTCTGCATTGGGCCTTTCGTATTTAATTCCGATGCAATTTCCGTGTTTCATCGTCAATAAGAAGGTCCAAGGGATACAGTAAACCTGGAGTGAAGAATCGAAATCTATAGCTAGTGACACAGGAATGGTTCAAAACACAGACAGTAAGAAGAGTCAGACTTCTTTTACTTAAGTCGGCATTGTGCCTATTGTATTTCATTCCGATGCAATTTCTGTATTTCATCGTCAATAAGAAGGTCCAAGGGATACAGTAAACCTATAGTGAAGCATCGCAATCTATAACTAGTGTCACCGGAATGGTTCAAAACATAGTCAGTAAGAAGAGTCAGTCTTCTTGTACTTAAGTCATCATTGTGCATATTCTATTAAATTCTGATGCAATTTCTGTGTTTAATCGTCAATAAGAAGGTCCAAGGGATACAGTAAACCTATAGTGAACCATCGGAGTCTATAACTAGTGTCACAGGAATGGTTCAAAACATAGACAGTAAGAAGAGTCAGTCTTCTTGTACTTAATTCGGCATTGTGCCTTTTGTATTTAAGTCGAATGCAATTTCTGTGTTTCATCGGAAATAAGAAGGTCAGAGGGATACAGTAAACCTGATGTGAAGCACGGAATCTATAACTAGTGGCACAGGAATGGTTCAAAACATAGTCAGTAGGAAGAGTCAGTCTTGTTGTACTTAGGTCGGTATTGTGCATTTTTTTTAAAATTCCGATGCAATTTCTGTGTTTCATCGTCAATAAGAAGGTCCAAGCGATACACTAAACCTGAAATGAACCATCGGAATCTATAACGAGTGTTACAGGAATGTTTCAAACATTGACAGTAGGAAAAGTCAGCCTACATGTACTTAAGTCGGCATTGTGGCTTTTGTATTTCATTCCGATGCAATTTCTGTGTTTCATCGTCAATAAGAAGGTCAGAGGGATACAGTAAAACTGAAGTGAAGCATCGGAATCTATATCTAGTGTCACAGGAATGGTTCAAAACATAGTCAGTAAGATGACTCAGTCTTCTGGTACTTAAGTCGGCATTGTGCCTCTTGTATTTAATTCCGATGCAATTTGTGTGTTTCATCGTCAATAAGAAGGTCAGAGGGATACAGTAAACCTGAAGTGAAGCATCGGAATCCATAACTAGTGTCACAGGAATGGTTCAAAACATAGAGAGTTGGACGACCCAGTCTTCCTGTACTTAAGTCGGCATTGTGCCTCTTGTATTTAATTCCGATGCAATTTGTGTGTTTCATCGTCAATAAGAAGGTCCAAGGGATACAGTAAACCTGGAGTGAAGCATCGGAAACTATAACAAGTGTCACAGGGATGGTTCAAAACATAGTCAGTAAGAAGAGTCAGTCTTCTTGTACTTAAGTCGGCATTGTGCCTATTGTATTTGATTCCGATGCAATTTCTGTGTTTCATCGTCAATAAGAAAGTCCAAGGGATACAGTAAACCTGGAGTGAAGCATCGGAATCTATAACTAGTGTCACAGGGATGGTTCAAAACATAGACAGTAAGAAGAGTCAGTCTTCTTGTACTTTAGTCGGCATTGTGCCTCTTTTATTTAATTCCGATGTAATCTCTGTGTTTCGTCGTCAATAACAATGTCAGAGGGATACAGTAATCCTGAAGTGAAGCATCGGAATCTGTGACTAGTGTCACAGGAATGGTGCAAAACATAGTCAGTAAGAAGAGTCAGTCTTCTTGTACTTAAGTCGGTATTGTGCCTTTTGAATTTAATTCCGATGCAATTTCTGTGTTTCATCGTCAATAAGAAGGTCCAAGGGATACAGTAAACCTGGAGTGAAGCACCGGAGTCTATAACTAGTGTCACAGGAATGGTTCAAAACATAGACAGTCAAAAGAGTTAGTCTTCTTGTACTTTAGTCGGCATTGTGCCTTTTGTATTTAATTCCGAAGCAATTTCTGTGGTTCATCGTCAATAAGAATGTCAGAGGGATACAGTAATCCTGAAGTTAAGCATCGGAATCTATGACTAGTGTCATAGGAATGGTTCAAAACATAGTCAGTAAGAAGAGTCAGTCTTCTTCTACTTAATTCGGCGTTGTGCCTTTTGTATTTAATTCTGATGCAATTTCTGTGTTTCATCGTCAATAAGAAAGTCAGAGGGATGCAGAAAACCTAAAGAGAAGCATCGGAATCTATAACTAGTGTCACAGGAATGGTTCAAAGCATAGTCAGTAAGAAGAGTCAGTCTTCTTGTACTTAAGTCTGCATTGGGCCTTTCGTATTTAATTCCGATGCAATTTCTGTGTTTCATCGTCAATAAGAAGGTCCAAGGGATACAGTAAACATGGAGTGAAGAATCGAAATCTATAGCTAGTGACACAGGAATGGTTCAAAACACAGACAGTAAGAAGAGTCAGACTTCTTTTACTTAAGTCGGCATTGTGCCTATTGTATTTCATTCCGATGCAATTTCTGTATTTCATCGTCAATAAGAAGGTCCAAGGGATACAGTAAACCTATAGTGAAGCATCGCAATCTATAACTAGTGTCACAGGAATGGTTCAAAACATAGTCAGTAAGAAGAGTCAGTCTTCTTGTACTTAAGTCATCATTGTGCATATTCTATTAAATTCTGATGCAATTTCTGTGTTTAATCGTCAATAAGAAGGTCCAAGGGATACAGTAAACCTATAGTGAACCATCGGAGTCTATAACTAGTGTCACAGGAATGGTTCAAAACATAGACAGTAAGAAGAGTCAGTCTTCTTGTACTTAATTCGGCATTGTGCCTTTTGTATTTAAGTCGAATGCAATTTCTGTGTTTCATCGGAAATAAGAAGGTCAGAGGGATACAGTAAACCTGATGTGAAGCACGGAATCTATAACTAGTGGCACAGGAATGGTTCAAAACATAGTCAGTAGGAAGAGTCAGTCTTGTTGTACTTAGGTCGGTATTGTGCATTTTTTTTAAAATTCCGATGCAATTTCTGTGTTTCATCGTCAATAAGAAGGTCCAAGCGATACACTAAACCTGAAATGAACCATCGGAATCTATAACGAGTGTTACAGGAATGTTTCAAACATTGACAGTAGGAAAAGTCAGCCTACATGTACTTAAGTCGGCATTGTGGCTTTTGTATTTCATTCCGATGCAATTTCTGTGTTTCATCGTCAATAAGAAGGTCAGAGGGATACAGTAAAACTGAAGTGAAGCATCGGAATCTATAACTAGTGTCACAGGAATGGTTCAAAACATAGTCAGTAAGAAGACTCAGTCTTCTGGTACTTAAGTCGGCATTGTGCCTCTTGTATTTAATTCCGATGCAATTTGTGTGTTTCATCGTCAATAAGAAGGTCAGAGGGATACAGTAAACCTGAAGTGAAGCATCGGAATCTATAACTAGTGTCACAGGAATGGTTCAAAACATAGAGAGTTGGACGACCCAGTCTTCCTCTACTTAAGTCGGCATTGTGCCTCTTGTATTTAATTCCGATGCAATTTGTGTGTTTCATCGTCAATAAGAAGGTCAGAGGGATACAGTAAACCTCAAGTGAAGCATCGGAATAAAAAACTAGTGTCACAGGAATAGTTAAAATCATAGACAGTAGGAAGAGTCAGTCTTCTTGTACTTAAGTCGGTTTTGTGCCTTTTCTATTTAATTCCGATGCAATATCTGTGTTTCATCGTCAAAAAGAAGGTCAGAGGGATACAGTAAACCTGGAGTGAAGCACCGGAATCTATAACTAGTGTCACAGGAATGGTTCAAAACATAGACTGTCAGAATAGTCAGTCTTCTTGTACTTAAGTCGGCATTGTGCATTTTGGATTTAATTCTGATGCAATTTCTGTGTTTCATCGTCAATAAGAAGGTCCAAGGGATACAGTAAACCTGGAGTGAAGTATCGGAATCTATCACTAGTGTCACCGTAATGGTTCAAAAGATAGACAGTAAGAAGAGTCAGTCTTCTTGTACTTAAGTCTGCATTGTGCCATTTGTATTTAATTCCGATGCAATTTCTGTGTTTCATCGTCAATAAGAGGGTCCGAGGGATACAGTAAACCTGAAGTGAAGCATCGGAGTTTATAACTAGTGTCACAGGTATGGTTCAAATCATAGTCAATAAGAAGAGTCAGTCTTCTTGTACTTAAGTCGGCATTGTGACTTTTGTATTTAATTCCGATACAATTTCTGTGTTTCATCGTCAATAAGAAGGTCCAAGGGATACAGTAAACCTGGAGTGAAGCATCTGAAACTATAACAAGTGTCACAGGGATGGTTCAAAACATAGTCAGTAAGAAGAGTCAGTCTTCTTGTACTTAAGTCGGCATTGTGCCTATTGTATTTGATTCCGATGCAATTTCTGTGTTTCATCGTCAATAAGAAAGTCCAAGGGATACAGTAAACCTGGAGTGAAGCATCGGAATCTATAACTAGTGTCACAGGGATGGTTCAAAACATAGACAGTAAGAAGAGTCAGTCTTCTTGTACTTTAGTCGGCATTGTGCCTCTTTTATTTAATTCCGATGTAATCTCTGTGTTTCGTCGTCAATAACAAGGTCAGAGGGATACAGTAATCCTGAAGTGAAGCATCGGAATCTGTGACTAGTGTCACAGGAATGGTGCAAAACATAGTCAGTAAGAAGAGTCAGTCTTCTTGTACTTAAGTCGGTATTGTGCCTTTTGAATTTAATTCCGATGCAATTTCTGTGTTTCATCGTCAATAAGAAGGTCCAAGGGATACAGTAAACCTGGAGTGAAGCACCGGAATCTATAACTAGTGTCACAGGAATGGTTCAAAACATAGACAGTCAAAAGAGTTAGTCTTCTTGTACTTTTGTCGGCATTGTGCCTTTTGTATTTAATTCCGTGGCAATTTCTGTGTTCATCGTCTATAAGAAGGTAAGAGGGATACAGTAAACCTGAATAGAAGCATCGGAATCTATAGCTAGTGTGACAGGAATGGTTCAAACATAGACAGTAAGAAGAGTCAGTATTCTTGTACTTAAGTGAGCATCCTGAAGTTAAGCATCGGTATGTATGACTAGAGTCACAGGAATGGTTCAAAGCACAGTCAGTAAGAAGAATCAGTTTCTTGTACTTATGTCGGCATTGTGCCTATTGTATTTAATCCCGATGCAATTTCTGTGTTTCATCGTCAATAAAAAGGTCCAAGGTATACAGTAAACCTGGAGTGAAGCATCGGAAACTATAACTAGTGTCACAGGGATGGTTCAAAACATAGTCAGTAAGAAGAGTCAGTCTTCTTGTACTTACGTCGGCATTGTGCCTATTGTATTTGATTCCGATGCAAATTCTGTGTTTCATCGTCAATAAGAAGGTCCAAGGGATACAGTAAACCTGGAGTGAAGCATCGAAATCTATAGCTAGTGACACAGGAATGGTTCAAAACACAGACAGTAAGAAGAGTCAGACTTCTTTTACTTAAGTCGGCATTGTGCCTATTGTATTTAATTCCGATGCAATTTCTGTATTTCATCGTCAATAAGAAGGTCCAAGGGATACAGTAAACCTATAGTGAAGCATCGCAATCTATAACTAGTGTCACAGGAATGGTTCAAAACATAGACAGTAAGAAGAGTCAGTCTTCCTGTACTTAAGTCATCATTGTGCATATTCTATTAAATTCTGATGCAATTTCTGTGTTTAATCGTCAATAAGAAGGTCCAAGGGATACAGTAAACCTATAGTGAACCATCGGAGTCTATAACTAGTGTCACAGGAATGGTTCAAAACATAGACAGTAAGAAGAGTCAGTCTTCTTGTACTTAATTCGGCATTGTGCCTTTTGTATTTAAGTCGGATGCAATTTCTGTGTTTCATCGGAAATAAGAAGGTCAGAGGGATACAGTAAACCTGATGTGAAGCACGGAATCTATAACTAGTGGCACAGGAATGGTTCAAAACATAGTCAGTAGGAAGAGTCAGTCTTGTTGTACTTAGGTCGGTATTGTGCATTTTTTTTTTAAATTCCGATGCAATTTCTGTGTTTCATCGTCAATAAGAAGGTCCAAGCGATACACTAAACCTGAAATGAACCATCGGAATCTATAACGAGTTTCACAGGAATGATTCAAACATTGACAGTAGGAAAAGTCAGTCTACATGTACTTAAGTCGGCATTGTGGCTTTTGTATTTCATTCCGATGCAATTTCTGTGTTTCATCGTCAATAAGAAGGTCAGAGGGATACAGTAAAACTGAAGTGAAGCATCGGAATCTATAACTAGTGTCACAGGAATGGTTCAAAACATAGTCAGTAAGAAGACTCAGTCTTCTGGTACTTAAGTCGGCATTGTGCCCCTTGTATTTAATTCCGATGCAATTTGTGTGTTTCATCGTCAATAAGAAGGTCAGAGGGATACAGTAAACCTGAAGTGAAGAATCGGAATCTATAACTAGTGTCCCAGGAATGGTTCAAAACATAGAGAGTTGGAAGACTCAGTCTTTTTGTACGTAAGTCGGCATTGTACCTCTTGTATTTAATTCCGATGCAATTTGTGTGTTTCATCGTCAATAAGAAGGTCAGAGGGATACAATAAAACTGAAGTGAACATCGGAATCTATAACTAGTGTCACAGGAAAGGTTTAAAACATAGTCAGTAAGAAGTCTCAGCCTTCTTGTACTTAAGTCGGCATTGTGCCTCTTGTATTTAAATCCGATGCAATTTGTGTGTTTCATCGTCAATAAGAAGGTCCGAGGGATACAGTAAACCTGAAAAGAAGCTTCGGAATCTATAACTAGTGTCACAGGAATGGTTCAAAACATAGAGAGTTGGACGACCCAGTCTTCCTGTACTTAAGTCGGCATTGTGCCTCTTGTATTTAATTCCGATGCAATTTGTGTGTTTCATCGTCAATAAGAAGCTCAGAGGGATACAGTAAACCTCAAGTGAAGCATCGGAATAAAATACTAGTGTCACAGGAATGGTTAAAATCATAGACAGTAGGAAGAGTCAGTCTTCTTGTACTTAAGTCGGTTTTGTGCCTTTTCTATTTAATTCCGATGCAATTTCTGTGTTTCATCGTCAAAAAGAGGGTCAGAGGGATACAGTAAACCTGGAGTGAAGCACCGGAATCTATAACTAGTGTCACAGGAATGGTTCAAAACATAGACTGTCAGAAGAGTCAGTCTTCTTGTACTTAAGTCGGCATTGTGCATTTTGTATTTAATTCTGATGCAATTTCTGTGTTTCATCGTCAATAAGAAGGTCCAAGGGATACAGTAAACCTGGAGTGAAGCATCGGAATCTATCACTAGTGTCACCGTAATGGTTCAAAAGATAGACAGTTGGAAGGGTCAGTCTTCTTGTACTTAAGTCGGCATTGTGCCTTTTGTATTTAATTCTGATGCAATTTGTGTGTTTCATCGTCAATAAGAAGGGATACAGTAAACCTGGAGTGAAGCATCGGAATCTATAACTAGTGTCACAGGGATGGTTCAAAGCATAGACAGTAAGAAGAGTCAGTCTTCTTGTACTTTAGTCGGCATTGTGCCTTTTTTATTTAATTCCGATGCAATTTCTGTGTTTCGTCGTCAATAACAAGGTCAGAGGGATACAGTAATCCTGAAGTGAAGCATCGGAATCTGTGACTAGTGTCACAGGAATGGTGCAAAACATAGTCAGTAAGAAGAGTCAGTCTTCTTGTACTTAAGTCGGTATTGTGCCTTTTGAATTTAATTCCGATGCAATTTCTGTGTTCATCGTCACTAAGAAGGTCAGAGGGATACAGTAAACCTGAAGTGAAGCATCAGAATCTATGACTAGTGTCACACGAATGGTTCAAAACATAGACAGTTGGAAGGGTCAGTCTTCTTGTACTTAAGTCGGCATTGTGCCTTTTGTATTTAATTCCGATGCAATTGCTGTGTTTGATCGTCAATAAGAAGGTCCAAGAGATACAGTAAACCTGAAATGAACCATCGGAATCTATAACTAGTGTCACAGGAATGGTTCAAAACATAGACAGTAGGAAAAGTCAGTCTACATATACTTAAGTCGGCATTGTGCCTTTTGTATTTAATTCCGATGCAACTTCTGTGTTTCATCGTCAATAAGAAGGTCAGAGGGATACAGTTAACCTGAAGTGAAGCATTGGAATTTATAACTAGTGTCACAGGAATGGTTCAAAACATAGTCAATATGAAGAGTCAGTCTTCTTGTACGTAAGTCTGCATTGTGAATTTTGTATTTACTTCCGATACAATTTCTGTGTTTCATCGTCAATAAGAAGGTCCAAGGGATACACTAAACCTGAAGTGAAGCACCGGAATCTATAACTAGTGTCACAGGAATGGTTCAAAACATACACAGTAAGAAGAGTCCGTCTTCTTGTACTTAAGTCACCATTGTGCATTTTCTACTTAATTCTGAAGCAATTTCTGTGTTTCATCGTCAATAAGATGGTCCGAGGGATACTGTAAACCTGGATTGGAGCATCGGAATCTATAACTAGTGTCACAGGGATGGTTCAAAACATAGACAATAAGAAGAGTCAGTCTTCTTGTACTTAAGTCGGCATTGTGCCTTTTGTATTTAATTCCGATGCATTTTCTGTGTTTCATCGTCAATAAGAAGGTCAGAGGGATACAGTAATCCTGAAGTTAAGTATCGGAATCTATAACTAGTGTCTCAGGAATGGTTCAAAACATAGACAGTAGGAAGAGTCAGTCTTCTTGTACTTAAGTCGGCATTGTTCCTTTTCTATTTAATTCCGATGCAATTTCTGTGTTTCATCGTCAATAAGATAGTCCAAGGGATACTGTAAACCTGGAGTGGAGCATCGGAATCTATAACTAGTGTCACAGGGATGGTTCAAAACATAGACAATAAGAAGAGTCAGTCTTCTTGTACTTAATTCGGCATTGTGTCTTTTGTATTTATTTCCGATGCAATTTCTGTGATTCATCGTCAATAAGAAGGTCAGAGGGATACAGTAAACATGATGTGAGACATCGTAATCTATAACTAGTGTCACAGGAATGGTTCAAAAAATAGTCAGTAAGAAGAGTCAGTCTTCTTGTACTTAAGTCGGTATTGTGCCTTTTGTATTTAATTCCGATGCAATTTCTGTGTTTCTACGTCAATAAGAAGGTCCAAGGGATACAGTAAACCTGGAGTGAAGCATCGGAATCTATAACTAGTGTCAGAGGGACGGTTCTTGTACTTTAGTCGGCATTGTGCTTTTTGTATTTAATTCCAATGCAATATCTGTGTTTCATCGTCACTAAGAAGGTCAGTGGGATACAGTAATCCTGAAGTTAAGCATCGGAATTTAGAACTAGTGTCACAGGAATGGTTCAAAACATAGTCAGTAAGAAGAGTCAGTCTTCTTGTAGTTAAGTCGGCATTGTACCTTTTCTATTTAATTCCGATGCAATTTCTGTGTTTCATCGTCAATAAGAAGGTCAGAGGGATACAGTAAACCTGAAGTGAAGCATTGGAATCTACAACTCGTGTCACAGGAATGGTTAAAATCATGGAGAGTTGGAAGATTCAGTCTTCTTGTACTTAAGTCGGCATTGTGCCTTTTGTATTTCATTCTGATGCAATTTCTGTGTTTCATCGTCCATAAGATGGTCCGAGGGAGACAGTAAACATCAAGTGAAGCATCGGAATAAAAAACTAGTGTCACAGGAATGGTTCAAACATAGAGAGTAGGAAGAGTCAGACTTCTTGTACTTAAGTCGGCATTGTGCTGTTTCTATTTAATACCGATGCGATTTCTGTGTCTCATCGTCAATAAGAAGGTCCAAGGGATACAGTAAACCTGAAGTGAAGCATCAGAATCTATAACTAGTGTCACAGGAATGGTTCAAAACATAGTCAGTAAGAAGAGTCAGTGTTCTTCTACTTAAGCCGGCATTGTGCCTATTGTATTTAAATCCGATGCAATTAGTGTGTTTCATCGTCAATAAGAAGGTCCAAGAAATACAGTATACCAGAAGTGAAGCATCGGAATCTATAACTAGTGTCACAGGAATGGTTCAAAACATAGAGAGTGGGAAGATTCAGTCTTCTTGTACTTAAGTCGGCATTGTGCCTTTTGTATTTCATTCCGATGCAATTTCTGTGTTTCATCGTCAATAACAAGGTCCAAGGTATACAGTAAACCTGGAGTGAAGCATCGGAATCTATAACTAGTGTCACAGGAATGCTTCAATACATAGACATTAAGATGAGTCAGTCTTCTTTTACTTAATTCGGAATTGTGCCTTTTGTATTTCATACCGACCCAATTTCTGTGTTTCATCGTCAATAAGAACGTCAGAGGGATACAGTAAATCTGCAGTGAAGCATCGGAATCTATAACTAGTGTCACAGGAATGGTTCAAATCATAGACAGTAAGAAGAGTCTGTCTTCTTGTACTTAAATCGGCATTGTGCCTTTTGTATTTAATTCCGATGTAATTTCTGTGTTTCATCGTTAATAAGATGGTCAGTGGGATACAGTAAAAATGAAGTGGAGCATCGGAATCTATAACTAGCGTCATAGGAATGGTTCAAAGCATAGAGAGTTGGAAGAGTCAGTATTCTTGTACTTAAGTCGGCATTGTGCCTTTTGTATTTAATTCCGATGCAATTTCTGTGTTTCATCGTCAATAAGAAGGTCAGTGGGATACAGTAAACATGAAGTGAAGCATCTGAATCTATAACTAGCGTCATAGGAATGGTTCAAAGCATAGAGAGTTGGAAGAGTCAGTATTCTTGTACTTAAGTCGGCATTGTGCCTTTTGTATTTAATTCCGATGCAATTTCTGTGTTTCATTGTCAATAAGATGGTCCAAGGGTTACAGTAAACCTGAAGCGAAGCATCGAAATCTATAACTAGTATCACAGGAATGGTTCAAAACACAGGCAGTAAGAAGAGTCAGACTTCCTTTACTTAAGTCGGCATTGTGCCTTTTGTATTTAATTCCGATGCAATTTCTGTGTTTCATCGTCAATAAGAAGGTCCAAGGGATACAGTAAACCTGGAGTGAAGCATCAGAGTCTAAACTAGTGTCACAGGAATGGTTCTAAACAAAGACAGTAAGAAGAGTCAGTCTTCTTGTACTTAATTCAGCATTGTGCCTTTTGTATTTAATTCCGATGCAAATTCTGTGATTCATCGTCAATAAGAAGGTCAGAGGGACACAGTAAACCTGATGTGAAGCATCGTAATCTATAACTAGTGTCACAGGAATGGTTCAAAATATAGTCAGTAAGAAGAGCCAGTCTTCTTGTACTTAAGTCGGTATTGCGCTTTTTGTATTTAATTCCGATGCAATTTGTGTGTTTGATCGTCAATAAGAAGGTCCAAGAGATACAGTAAACCTGAAATGAACCATCGGAATCTATAACTAGTGTCAGAGGAATGGTTCAAAACATAGACAGTAAGAAAAAGTCAGTCTACATATACTTAAGTCAGCATTGTGCCTTTTGTATTTAATTCCGATGCAACTTCTGTGTTTTATCGTCAATAAGAAGGTCAGAGGGATACAGTAAACCCCAAGTGAAGCATCGGAATAAAAAACTAGTGTCACAGGAATGGTTCAAACATAGAGAGTAGGAAGAGTCAGTCTTCTTGTACTTAAGTCGGCATTGTGCTGTTTCTATTTAATACCGATGCGATTTCTGTGTCTCATCGTCAATAAGAAGGTCCAAGGGATACAGTAAACCTGGAGTGAAGCATCGGAATATATAACTAGTGTCACAGGGATGGTTCAAAACATAGACAGTAAGAAGAGTCAGTGTCCTTGTACTTAAGTCGGCATTGTGCCTTTTGTATTTAATTCCGATGCAATTTCTGTTTTTCATTGTCAATAAGAAGGTCCAAGGGTTACAGTAAACCTGAAGCGAAGCATCGAAATCTATAACTAGTATCACAGAAATGGTTCAAACATAGACAGTATGCAGAGTCAGTCTTCTTGTACTTAAGACGGCATTGTGACTTTTCTATTTAATTCCGATGCAATATCTGTGTTTCATCGTCAATAAGAAGGACCAAGGGATACAGTAAACCTGGAGTGACGCATCGGAATCTATAACTAGTGTCACAGGAATTGTTCAAAACATAGACAGTAAGAAGAGTCAGTCTTCTTGTACTTAAGTCGGCATTGTGCCTTTTGTATTTAATTCCGATGTGATTTCTTCGTTTCATCGTCAATAAGATGGTCAGTGGGATACAGTAAAAATGAAGTGGAGCATCGGAATCTATAACTAGCGTCATAGGAATGGTTCAAAGCATAGAGAGTTGGAAGAGTCAGTATTCTTGTACTTAAGTCGGCATTGTGCCTTTTGTATTTAATTCCGATGCAATTTCTGTGTTTCATTGTCAATAAGAAGTTCCAAGGGTTACAGTAAACCTGAAGCGAAGCATCGAAATCTATAACTAGTATCACAGGAATGGTTCAAAACACAGGCAGTAAGAAGAGTCAGACTTCTTTTACTTAAGTCGGCATTGTGCCTTTTGTATTTAATTCCGATGCAATTTCTGTGTTTCATCGTCAATAAGAAGGTCCAAGGGATACAGTAAACCTGGAGTGAAGCATCAGAGTCTATAACTAGTGTCACAGGAATGGTTCTAAACAAAGACAGTAAGAAGAGTCAGTCTTCTTGTACTTAATTCGGCATTGTGCCTTTTGTATTTAATTCCGATGCAAATTCTGTGATTCATAGTCAATAAGAAGGTCAGAGGGACACAGTAAACCTGATGTGAAGCATCGTAATCTATAACTAGTGTCACAGGAATGGTTCAAAATATAGTCAGTAAGAAGAGCCAGTCTTCTTGTACTTAAGTCGGTATTGCGCTTTTTGTATTTAATTCCGATGAAATTTGTGTGTTTGATCGTCAATAAGAAGGTCCAAGAGATACAGTAAACCTGAAATGAACCATCGGAATCTATAACTAGTGTCAGAGGAATGGTTCAAAACATAGATAGTAGGAAAAAGTCAGTCTACATATACTTAAGTCGGCATTGTGCCTTTTGTATTTAATTCCGATGCAACTTCTGTGTTTCATCGTCAATAAGAAGGTCAGAGGGATACAGTAAACCCCAAGTGAAGCATCGGAATAAAAAACTAGTGTCACAGGAATGGTTCAAACATAGAGAGTAGGAAGAGTCAGTCTTCTTGTACTTAAGTCGGCATTGTGCTGTTTCTATTTAATACCGAAGCGATTTATGTGTCTCATCGTCAATAAGAAGGTCCAAGGGATACAGTAAACCTCAAGTGAAGCATCGGAATCTATAACTAGTGTCACAGGAATGGTTCAAACATAGTCAGTAAAAAGAGTCAGTCTTCTTGTACTTAAATCGGCATTGTGCCTTTTGTATTTAATTCCGAAGCAAATTCTGTGTTTCATTGTCAATAAGAAGGTCCAAGGGATACAGTAAACCTGGAGTGAAGCATCGGAATATATAACTAGTGTCACAGGGATGGTTCAAAACATAGACAGTAGGAAAAGTCAGTCTACATATACTTAAGTCGGCATTGTGCCTTTTGTATTTAATTCCGATGCAACTTCTGTGTTTCATCGTCAATAAGACGGTCAGAGGGATACAGTTAACCTGAAGTGAAGCATTGGAATTTATAACTAGTGTCACAGGGATGGTTCAAAACATACACAGTAAGAAGAGTCCGTCCTCTTGTACTTAAGTCACCATTGTGCATTTTCTACTTAATTCTGAAGCAATTTCTGTGTTTCATCGTCAATAAGAAGGTCAGAGGGATACAGTAATCCTGAAGTTAAGTATCGGAATCTATAACTAGTGTCACAGGAATGGTTCAAAACATAGACAGTAGGAAGAGTCAGTCTTCTTGTACTTGAGTCGGCATTGTTCCTTTTCTATTTAATTCCGATGCAATTTCTGTGTTTCATCGTCAATAAGAAAGTCCAAGGGATACTGTAAACCTGGAGTGGAGCATCGGAATCTATAACTAGTGTCACAGGGATGGTTCAAAACATAGACAATAAGAAGAGTCAGTCTTCTTGTACTTAATTCGGCATTGTGTCTTTTGTATTTATTTCCGATGCAATTTCTGTGATTCATCGTCAATAAGAAGGTCAGAGGGATACAGTAAACATGATGTGTGGCATCGTAATCTATAACTAGTGTCACAGGAATGGTTCAAAAAATAGTCAGTAAGAAGAGTCAGTCTTCTTGTACTTAAGTCGGTATTGTGCCTTTTGTATTTAATTCCGATGCAATTTCTGTGTTTCTACGTCCATAAGAAGGTCCAAGGGATACAGTAAACCTGGAGTGAAGCATCGGAATCTATAACTAGTGTCAGAGGGACGGTTCTTGTACTTTAGTCGGCATTGTGCTTTTTGTATTTAATTCCAATGCAATATCTGTGTTTCATCGTCACTAAGAAGGTCAGTGGGATACAGTAATCCTGAAGTTAAGCATCGGAATTCAGAACTAGTGTCACAGGAATGGTTCAAAACATAGTCAGTAAGAAGAGTCAGTCTTCTTGTAGTTAAGTCGGCATTGTACCTTTTCTATTTAATTCCGATGCAATTTCTGTGTTTCATCGTCAATAAGAAGGTCAGAGGGATACAGTAAACCTGAAGTGAAGCATTGGAATCTACAACTCGTGTCACAGGAATGGTTAAAATCATGGAGAGTTGGAAGATTCAGTCTTCTTGTACTTAAGTCGGCATTGTGCCTTTTGTATTTCATTCTGACTCAATTTCTGTGTTTCATCGTCCATAAAATGGTCCGAGGGAGACAGTAAACATCAAGTGAAGCATCGGAATAAAAAACTAGTGTCACAGGAATGGTTCAAACATAGAGAGTACGAAGAGTCAGTTTTCTTGTACTTAAGTCGGCATTGTGCTGTTTCTATTTAATACCGATGCGATTTCTGTGTCTCATCGTCAATAAGAAGGTCCAAGGGATACAGTAAACCTGAAGTGAAGCATCAGAATCTATAACTAGTGTCACAGGAATGGCTCAAAACATAGTCAGTAAGAAGAGTCAGTGTTCTTCTACTTAAGCCGGCATTGTGCCTATTGTATTTAAATCCGATGCAATTAGTGTGTTTCACCGTCAATAAGAAGGTCCAAGAAATACAGTATACCAGAAGTGAAGCATCGGAATCTATAACTAGTGTCACAGGAATGGTTCATAACATAGAGAGTGGGAAGATTCAGTCTTCTTGTACTTAAGTCGGCATTGTGCCTTTTGTATTTCATTCCGATGCAATTTCTGTGTTTTATCGTCAATAACAAGGTCCAAGGTATACAGTAAACCTGGAGTGAAGCATCGGAATCTATAACTAGTGTCACAGGAATGCTTCAATACATAGACATCAAGATGAGTCAGTCTTCTTGTACTTTAGTCGGCATTGTGCCTTTTTTATTTAATTCCGATGCAATTTCTGTGTTTCGTCGTCAATAACAAGGTCAGAGGGATACAGTAATCCTGAAGTGAAGCATCGGAATCTGTGACTAGTGTCACAGGAATGGTGCAAAACATAGTCAGTAAGAAGAGTCAGTCTTCTTGTACTTAAGTCGGTATTGTGCCTTTTGAATTTAATTCCGATGCAATTTCTGTGTTCATCGTCACTAAGAAGGTCAGAGGGATACAGTAAACCTGAAGTGAAGCATCAGAATCTATGACTAGTGTCACACGAATGGTTCAAAACATAGACAGTTGGAAGGGTCAGTCTTCTTGTACTTAAGTCGGCATTGTGCCTTTTGTATTTAATTCCGATGCAATTGCTGTGTTTGATCGTCAATAAGAAGGTCCAAGAGATACAGTAAACCTGAAATGAACCATCGGAATCTATAACTAGTGTCACAGGAATGGTTCAAAACATAGACAGTAGGAAAAGTCAGTCTACATATACTTAAGTCGGCATTGTGCCTTTTGTATTTAATTCCGATGCAACTTCTGTGTTTCATCGTCAATAAGAAGGTCAGAGGGATACAGTTAACCTGAAGTGAAGCATTGGAATTTATAACTAGTGTCACAGGAATGGTTCAAAACATAGTCAGTATGAAGAGTCAGTCTTCTTGTACGTAAGTCTGCATTGTGAATTTTGTATTTAGTTCCGATACAATTTCTGTGTTTCATCGTCAATAAGAAGGTCCAAGGGATACACTAAACCTGAAGTGAAGCATCGGAATCTATAACTAGTGTCACAGGAATGGTTCAAAACATACACAGTAAGAAGAGTCCGTCTTCTTGTACTTAAGTCACCATTGTGCATTTTCTACTTAATTCTGAAGCAATTTCTGTGTTTCATCGTCAATAAGAAGGTCCAAGGGATACTGTAAACCTGGATTGGAGCATCGGAATCTATAACTAGTGTCACAGGGATGGTTCAAAACATAGACAATAAGAAGAGTCAGTCTTCTTGTACTTAATTCGGCATTGTGTCTTTTGTATTTATTTCCGATGCAATTTCTGTGATTCATCGTCAATAAGAAGGTCAGTGGGATACAGTAAACATGATGTGAGGCATCGTAATCTATAACTAGTGTCACAGGAATGGTTCAAAAAATAGTCAGTAAGAAGAGTCAGTCTTCTTGTACTTAAGTCGGTATTGTGCATTTTGTATTTAATTCCGATGCAATTTCTGTGTTTCTACGTCAATAAGAAGGTCCAAGGGATACAGTAAGCCTGGAGTGAAGCATCGGAATCTATAACTAGTGTCAGAGGGACGGTTCTTGTACTTTAGTCGGCATTGTGCTTTTTGTATTTAATTCCAATGCAATATCTGTGTTTCATCGTCACTAAGAAGGTCAGTGGGATACAGTAATCCTGAAGTTAAGCATCGGAATTTAGAACTAGTGTCACAGGAATGGTTCAAAACATAGTCAGTAAGAAGAGTCAGTCTTCTTGTAGTTAAGTCGGCATTGTCACTTTTCTATTTAATTCCGAAGCAATTTCTGTGTTTCATCGTCAATAAGAAGGTCAGAGGGATACAGTAAACCTGAAGTGAAGCATTGGAATCTACAACTCGTGTCACAGGAATGGTTAAAATCATGGAGAGTTGGAAGATTCAGTCTTCTTGTACTTAAGTCGGCATTGTGCCTTTTGTATTTCATTCTGATGCAATTTCTGTGTTTCATCGTCCATAAGATGGTCCGAGGGAGACAGTAAACATCAAGTGAAGCATCGGAATAAAAAACTAGTGTCACAGGAATGGTTCAAACATAGAGAGTAGGAAGAGTCAGTCTTCTTGTACTTAAGTCGGCATTGTGCTGTTTCTATTTAATACCGATGCGATTTCTGTGTCTCATCGTCAATAAGAAGGTCCAAGGGTTACAGTAAACCTGAAGTGAAGCATCAGAATCTATAACTAGTGTCACAGGAATGGTTCAAAACATAGTCAGTAAGAAGAGTCAGTGTTCTTCTACTTAAGCCGGCATTGTGCCTATTGTATTTAAATCCGATGCAATTAGTGTGTTTCATCGTCAATAAGAAGGTCCAAGAAATACAGTATACCAGAAGTGAAGCATCGGAATCTATAACTAGTGTCACAGGAATGGTTCAAAACATAGAGAGTGGGAAGATTCAGTCTTCTTGTACTTAAGTCGGCATTGTGCCTTTTGTATTTCATTCCGATGCAATTTCTGTGTTTCATCGTCAATAACAAGGTCCAAGGTATACAGTAAACCTGGAGTGAAGCATCGGAATCTATAACTAGTGTCACAGGAATGCTTCAATACATAGACATTAAGATGAGTCAGTCTTCTTTTACTTAATTCGGAATGATGCCTTTTGTATTTCATACCGACCCAATTTCTGTGTTTCATCGTCAATAAGAACGTCAGTGGGATACAGTAAATCTGAAGTGAAGCATCGGAATCTATAACTAGTGTCACAGGAATGGTTCAAAACATAGACAGTAAGAAGAGTCTGTCTTCTTGTACTTAAATCGGCATTGTGCCTTTTGTATTTAATTCCGATGTAATTTCTGTGTTTCATCGTTAATAAGATGGTCAGTGGGATACAGTAAAAATGAAGTGGAGCATCGGAATCTATAACTAGCGTCATAGGAATGGTTTAAAGCATAGAGAGTTGGAAGAGTCAGTATTCTTGTACTTAAGTCGGCATTGTGCCTTTTGTATTTAATTCCGATGCAATTTCTGTGTTTCATCGTCAATAAGAAGGTCAGTGGGATACAGTAAACATGAAGTGAAGCATCTGAATCTATAACTAGCGTCATAGGAATGGTTCAAAGCATAGAGAGTTGGAAGAGTCAGTATTCTTGTACTTAAGTCGGCATTGTGCCTTTTGTATTTAATTCCGATGCAATTTCTGTGTTTCATTGTCAATAAGATGGTCCAAGGGTTACAGTAAACCTGAAGCGAAGCATCGAAATCTATAACTAGTATCACAGGAATGGTTCAAAACACAGGCAGTAAGAAGAGTCAGACTTCTTTTACTTAAGTCGGCATTGTGCCTTTTGTATTTAATTCCGATGCAATTTCTGTGTTTCATCGTCAATAAGAAGGTCCAAGGAATACAGTAAACCTAGAGTGAAGCATCAGAGTCTAAACTAGTGTCACAGGAATGGTTCTAAACAAAGACAGTAAGAAGAGTCAGTCTTCTTGTACTTAATTCGGCATTGTGCCTTTTGTATTTAATTCCGATGCAAATTCTGTGATTCATCGTCAATAAGAAGGTCAGAGGGACACAGTAAACCTGATGTGAAGCATCGTAATCTATAACTAGTGTCACAGGAATGGTTCAAAATATAGTCAGTAAGAAGAGCCAGTCTTCTTTTACTTAAGTCGGTATTGCGCTTTTTGTATTTAATTCCGATGCAATTTGTGTGTTTGATCGTCAATAAGAAGGTCCAAGAGATACAGTAAACCTGAAATGAACCATCGGAATCTATAACTAGTGTCAGAGGAATGGTTCAAAACATAGACAGTAGGAAAAAGTCAGTCTACATATACTTAAGTCGGCATTGTGCCTTTTGTATTTAATTCCGATGCAACTTCTGTGTTTCATCGTCAATAAGAAGGTCAGAGGGATACAGTAAACCCCAAGTGAAGCATCGGAATAAAAAACTAGTGTCACAGGAATGGTTCAAACATAGAGAGTGGGAAGAGTCAGTCTTCTTGTACTTAAGTCGGCATTGTGCTGTTTCTATTTAATACCGATGCGATTTCTGTGTCTCATCGTCAATAAGAAGGTCCAAGGGATACAGTAAACCTGGAGTGAAGCATCGGAATATATAACTAGTGTCACAGGGATGGTTCAAAACATAGACAGTAAGAAGAGTCAGTCTCCTTGTACTTAAGTCGGCATTGTGCCTTTTGTATTTAATTCCGATGCAATTTCTGTGTTTCATTGTCAATAAGAAGGTCCAAGGGTTACAGTAAACCTGAAGCGAAGCATCGAAATCTATAACTAGTATCACAGAAATGGTTCAAACATAGACAGTATGCAGAGTCAGTCTTCTTGTACTTAAGACGGCATTGTGACTTTTCTATTTAATTCCGATGCAATATCTGTGTTTCATCGTCAATAAGAAGGACCAAGGGATACAGTAAACCTGGAGTGACGCATCGGAATCTATAACTAGTGTCACAGGAATTGTTCAAAACATAGACAGTAAGAAGAGTCAGTCTTCTTGTACTTAAGTCGGCATTGTGCCTTTTGTATTTAATTCCGATGTGATTTCTTCGTTTCATCGTCAATAAGATGGTCAGTGGGATACAGTAAAAATGAAGTGGAGCATCAGAATCTATAACTAGCGTCATAGGAATGGTTCAAAGCATAGAGAGTTGGAAGAGTCAGTATTCTTGTACTTAAGTCGGCATTGTGCCTTTTGTATTTAATTCCGATGCAATTTCTGTGTTTCATTGTCAATAAGAAGTTCCAAGGGTTACAGTAAACCTGAAGCGAAGCATCGAAATCTATAACTAGTATCACAGGAATGGTTCAAAACACAGGCAGTAAGAAGAGTCAGACTTCTTTTACTTAAGTCGGCATTGTGCCTTTTGTATTTAATTCCGATGCAATTTCTGTGTTTCATCGTCAATAAGAAGGTCCAAGGGATACAGTAAACCTGGAGTGAAGCATCAGAGTCTACAACTAGTGTCACAGGAATGGTTCTAAACAAAGACAGTAAGAAGAGTCAGTCTTTTTGTACTTAATTCGGCATTGTGCCTTTTGTATTTAATTCCGATGCAAATTCTGTGATTCATAGTCAATAAGAAGGTCAGAGGGACACAGTAAACCTGATGTGAAGCATCGTAATCTATAACTAGTGTCACAGGAATGGTTCAAAATATAGTCAGCAAGAAGAGCCAGTCTTCTTGTACTTAAGACGGTATTGCGCTTTTTGTATTTAATTCCGATGAAATTTGTGTGTTTGATCGGCAATAAGAAGGTCCAAGAGATACAGTAAACCTGAAATGAACCATCGGAATCTATAACTAGTGTCAGAGGAATGGTTCAAAACATAGATAGTAGGAAAAAGTCAGTCTACATATACTTAAGTCGGCATTGTGCCTTTTGTATTTAATTCCGATGCAACTTCTGTGTTTCATCGTCAATAAGAAGGTCAGAGGGATACAGTAAACCCCAAGTGAAGCATCGGAATAAAAAACTAGTGTCACAGGAATGGTTCAAACATAGAGAGTTGGAAGAGTCAGTCTTCTTGTACTTAAGTCGGCATTGTGCTGTTTCTATTTAATACCGAAGCGATTTATGTGTCTCATCGTCAATAAGAAGGTCCAAGGGATACAGTAAACCTCAAGTGAAGCATCGGAATCTATAACTAGTGTCACAGGAATGGTTCAAACATAGTCAGTAAGAAGAGTCAGTCTTCTTGTACTTAAATCGGCATTGTGCCTTTTGTATTTAATTCCGAAGCAAATTCTGTGTTTCATTGTCAATAAGAAGGTCCAAGGGATACAGTAAATCTGGAGTGAAGCATCGGAATATATAACTAGTGTCACAGGGATGGTTCAAAACATAGACAGTAAGAAGAGTCAGTCTCCTTGTACTTAAGTCGGCATTGTGCCTTTTGTATTTAATTCCGATGCAATTTCTGTGTTTCATTGTCAATAAGAAGGTCCAAGGGTTACAGTAAACCTGAAGCGAAGCATCGAAATCTATAACTAGTATCACAGAAATGGTTCAAACATAGACAGTATGCAGAGTCAGTCTTCTTGTACTTAAGACGGCATTGTGCCTTTTCTATTTAATTCCGATGCAATTGCTGTGTTTTATCGTCAATAAGAAGGACCAAGGGATACAGTAAACCTGGAGTGAAGCATCGGAATCTATAACTAGTGTCACAGGAATTGTTCAAAACATAGATAGTAAGAAGAGTCAGTCTTCTTGTACTTATGTCGGCATTGTGCCTTTTCTATTTAATTCCGATGCAATTGCTATGTTTCATCGTCACTAAGACGGTCAGTGGGATACAGTAATCCTGAAGGTAAGCATCGGAATCTATAACTAGTGTACAGGAATGGTTCAAAACATGGTCAGTAAGAAGAGTCAGTCTTCTTGTAGTTAAGTCGGTATTGTGCCTTTTCTATTTAATTCCGATGCAATTTCTGTGTTTCATCGTCAATAAGTAGGTCATAGGGATACAGTAAACCTGAAGTGAAGCATCGGAATCTATAACTAGTGTCACAGGATAGGTTCAAAACATAGTCACTAAGAAGAGTCAGTCTTCTTGTACTTAAGTCGGCATTGTGCCTTTTGTATTTAATTCCGATGCAATTTCTGTGTTTCATCGACAATAAGAAGGTGCAAGGGATACAGTAAAGCTGGAGTGAAGCATCGGAATCTATAACTAGTGTCACAGGAATGGTTCAAAACATGGTCAGTAAGAAGAGTAAGTCTTCTTGTAGTTAAGTCGGTATTGTGCCTTTTCTATTTAATTCCGATGCAATTTCTGTGTTTCATCGTCAATAAGAACGTCCAAGGGATACAGTAAACCTGAAATGAACCATGGGAATCTATAACTAGTGTCACAGGAATGGTTTAAAACATAGACAGTAGGAAAAGTCAGTCTACACGTACTTAAGCGGAATTGTGCCTTTTGTATTTAATTCAGGTGCAATTTCTGTGTTTCATCGTCAATAAGAAGGTCAGAGGGATACAGTAAACCTAAAGTGAAGCATCGGAATCCATAACTAGTGTCACAGGAATGGTTCAAAGCGTAGTCAGTAAGAAGAGTCAGTCTTCTTGTACTTAAGTCGGCATTGTGCCTTTTGTATTTAATTCCGATGCAATTTGTGTGTTTCATCGTCAATAAAAAGGTCCAAGGTATACAGTAAACCTGAAGTGAAGCATCGGCATCTATAACTAGTGTCCCAGGAATGGTTCTAAACATAGACAGTAGGAAGAGTCTGTCTTCTTGTACTTAAGTCGGTATTGTGCCTTTTGTATTTAATTCCGATGCAATTTCTGTGTTTCTACGTCAATAAGAATGTCCAAGGGATACAGTAAACCTGGAGTGAAGCATCGGAATCTATAACTATTGTCAGAGGTACAGTTCAAAACATAGACAGTAACATGAGTCAGTGTTCTTGTACTTTAGTCGGCATTGTGCTTTTTGTATTTAATTCCGATGCAATTTCTGTGTTTGATCGTCAGTAAGAAGGTCCAAGAGATACAGTAAACCTGTAATGAACCATTGGAATCTATAACTAGTGTCATAGGAATGGTTCAAAAGATAGACAGTAGGAAAAGTCAGTCTACATATACTTAAGTCGGCGTTGTGCCTTTTGTACTTAAGTCCGATGCAACTTCTGTGTTTCATCGTCAATAAGAAGGTCAGAGCGATACAGTAAACCTGACGTGAAGCATCGGAATCTATAACTAGTGTCACAGGAATGGTTCAAAACATAGTCAGTAAGAAGAGTCAGTCTTCTTGTACTTAAGTTGGCATTGTGCCTTTTGTATTTAATTCCGATGCAATTAGTGTGTTTCATCGTCAATAACAAAGTCCAAGGGATACAGTAAACCTGAAGTGAAGCATCGGAATCTATAACTAGTGTCACAGGAATGGTTCAAATCATAGAGGGTTGGAAGATTCAGTCTTCTTGTACTTAAGTCGGCATTGTGCCTTTTGTATTTAATTCCGATGCAATTTCTGTGTTTCATCGCCCACAAGAAGGTCCGAGGGAGACAGTAAACCTCAAGTGAAGCATCGGAATAAAAAACTAGTGTCACAGGAATGGTTCAAACATAGATAGTAGGAAGAGTCAGTCTTCTTGTACTTATGTCGGCATTGTGCTGTTTCTATTTAATACCGATGCGATTTCTGTTTCTCATCGTCAATAAGAAGGTCCAAGGGATACAGTAAACCTGAAGTGAAGCATCGGAATCTATAACTAGTGTCACAGGAATGTTTCAAAACATAGTCAGTAAGAAGAGTCAGTCTTCTTGTACTTAAGTCGGCATGGTGCCTTTTCCATTTAATTCCGATGCAATTTCTGTGTTTCATCGTCAAGAAGAAGGTCCAAGGGATACAGTAAACCTTGAGTGAAGCATCGGAATCTATAACTAGTGTCGCAGGAATGGTTCGTAACATAGACAGTAAGAAGAGTCTGTCTTCTTGTACTTATGTCGGCATTGTGACTTTTGTATTCAATTCCGATGCGATTTCTGTATTTTATCGTCAATAAGAAGGTCAGAGGGATACAGTAAACCCAAAGTGAAGCATCGGAATCTATAACTAGTGTCACAGGAATTTTTCAATACATAGTCAGTAAGAAGAGTCCGTCTTCTTGTACTTAAGTCGGCATTGTGGTTTTGTATTTAATTCCGATGCAATTTCTGTGTTTCATCGTCAATAAGTAGGTCAAAGGGATACAGTAATCCTGGAGTGAAGCATCGGAATCTATAACTAGTGTCACAGGAATGGTTCAAAACATAGTCAGTAAGATGAGTCAGTCTTCTTGTACTTAAGTCGGCATTGTGCCTTTTGTATTTAATTCCGATGTAATTTCTGTGTTTCATCGTCACTAAGACTGTCAGTGGGATACAGTAAACCTGAAGTGAAGCATCGGAATCTATAACTAGTGACACAGGAATGATTCAAAACATAGTCAGTAGGAAAAGTCAGTCTACACGTACTTAAGTCGGCATTGTGCCTTTTGTATTTAATTCCGATGCAATTTCTGTGTTTCATCGTCAATATGAAGGCCAGAAGGATACAGTAAACCTTAAGTGAAGCATCGGAATCTATAACTAGTGTCACAGGAATGGTTCAAACATAGTCAGTAAGAAGAGTCAGTCTTCTTGTACTTAAGTCGGCATTGTGACTTTTGTATATAATTCCGATGCAATTTCTGTGTTTCATCGTCAATATGAAGGTCCATGGGATACAGTAAACCTGAAGCGAAGCATTGAAATCTATAACTAGTATCACAGAAATGGTTCAAAACATAGACTGTATGCAGAGTCAGTCTTCTTGTGCTTAAGTCCGCATTGTGCCTTTTGTATTTAATTCCGATGCAATTGCTATGTTTCATCGTCACTAAGACGGTCAGTGGGATACAGTAATCCTGATGTTAAGCATCGGAATCTATAACTAGTGTCACAGGAATGGTTCAAAACATGGTCAGTAAGAAGAGTAGGTCTTCTTGTAGTTAAGTCGGTATTGTGCATTTTCTATTTAATTCCGATGCAATTTCTGTGTTTCATCGTCAATAAGAAGGTCATAGGGATACAGTAAACCTGAAGTGCAGCATCGGAATCTATAACTAGTGTCACAGGAATGGTTCAAAACATGGTCAGTAAGAAGAGTAATTCTTCTTGTAGTTAAGTCGGTATTGTGCCTTTTCTATTTAATTCCGATGCAATTTCTGTGTTTCATCGTCAATAAGAACGTCCAAGGGATACAGTAAACCTGAAATGAACCATGGGAATCTATAACTAGTGTCACAGGAATGGATCAAAGCATAGTCAGTAAGAAGAGTAAGTCGTCTTGTACTTAAGTCGGCATTGTGCCTTTTGTATTTAATTCCGATGCAATTTGTCTGTTTCATCGGCAATAAAAAGGTCCACGGGATACAGTAAACCTGGAGTGAAGCATCAGAGTCTATAACTAGTGTCACAGGAATGGTTCAAAACATAGACAGTAAGAAGAGTCAGTCTTCTTGTACTTAATTCAGCATTGCGCCTTTTGTATTTCATTCCGATGCAATTTCTGTGTTTCATCATCAACAAGAAGGTCAGAGGGATACAGTAAACCTGATGTGAAGCGTCGTAATCTATAACTAGTGTCACAGGAATGGTTCTAAACATAGTCAGTAAGAAGAGTCAGTCTTCTTGTACTTAAGTCGGTATTGTGCCTTTTGTATTTAATTCCGATGCAATTTCTGCGTTTCTACGTCAATAAGAGGGTCCAAGGGATACAGTAAACCTGGAGTGAAGCATCGGAATCTACAACTAGTGTCAGAGGTACGGTTCAAAACATAGACAGTAACATGAGTCAGTGTTCTTGTACTTTAGTCGGCATTGTGCTTTTTGTATTTAATTCCGATGCAATTTCTGTGATTCATCGTAACTAAGAAGGTCAGTGGGATCCAGTAATCCTGAAGTTAAGCATCAGAATCTATAACTAGTGTCACAGGAATGGTTCAAAACATAGTCATTATGAAGAATCAGTCTTCTTGTACGTAAGTCTGCATTGTGAGTTTTGTATTTAATTCCGATACAATTTCTGTGTTTCATCGTCAATAAGAAGGTCAGAGGGATACAGTAAACCTGGAGTGATGCATCGGAATCTATAACTAGTGTCACAGGGATAGTTCAAAACATAGACAGTAAGAAGGGTCAGTCTTCTTGTACTTAAGTCAGCATTGTGCCTTTTGTATTTAATTCCGATGCATTTTCTGTGTTTCATCGTCAATAAGAAGGTCAAAGGGATGCAGTAGTCCTGAAGTTAAGTATCGGAATCTATGACTAGTGTCACAGGAATGGTTCAAAACATAGACAGTAGGAAGAGTCAGTCTTCTTGTACTTAAGTCATCATTGTGCCTTTGTAATTAATTCCGATGCAATTTCTGTGTTTGATCGTCAATAAGAAGGTCCAAGGGATACAGTAAACCTGAAGTGAAGCATCGGAATGTATAACTAGTGTCACAGCAATGGTTCAAAACATAGTCAGTAAGAAGAGTCAGTCTTCTTGTACTTAAGTCATCATTGTGCATTTTCTATTCCCTTCTGAAGCAATTTCTGTGTTTAATCGTCAATAAGAATTCCATGGGATACAGTAAACCTGGAGTGAAGCATCGGAATCTATAACTAGTTTCACAGGAATGGTTCTAAACATAGACAGTAAGAAGAGTCAGTCTTCTTGTACTTAATTCTGCATTGTGCCTCTTGTATTTAATTACGATGCAATTTCTGTGATTCATCGTCAATAAGAAGGTCAGAGGGATACAATAATCCTGATGTTAAGCATCGTAATCTATAACTAGTGTCACAGGAATGGTTCAAAACATAGTCAGTAAGAAGAGTCAGTCTTATTGTACTTAAGTCGGTATTGTGCCTTTTGTATTTAATTCCGATGCAATTTCTGTGTTTCTACGTCAATAGGAAGGTCCAAGGGATACAGTAACCCTGGAGTGAAGCATCGGAATATATAACTAGTTTCAGAGGGACGGTTCAAAACATAGACAGTAATATGAGTCAGTATTCTTGTACTTTAGTCGCCATTGTGCTTTTTGTATTTAATTCCGATGCAATTTCTGTGTTTCATCGTCACTAAGAAGGTCAGTGGGATACAGTAATCCTGAAGTTAAGCATCGGAATCTATAACTAGTGTCACACGAATGGTTCAAGGCATAGACAGTTGGAAGGGTCGGTCTCCGTGTACTTTAGTCGGCATTGTGCCTATTGTATTTAATTCCGATGCAATTTCTGTGTTTCATCGTCACTAAGAAGGTCAGTGGGATACAGTAATCCTGAAGTTAAGCATCGGAATCTATAACTAGTGTCACACGAATGGTTCAAGGCATAGACAGTTGGAAGGGTCGGTCTCCGTGTACTTTAGTCGGCATTGTGCCTTTTGTATTTAATTCCGATGCAATTTCTGTGTTTGATCGTCAATAAGAAGGTCCAAGAGATACAGTAAACCTGAAATGAACCATCGGAATCTATAACTAGTGTCATAGGAATGGTTCAAAACATAGACAATAGGAAAAGTCAGTCTACATATACTTAAGTCGGCATTGTGCCTTTTGTACTTAATTCCGATGCAACTTCTGTGTTTCATCGTCAATAAGAAGGTCAGAGCGATACAGTTAACCTGAAGTGAAGCATCGGAATCTATAACTAGTGTCACAGGAATGGTTCAAAACATAGTCAGTAAGAAGAGTCAGTCTTCTTGTACTTAAGTTGGCATTGTGCCTTTTGTATTTAATTCCGATGCAATTAGTGTTTTTCATCGTCAATAACAAAGTCCAAGGGATACAGTAAACCTGAAGTGAAGCATCGGAATCTATAACTAGTGTCACAGGAATGGTTCAAATCATAGAGAGTTGGAAGATTCAGTCTTCTTGTACTTAAGTCGGCATTGTGCCTTTTGTATTTAATTCAAATGCAATTTCTGTGTTTCATCGTCCATAAGAAGGTCCGAGGGAGACAGTAAACCTCAAGTGAAGCATCGGAATATAAAACTAGTGTCACAGGAATGGTTCAAACATAGATAGTAGGAAGAGTCAGTCTCCTTGTACTTAAGTCGGCATTGTGCTGTTTCTATTTAATACCGATGCGATTTCTGTGTCTCATCGTCAATAAGAAGGTCCAAGGGATACAGTAAACCTTAAGTGAAGCATCGGAATCTATAACTAGTGTCACAGGAATGTTTCAAAACATAGTCAGTAAGAAGAGTCCTCCTTCTTGTACATAAGTCGGCATTGTGGTTTTGTATTTAATTCCGATGCAATTTCTGTGTTTCATCGTCAATAAGGTGGTCCAAGGTATACAGTAATCCTGGAGTGAAGCATCGGAATCTATAACTAGTGTCACAGGAATGGTTCAAAACATAGACAGTAGGAAGAGTCTGTCTTCTTGTACTTAAGTCGGCATGGTGCCTTTTGTATTTAATTCCGATGCAATTTCTGTGTTTCATCGTCAATATGAAGGTCCAAGGGATACAGTAAACCTGGAGTGAAGCATGAGAGTCTATAACTAGTGTCACAGGAATGGTTCAAAACTTAGACAGTAAGAGGAGTCAGTCTTCTTGTACTTAATTCAGCATTGTGCCTTGTGTATTTCATTCCGATGCAATTTCTGTGTTTCATCATCAATAAGAAGGTCAGAGGGATACAGTAAACCTGGTGTGAAGCATCGTAATCTATAACTAGTGTCACAGGAATGGTTCAAAACATAGTCAGTAAGAAGAGTCAGTCTTCTTGTACTTAAGTCGGTATTGTGCCTTTTGTACTTAATTCCGATGCAATTTCTGTGTTTCTACGTCAATAGGAGGGTCCAAGGGATACAGTAAACCTGGAGTGAAGCATCGGAATCTATAACTAGTGTCAGAGGTACGGTTCAAAACATAGACAGTAACATGAGTCAGTGTTCTTGTACTTTAGTCGGCATTGTGCTTTTTGTATTTAATTCCGATGCAATCTCTGTGATTCATCGTAACTAAGAAGGTCAGTGGGATCCAGTAATCTTGAAGTTAAGCATCGGAATCTATAACTAGTGTCACAGGAATGGTTCAAAACATAGTCATTATGAAGAGTCAGTCTTCTTGTACGTAAGTCTGCATTGCGAATTTTGTATTTAATTCCGATACAATTTCTGTGCTTCATCGTCAATAAGAAGGTACAAGGGATACAGTAAACCTGGAGTGATGCATCGGAATCTATAACTAGTGTCACAGGGATGGTTCAAAACATAGACAGTAAGAAGAGTCAGTCTTCTTGTACTAAAGTCGGCATTGTGCCTTTTGTATTTAATTCCGATGCATTTTCTGTGTTTCATCGTCAATAAGAAGGTCAAAGGGATGCAGTAGTCCTGAAGTTAAGTATCGGAATCTATGACTAGTGTCACAGGAATGGTTCAAAACATAGACAGTAGGAAGAGTCAGTCTTCTTGTACTTAAGTTATCATTGTGCCTTTGGATTTAATTCCAATGCAATTTCTGTGTTTCATCGTCAATAAGAAGGTCCAAGGGATACAGTAAACCTGAAGTGAAGCATCGGAATCTATAACTAGTGTCACAGGAATGGTTCAAAACATAGTCAGTAAGAAGAGTCAGTCTTCTTGTACTTAAGTCATCATTGTGCATTTTCTATTCGATTCTGAAGCAATTTCTGTGTTTCATCGTCAATAAGAATTCCAAGGGATACAGTAAATCTGGAGTGAAGCATCGGAATCTATAACTAGTTTCACAGGAATGGTTCAAAACACAGACAGTGAGAAGAGTCAGACTTCTTTTACTTAAGTCGGCATTGTGCCTTTTGTATTTAATTCCGATGCAATTTCTGTGTTTCATCGTCAATGAGTAGGTCCAAGGGATACAGTAAACGTGGAGTGAAGCATCAGAGTCTATAACTAGTGTCACAGGAATGGTTCAAAACATAATCAGTAAGAAGAGTCAGTCTTATTGTAGCTAAGTCGGTATTGTGCCTTTTGTATTTAATTCAGATGCAATTTCTGTGTTTGATCGTCAATAAGAATGTCCAAGAGATACAGTAAACCTGAAATGAACCATCGGAATCTATAACTAGTGTCATAGGAATGGTTCAAATCATAGACAGTAGGAAAAGTCAGTCTACATATACTTAAGTCGGCATTGTGCCTTTTAAACTTAATTCCGATGCAATTTCTGTGTTTCATCGTCCATAAGAAGGTCCGAGGGAGACAGTAAACCTCAAGTGAAGCATCGGAATAAAAAACTAGTGTCACAGGAATGGTTCAAACATAGATAGTAGGAAGAGTCAGTCTTCTTGTACTTAAGTCGGCATTGTGCTGTTTCTATTTAATACCGATGCGATTTCTGTGTCTCATCGTCAATATGAAGGTCCAAGGGATACAGTAAACCTGAAGTGAAGCATCGGAATCTATAACTAGTGTCACAGGAATGTTTCAAAACATAGTCAGTAAGAAGAGTCGGTCTTCTTGTACTTAAGTCGGCATGGTGCCTTTTCTATTTAATTCCGATGCAATTTCTGTGTTTCATCGTCAAGAAGAAGGTCCAAGGGATACAGTAAACCTTGAGTGAAGCATCGGAATCTATACTAGTGTCACAGGAATGGTTCAAAACATAGACAGTAAGAAGAGTCAGTCTTCTTGTACTTATGTCGCCATTGTGACCTTTGTATTCAATTCCGATGGAATTTCTGTGTTTTATTCGTCAATAAGACGGTCAGAGGGATACAGTAAACCCGAAGTGAAGCATCGGAATCTATAACTAGTGTCACAGAAATGGTTCAAAACATAGTCAGTAAGAAGAGTCCGTCTTCTTGTACTTAAGTCGGCATTGTGGTTTTGTATTTAATTCTGATGCAATTTCTGTGTTTCATCGTCCTTAAGAAGGTCCAAGGTATACAGTAATCCTGGAGTGAAGCATCGGAATCTATAACTAGTGTCACAGGAATGGTTCAAAACATAGTCAGTAAGATGAGTCAGTCTTCTTGTCCTTAAGTCGGCATTGTGCCTTTTGTATTTAATTCCGATGTAATTTCTGTGTTTCATCGTCACTAAGACTGTCAGTGGGATACAGTAATCCTGAAGCTAAGCATCGGATTCTAAAACTGGTGTCACAGGAGTTGTTCAAAACATGGTCAGTAAGAAGAGTCAGTCTTCTTGTAGTTAAGTCGGTATTGTGCCTTTTCTATTTCATTCCGATGCAATATCTGTGTTTCATCGTCAATAAGAAGGTCAGAGGGATACAGTAAACCTGAAGTGAAGCATCGGAATCTATAACTAGTGACACAGGAATGCTTCAAAACATAGTCTGTAAGTAAAGTCAGTCTTCTTGTACTTAAGTCGGCATTGTGCCCTTTGTATTTAATTCCGATGCAATTTCTGTGTTTCATCGTCAATAAGAAGGTCCAAAGAATACAGGAAACCTGAAATGTACCATGGGAATCTATATCTAGTGTCACAGGAATGGTTCAAAACTTAGACAGTAGGAAAAGTCAGTCTACACGTACTTAAGTCGGCATTGTGCCATTTGTATTAAATTCTGATGCAATTTCTGTGTTTCATCGTCAATAAGAAGGTCAGAGGGATACAGTAACCCTCAAGTGAAGATTTGGAATCTATAACTAGTGTCACAGAAATGGTTCAAACATAGGCAGTAAGAAGAGTCAGTATTCTTGTACTTAAGTCGGCATTGTGCCTTTTGTATTTAATTCCGATGCAATTTCTGTGTTTCATCGTCAATAAGAAGGTCCAAAGGGATACAATAAACCTGGAGTGAAGCATCGGAATCTATAACTAGTGTCACAGGAATGGTTCAAAACATAGACAGGAAGAAGAGTCAGTCTCCTTGTACTTAAGTGGGCATTGTGCCATTTGTATTTAATTCCGATGCAATTTCTGTGTTTCATCGTCAATATGAAGGTCCAAGGGTAACAGTAAACCTGAAGCGAAGCATTGAAATCTGTAACTAGTATCACAGAAATGGTTCAAAACATACACAGTATGCAGAGTCAGTCTTCTTGTACTTAAGTCGGCATTGTGCCTTTTCTATTTAATTCCGATGCAATTCCTGTGTTTCATCGTCAATAAGAAGGTCCAAGGGATACAGTAAACCTGGAGTGAAGCATCGGAATCCATAACTAGTGTCACAGGAATTGTTCAAAACATAGACAGTAAGAAGAGTCAGTCTTCTTGTACTTATGTCGGCATTGTGCCTTTTGTATTTAATTCCGAAGCAATATCTGTGTTTTATCGTCAATAAGAAGGTCATAGGGATACAGTAAACCTGTAGTGAAGCATCGGAATCTATAACTAGTGTCACAGGAATGGTTCAAAACATAGTCAGTAAGAAGAATACGTCTTCTTGTACTTAAGACGGCATTGTGCTTTTGTATTTAATTCCGATGCAATCTCTGTGCTTCATCGTCAATAAGAAGGTTGAAGGGATACAGTAAACCTAGGGTGATGAATCGGAATCTATAACTAGTGTCACAGGAATGGTTCAAAACGTAGTCAGTAAGAAGAGTCAGTCTTCTAGTTCTTAAGTCGGCATTGTGCCTTTTGTATTTAATTCCGATGCAATTTCTGTGTTTCATCGTCATTAAGAAGGTCCAAGGCATACAGTTAAGCTGGAGTGAAGCATCGGAATCTATAACTAGTGTCACAGGAATGGTTCAAAACATGGTCAGTAAGAAGAGTCAGTCATCTTGTAGTTAAGTCGGTATTGTGCCCTTTCTATTTAATTCGGATGCAATTTCTGTGTTTCATCGTCAATAAGAACGTCCAAGGGATACAGGAAACCTGAAATGTACCATGGGAATCCATAACTAGTGTCACAGGAATGGTTCAAAGCATAGTCAGTAAGAAGAGTCAGTCTTCTTGCACTTAAGTCGGCATTGTGCCTTTTGTATTTAATTCCGATGCAATTTCTGTGTTTCATCGTCAATAAGGAGGTCCAAGGGATACAGTAAACCTGGAGTGAAGCATCGGAATCTATAACTAGTGTCACTGGGGTGGTTCAAAACATAGACAGGAAGAAAAGTCAGTCTCCTTGTACTTAAGTCGGCATTGTGCGTTTTGTATTTAATTCCGATGCAATTTCTGTGTTTCATCGTCAATATGAAGGTCCAAGGGATACAGTAAACCTGAAGCGAAGCATTGAAATCCATAACTAGTATCACAGAAATGGTTCAAAACATAGACAGTATGCAGAGTCAGTCTTCTTGTACTTAAGTCGGCATTGTGCCTTATCTATTTAATTCCGATGCAATTTCTGTGTTTCATCGCCAATAAGAAGGTCCAAGGGATACAGTAAACCTGGAGTGAAGCATCGGAATCTATAACTAGTGTCACAGGAATTGTTCAAAACATAGACAGTAAGAAGAGTCAGTCTTCTCGTACTTATGTCGGCATTGTGCCTTTTGTATTTAATTCCGAAGCAATTTCTGTGTTTTATCGTCAATAAGAAGGTCAGAGGGATACAGTAAACCTGAAGTGAAGCATCGGAATCTATAACTAGTGTCACAGGAATGGTTCAAAACATAGTCAATAAGAAGAATCCGTCTTCTTGTACTTAAGTCGGCATTGTGCTTTTGTATCTAATTCCGATGCAATTTCTGTGTTTCATCGTCAATAAGAAGGTCCAAGGGATACAGTAAACCTAGAGTGAAGCATCGGAATCTATAACTAGTGTCACAGGAATGGTTCAAAACATGGTCAGTAAGAAGAGTCAGTATTCTTGTAGTTAAGTCGGTATTGTGCCCTTTCTATTTAAATCGGATGCAATTTCTGTGTTTCATCGTCAATAAGAACGTCCAAGGGATACAGTAAACCTGAAATGAACCATGGGAATCTATAACTAGTGTCACAGGAATGGTTTAAAACATAGACAGTAGGAAAAGGCAGTCTACACGTACTTAAGTGGCATTGTGCCTTTTGTATTTAATTGCGATGCAATTTGTGTGTTTCATCGTCAATAAGAATTTCAGAGGGATACAGTACACCAGAAGTGAAGCATCGGAATCTATAACTAGTGTCACAGCAAAGGTTCAAAGCATAGTCAGTAAGAAGAGTCAGTCTTCTTGTACCTAAGTCGGCATTGTGCCTTTTGTATTTAATTCCGATGCAATTTGTGTGTTTCTTCGTCAATAAAAACGTCCAAGGGGTACAGTAAACCTGAAGTTAAGCATCGGAATCGATATCTAGTGTCCCAGGAATGGTTCAAAACATAGACAGTAGGAAGAGTCTGTTTCCTTGTACTGAAATCGGTATTGTGGCTTTTCTATTTAATTCCGATGCAATTTCTGTGTTTCATCGTCAATAAGAAGGTCAGAGGGATACAGTAAACCTGAAGTGAAGCATCGGAATCTATACTAGTGTCACAGGAATGTTTCAAAACATAGAGAGATGGAAGAGTCAGTTTTCTTGTACTTAAGTCACCATTGTGCCTTTTGTATTTCATTCCGATGCAATTTTTGTGTTTCATCGTCCATAAGAAGGTCCGAAGGATACAGTAAACCTAAAGTGAAGCATCGGAATAAAAAACTAGTGTCACAGGAATGGTTCAAAACATAGAGAGTAGGAAGAGTCAGTCTTCTTGTACTTAATTCAGCATTGTGCCTTTTGTATTTCATTCCGATGCAATTTCTGTGTTTCATCGTCAATAAGAAGGTCAGAGGGATACACTAAACCTCAAGTGAAGCCTCGGAATCTATAACTAGTGTCACAGCAATGGTTCAAAACATAGTCAGTAAGAAGAGTCAGTTTTCTTGTACTTAAGTCGGCATTGTGCTTTTGTATTTAATTAGGATGCAATTTCTGTGTTTCATCGTCAATGAGAAGGTCCAAGGGATACAGTAAATCTGGAGTGAAGCATCGGAATCTATAATTAGTTTCACAGGGATGGTTCAAAACATAGACAGTAAGAAGAGTCAGTCTTCTTGTAGTTAAGTCGGCATTGTGCCTTTTGTATTTAATTCCGATGCAATTTCTGTGTTT